>NW_020837973.1:3246885-3673704 GCF_003676395.1 Aethalodelphis obliquidens
AATGTTCAGTAGGTATTCTTTAGGAGTTGTTCCACATGTAGATATATTTTTGATGTGTTTGTGGGGAGGAAGGTTATCTCCACGTCTTACTCCTCCGCCATCTTGAAGATCCCCATGAAGCAAGAAACTTTTAAGTATTACTTTATTCATACTTAATATAAAAATAAGGGTTTCAGATTAATTGTCACTGTTTTCTTTTCCAAGAAAAAATTTAAAAAAAAAGGAATTTTGTAGCTTTGGTTATTTTTCTGTACAATACACCCTATTTTCATTGCAGAGTTTCTTCAGTGGTTCACACCACTTAAATCTATATCTGTTAAATACATATCATATTATGTGAGATTACCTAGCTATATCTATATTAACCTGAATCCAATGTCAGAAATTACAATCCTGAGATCCTAGTTGTTCAAGAGTCTTGAATTCTTAGTTCCCCTAAAAAGCACTTTTAGTAGAGTGAATGCACATTAAATGATCCTCAGCTAACTTTACTTTTGCATAAAAAAGATACTTGATCTGTGGTTGATCTATTCAAATCCAGAATTCAGCATTAAACTTATACACGTGCAACTCTCTTTTTTATCGTGGAGAAAAATTCCAGTGTTGGAAGTCATCCAAATTGCAGAAATACCAAAACAGATCAGGGGCTGTTGAATGAGGTAAATCAATAAGTTATGTGTAGACTCTCTGTCTTGCTTCTCGATTTTATATATATATATATATATATATATATATATATATATATATATATGTATTTATTTATTTATTTAAATTTCACTAACCTTATTTCACACTGACCAGATGGAGTTTTTTATTGGTTTTGGTTCTGTTTTTTTGTCTTTCCACAATGGGGCTCAAAAGTCTTCAAGTGAAGTCTTGCTGAACAAATGGTTCATATCCTTACTAATGACAAACATTCTTACAGAGAAACTATATACTTTAGTTAGAAAATATTCAAATATTTGTATGACAGTAAAATTATGATATTTAAATATGTTGCCCTAAATTCAGAGTGAAATCTATTTAAAATTAAGTATTTTGAAGCACGGAATTTAATAAGGTGCCCCATCCTTCAGACAATTTTATTTCTGTGGTCCCAGTTTGGTTTTTATATTATATATATTATCTACATTAATATTATATATTTTATGTAATTTGTGATTTTGTTCTGTAGAGGTTTAAATGAGAAAGTAGAAGATTTGGTGACATAGCTGCAATCATTCCTTTTATTGGCAAACAGCCTGGATTTGCCTTGTGTAAATGGGAATTATCAAATCCAGAAGGATAGTGTCTTACAAGTTCTGATAGAAATATTTTCCTAATGTGAAATTAATTCTTCAGTATTTTAAAAAGTTCTTTACCTGGCCCATTATCCTCACGAAGAAATGGCATATACCATTTTTTATGCTACCTTAACATGGCCACGTGGTGAAATGGATTCTGGCCTGGGATGCATGGACAATAAGGAGAGCATTGACTAGGATGTCAGAACAACTGAGCTCTAACTGTACATCTGCCTACCCCACGTGTATTACCTTGGGCAAGTCCCAGCATCTCTGAGACTCAGCGCTCTCAGCTGCAAAACAATGACAGTACATGTCATGTTCATTTTAAGAATGAGATGGGACCAAGTGTTGACAATTATTTAGAGATTGTTAAAGGTCCAGATATGCAAGAAGTATGTTGTCATTAGTTGGTTCTGTTTGTGTGCATGATTTTAACAAGGAAAGGCCAAAGGACCAACTTCTGCCCTGTATGTGGAAGAGGAGGGGGTGTGTGTAAAATCTGGCTGGAAGAGATGGGAACTCAATGACAACCTTCTTCAAACTATGCCTCAGGGTAGGATCAAAGTTTTCTTCTGTTGGAAATTGTGAGCATTCTCCCATTCATCTTTGGGGTGCTTTCCTGTTACAATAGCGAACCCTCCCACATAAAGGGAATGCCTGCTCTGAGGTATGTTAGCATGTCTGTGCCATTATGTCATTTACATTGACCATATGTTGACAGTATGTATCCAAGTGTTAGTCTTAGTATAAGAGGGTTATACATCAATAGTTCTGGAAAACATATAAGTGAATAGGGTTTTCAAAGGACATGCTTCAGTGAATGTGCATTCCTAGAGCTCGTCTATAAAAAGATTTTCAGCACTTGGTCTTAATTTTCTGTTGATTTCTAAGCTCTAGAAAACCACAAAGAGCTCTGTGGGCTTCTCCACCAAGCCAGTTTCAGAGGCGTTGAAGTAGCAGTGGATCTTATCCCAAATCAGAATTATATGCAACAAAGGAATAAATAAAGAGAATGGTGCACAGCCCCAAAGCTTTACACATTTACCTAATAAGCTGTTTTGGAACGTCAACTCCCTACTTGTGATCATCAGATATCATAGGCACTGGCATACACATCACAGCAGAGATTTTATTCTTTTACATCTTGCTTATTTTTCTTTTTTTGATTCTTAATACCTATCTTTGTGAAGATTTCTTAAGTGTCCAATGGAAAGAAAGATGATTAATTTTTCACCAGGGTATTGTACGTACTAAAGTACAACTTATTTGTTAATTTTTTAATGCAACTCTTATTTCTATATGCATTTTGGACAATTGATTGATAGATGTGCTGTGTACCCCATCTGAACAGCAAGACAGTTACCTTCTTTGTCCCAGGAACTTCCGTGTATGCAGATAAAACTTCTGCTCTTCTGAGATATGAAATGTAACCCTGAGCTGGTCTCTGATTCACTTCAGGTAATGGTCATGGAATAAGGTCCTAAAGTCATTTGCAAAAAAGGAAAGATATGTGTGACTCTTCCAATGAGGCACTTTCGAATCAGTAAAGTGTTAAAATATTCTGTAACCATCATTTCATCTGTAATTCTGTGCTGATTGTCTCTGGCAGGATCTAGCAAGATGCAGAATTAGCTGATGGAGACCTGGGTGACCTCTCAGGATGCCTGGGGCAATTTGGCCTTAAAGAGAGCACTCTTGTATCATGTAAGTCAATAATACTTTCATAAACATTATGCATATAATGAATGAAAAAATAATTAAATACATCTATGAGCACAAAGGGGGAACTCACTAACAGTGTATTTTTATAAAAAGTCAACAACTTGCACTATCTTGTGTTTTGTTAACTCTGATTTTCAGTTGTGATATCAGATTTTCCTCAAATGTGACACTCTATGTCTCAGTTTCATATCAAACTCTTCTCATTCTCACAGATGCTCAGGAGAGTCAGTTCATTACTCCCTTCAAACCAAAACACATCATGAAGACTGAGTACTATTTTGCAATAACAGAAGCCAAATTGTCCTGGAGTTTTCATCCTTCCCTCCCTCCCTCCCTCCCTCCCTCCCTCCCTCCCTTCCTTCCTTCTTTCCTTCCTTCCTTCCTTCCTTCCTTCCTTCCTTCCTTCTTCCCTTCCTCCTTCCTTCCTTTTTCCTTTCTTTCCCAGGAATAATCTAAAAAGACCCAAGATAAGAACCAGAGCTAGTCCTTCATGCTAGGCTACAGTTGGAGAGGTCAGTGATATTACAGCAAATACATGTTGATGGCAAAATACAGGTTCAATATTAACTCTACTTAATTAGTCAGTCTTGTAAGATAAAACCTCCCCATTGAAGAAACAATATTTTGTTTCATTATATTGAATAAGAGTTTCCAGGCCTTTTGCCAAGGAAGTGGCAAAGGTAAAGACTGTATTTGGAAAAGACAAAGGATGTTGTTTGCATATAGTACGTTTCCACGGAACAAAGGGTTTTTTTCTATTTCTGGGGAAATATGTAACCATCACATTTATGAGTCTTAAGACTTTCCCCTTATATAGGGCAAACATTTAAGTGGTGTTGGATTTAAAATTAAAATGAAAAGAGAAAGAGAGCAATAGAGATAGAGAGACAGTGAGAGAGGTTGAAGCACTCATTAGAAGCTCTTAAACAGAGAAGGAAAAGCAAATCACTATTTACTCCCTCTCTGATTTATTTACTGGAAAACCAACCTTCAGGAACAAGAATATTTTCATTTATCTTTTGCATTTTATCCATGAATTAACCTAATTTAAAAATCCTGCTTCCTTTTCACTGCTAGATGTTTGCTTTTCTGCCCCGTAGCAGCAAGATGCATCACTATTCTGGGATTCACTCTAGCTGTAGGCTATTTTGGTAACAGTCTGTGATGTTAGTAAATAAGGACAGTTTTATTTAGTCATATGGATTTTAAGGTCTTCTTAATCTTTCTGTCTTTCTTTTTCTTCATTCTCATCAGTCAAAGAAAGCAGCAGGTATAGCTATTATAAGATACTCTATAATTTTATTGGCACCTCAAAGACTAAAATGTCTAAGTGTATCCTGGGATGTGTAAATCTCTGTGTTTTATCTTCCATGTTTTACCTTTCCTTTTCTATTTTCTTGGTGGGTTAAAATAACCATGAATATGAGCTCCAACTATTGATCTGTATATAACAACTACATGTAGTAGCAATGAGTAAATAATCTTTCATGACTCTCTTTGTACTTTTATGGTCAAATAGGTGTGTGTGTGTGTGTGTGTGTGTGTGTGTGTGTGTGTGTGTGTGTGTTATAACCTAGAATCCTGTTTCCTTGTTACTTTCAAGGAAATGTTGATGGATTCCATGTATCTCTGCTTGCACAAAACTAATATCTTGACTTGGCTAGTATATTAGAAAATCGCTAACTAGTGATGTTTATGATCTGACCTGATGTGAATTAATAAGTTTTGCAGAATTCACATATTTTGAATCCAATAGAGCAAAATTATTAAGAACATGTTCTGGCTCATAAAATTTGGTACTAATGGTAGACATAAAGTAGATTGGAAAAAATAAATGAGATTCAAAAATCCATGTTTTATAAAACTTTTTATTTGATATAAATATATTAAGGATCTGTCTTTACCTTGCATCAATCAAAGAAATCCAGGTTAATTTGAAATAGAACAGAAATACATACATTCTATACACTTACATAGCAATTTTCACAGAAACAGAAAATCACAGAAAATTAAGATTGCATCACAGAAAATTAAGATTTAATCATCAACTCATGTTCATTTTCTTAAAAATAAATCATTGCTGCATGAAGATGGGCATGATCATGCATGCTTTCTCAGGATTTATTGACTAGGTGTCTCAGAAAAGGAAGGAGAGGATGGTGCAGGCAGATATACCTTTGGGAAGATGCATCAGATCCCCAGGTCACTCTTGCTGGAGCTTCCCTTGCTCATTTCCCTTTCATTCTGAGGATTTCTACTCTGAAAAAAATGACCCTTATTCCATGAAATTTATATGAGTTTTACAGCAAGAAGTGACCTCTGAGAGGATTGTTTTTGAGTCACCCATTCCCGTCCCCAAAACTCTGAGTCCAGTGGCTGGGGCTGGCTGCTAGCATAATTCACAGCCCCATGGAGCTCATGAATAAATCACACAAGAAGACATTTTTTTTCAAAGATCACAGTGACATTATTTTGCTAAATAAATAATCATTATTTCAGAATAATTACACTGTTTGGATGCTTTTAATATGTAAACTCCTGAATAAATTATCTTCTACTGTATTCATGCACAATCCCTACTGTAAATCAAACCACAAATGGGATATCACATTTTAAAAAAAATGATTATGAATCAACATAAATGCGTGAAGCTGTATTACTTTCATAATTTTAAATCCTTCTTCTAGCAATATGTTGGCCTGTTATTTCAGTAAATGGTATGGAGAAGTGATTCAGATAAAGGGAGAAATTTTCCACGGTAAAGACATCTATAGAAAAGATACTAGAAATATAACTCTCCACCGTAAGAGGGTTATGTTATTGTTTTGATTTTTTTCATTTGTAGCCATATTTTTCTACCTTTAATAATATTGATAATCATTGTGCTTAATTTAACTTTGTTGTTCTTTGGATAACCACCACCCATACAGAGTTATGATTAAATCCAAATAAAATATTGGGCTTATTTTACAAAATGTATTATTATAAGATTGGTTCTAGCACAGACCCACAGTAACACCTGCAAATAATTAAAACATTATTTACCTCATTTTTTGTATCCAATTTGTCTACTAATATTTTTGTTACCTCCGAAGGACCTGGTGATTCAATACCAAATTTGTTTGAGATCTACTGAGCTCTTAATAGGGAGCTCTTTTTTCCATATTCCACCCTTTCATTTACTTTAAAAACACAAACATTCAATGTGTTAAAATATACATGAATTATTAATGAACACCACAAAGAGAATACCTGGAAAACAAATGTACAAACAAATAAATAAAACATCCAGGTAGAACTTGTTATTCAAGTCGTAATTTCAATGTTGGGTCCTACTTTATTTCCAAAATTTAAACTTTATTTCTAATCGCTAATACTAAGATAACTTCTGCTGAACATAGGAGCCACCATCATGTCCTGCCACAGCAGGTCAAGAGCCAACCAGGCTCCCTGGTTCTACCATTGACTATAATACTTTATGAAGACCTATTCAAAAGAGAAATTATATATCTTCATTATATATACTTCAAATTCTCTAAAGGATTTATATTCTATTCATTAGAATCTGAGCTCTTTAACCAACCCTGTCTACAACGCGCTGGGCCCTGGGCCACCTCTGACCGTCTTCTTTTACTCCCTGTTCACTTAGCAGCATCCTTACCCTCACTGACTTGTGATTCATCTTGTCTTCAGTGGCCTTTACTCTTTTTTTTTTCTTTTTTTTAATTGAAGTATATTTGATTTACAATGCTGTGCCAATCTCTGCTGTACAGCAAAGTGACTCAGTTATACACATAGAGACATTTTTTTTTTAAATATTCTCTTCCATTATGGTTCATCCCTGTGGCCTTTGCTCTTGCTGATTCTCCATTTCTCCATCTGGAAAGCTGTGACTTCTTCCTGCTCATCATTCAAGTTTCTGCTTAAATATATCTTTCTTAGACAAGTCCCTGATCTCTCCTCAATGTCATTCTCAGAAGAAACCACTGTAAGTGTGTTTTAGAGATGGTTTCCAGACTTTTCTTATAAATTTATATACAAATGTATGTGTAAATGCAAAGGTTTCTTTGCATGCTAATGCATGCATAGGTTTCTTTTTTAACTCAGTATTTACTATTTCACAACAAATCTTTTGTAATTTTGTTTTCTCATTTTAGAAATTATCTTGGAGATTTTTTCGTCTTGGCACATACAGTTGTATCTACTTTTTCTCTTTTTAGATGCTAAATAGTATGTTTCAGTCTTTTTCTTTTTCTTCTTCCTTTTTTTATAAACTAACTTTTTTAAAGAACTGGCTGACGGATTGGGAATGAGAGTTGAAATGGATAACTCAAAGATAACACCCAGATTCATCACCTGTGAAATAGTTCATTAAATCTTTCTTGTTTCAGAGGCCATTCTCTACATAAATTTTCTTGTACACATGCAACTCTGCCCTATGAATGATGTCAAAACATATGCTTCATCCTAAGATGTGTGTATTTTTATTTTGAAAATATATTGCCAAATTCACCTACAAAAACACTGAGCCCTTCTACACCATTATCAGCAAAGTAGGAGACCCTTTGATTGACCCTATGCATTAAATTCTAAAATTTAGCCAATTTCATGGCATGTATGGCCCTTTTCTACCATATCATGAACCCAAATAAAAAGGTTTTAACCTAAATGTCATTCACAACATGAAATTATCAATATAATAATTTAGGTAACTGTCCAAGAAGAAATGACCACATAGTGTTTGCTCCTTTAAAAGTATTTCACAACAACTAGACATGAAGAGGCCAGCCATGAACTAAAGGACTGTTCACACTTGAAACACTGCAGTGGGTTCCAGTACTTTTCATTTCCTTTGAGTCTGCCCTTTGACAAACGAGTCAGCTCTTTTAGTATTGCTTCTGTACTTTTTGTTTATATACCACAGAAACCAACATTCCATTGAGTAATCCATCTTAGTTTGTATTTACCAAGAGTTTCCATCCCTTGTGATTTTGATCAGGTCCTAAAATAAAGATTATTGATTATTGAGTACATCAAGACCTTTATTTCCTTCTTTATTATTTTCTATTTGATTTTTATAAGGTTTATCTATTGCTTTAAGGCTTTTGGAAATATACACATGAAGATTCATCATTTAAAGTAAATGTGGCAAACACAATTCTCTCTGAATATAAAGCTGAGAAAGGCTCACTAGGGAATTTCAGTCATGAAGGCCAAGAACATACAAATCTCTCTGAGGAGGGATGAAATTTCAAAGAAGACACTTTTTCAAAGTGAATATCAGAGGAATAATTTTTCTAAATATAACCCAATTTGAATAGTCAGAGTTGAGACATAATTCCTTTAAAACTGCCTCTGCTTGGCCGAAACGATACTCCAAGAGCTGAAGCTTAGAGAACACTCCCAAGAAACTCAGTTTTGGCTGGACTGTAGAGGCTGCTTTATTCTTGGAAAATATGTAAGAGTCTGAAATCACACATACTTCTTAAAAATGTAAGAATGGGACCAGAGACTATGGAAGGCAATGTCTAATGTCCACAAGTCTGTGGCTTGTAACATGTGGAGCCCAGGCTCAGCTGACTGTCTTGAGCTATGTTGCCTCTCAGCCACTGTGGTTTACCAGATGTCCACCCACAGGAGGGGGAAGTCTGTCAGGAAGTGGAAGACACTGTGAGGAAGTGGGAGATATGGGTCAGGAAGTGGGAGTTGTGGGTCAGGAAGTGGGAGACATTTGTGAGGAAGTGGAAGATATAGGTCAAGAAGTTGGAGGTGTGGGTCAGGAATAGGGAGATATGTATCAGGAAGTGGGAGACACTTGTGAGGAAATGGGAGATATGGGTCAGGAAGTGGGAGGTGTGGGTCAGGAGGTGGGAGACAAATCTCTTCCTTCAGTTCTTTCAGATGACTCTGTCAAGGGTACAGACCCAGATCTCTTGCATTGCCTTGACTTGTCAGAGCATCAGAGGGTTCTCTACAGCTCCTCCTCTGTCACTCATTCCCTTTCTATAATTTGGAGGAAGAATCCAGATAATGTTAATAGAAAATACAAGATTAGTGGCCTTTAAATAATGCACCTCTGATGAATGCTAGATAAGTACCAGAGAATTAACAGCTGGAGCATCAGACTGCAGCCTCCAGAGGAACTGAAGACCCTAAGCCAGGGGTCCTCAATTTTGGTGCTGTTAACATTTGGGGCAAAATAGCTCTCTCTTGTGGATGTGTCCTGCTTTTTGTAGGATGTTAAACAGCATCTTTAGGTTCTGCCCCTAAGATGCCAGTGGTGGTCATTCACTGGGTCAAACAAGAATATCTCCAGACATTACCAGATGTGTCTGGGTTGGGGGTTGAAGTTGATGTAGACAATTAACTTCATGCTTAACTAAACTCTGTTCTGAAGTCAGAGCTAAAACCATTACCTTTCACAAAGTACTGGCTGAGGAAATTCTCAAGAACTTCAAGAAATTCTTGAAATTATATTGTACTTTGAAAACACTGTACTTTGGTTCTACAAAAATCTCAGCCATGGTGTCCATTTTATTAATTTTTTTTATAGTTACAATGACTGAATTTAATATGTGTGCCATATCTAGATTCTAGATAAAACAACTACTTAGATACATTATCCCCCCAATTTTTCTAAGTAAACAGTTATGTCAGGAAAAAAAAGAAGCAGTCTGGAAATCCTAAAAGAAATAAGGTTTTTCAGTGAAAGTCTTGGCATAGATTTTTTAAAATTATTATTACAGCATTAGTTTCTGGAGCTTCTGAATGCTTTGAGTGTTAGAGTCCCTTTATGCCTACTCATGACTATAGATCATCACCTTGCAAGTAAAATGGCTTCTGCTCTTTTTTTTTTTTTTCTTTTTTTTTCCTCCTGTTGCTTACTATTTTGGTTTCTATTGTTTTAACATAAACCTGATGGGGACATTACATGACTGTTATTTCAGAATCATTGTATCCACAAACAAAATTTGAGAATAATTTTCTCTTTCACAAATATGGAAAGCAAATCTAAATCCTATGCAAACCAGTGTCACAGGGAGATAAAAAGAACCACTCACTATAAAGGGGAAAAAGTGAAACAAAAAATTGTGTTGTTAGTCTGACATTAAGAAATGGAACTTCTAGGTAAAAGTAAAATGTATGTGGTCAATATCAGCCAAGGAAGAGTTCAGTGTTCACAAAGGAAATAATGAGTCATTGTTCATTTTCCACACAATGTGGTTCATTCTACTCCTTAAGACAAAGGCATTTCAAATTCATTCAAGAAAACATTCACAGAGAGAAAACTCTGAATGTTGTTTTTGGCATAAGAAAGAATATCCCCTTAGGCTCTTTAAATCATCAATGCTGGATTCAGTGAGCTGGCCCGAGGCAACAGTAGGTTCTTGTCACCAAGATCCAAGTGCCTGACCAGCCAGCATCAAGAGCAACGTCTCCAGCCAGCAAAGGTAAAGAGTCCATTTCCCTCCTCCTGCTTCTCCTCCTCCTCCACTTTTTCTCTCTTTCTCCTCCTCTTCCTTCTCTTTTTCTTTCTAGTTCTCATTTCTATGTAGTGACAAGTGTGTATTATACTTAATTTTTTTATCTTTTAAGACCTGTGTTTCATTCGACTTAGGAAAGTGTATCAAGCTCCTTCTTACAGCCTGGTGGTATAAACTGGTAGGAGTCATTGGTCTCTACCCCAGATTCCCTTTCAAGCACCAGCGGGTACGTGGATGCAGCCAGTGTGTGGAAGGGCACAGGCAACCCACAGGGATGGTCATGGCTGGTCCCTTGCCCTTGCAGGGACTAGATAGATACCTTCTTTATTTCTCAGCCACTCATTTGTTTTCTAATCCCTAAACTGAAATAAAACTGTTGTTTCATAGTTACCTTCCATAGCCAGTGAAAAGTTTAATTTATATGTCTGTAAGTATGAAGGCTAAGATCTATGCTCCTATTATCAGAATTAACATATTTCACTATTTACTTTTGTGCAAATGTCATGTACATCTTTATAGAAAGGTATTATGGTCTTCATTTTTAAAAGCTGGTAAAGCAAAACATTAAAGTGATTTTTGTCATCAAATGTCATGCTAACAAAGAATATTTCCAAAATAATATCATAATAACAAATGCCCTACTAAATTTTCTTAAATAAGCAAATACATTACCGATTTAAATTTTAAAAATTCAATTCAGCTTTAGATGAGTTTCTGAAGTTCAGAGTGTAACGCAGCTACAAAGAATACCAATTCTGGAGCCCGACTGCTTGCGTTCAGAGTCTGTCTCTAGAGTTTCTCAGCACATTTTCAGAGGAAGATAACCCATCTCTCCATGCCTCAGTTTCCTCATCTCCCAATTGGTAATATGGGTGATAATTACTTCCTATAGTTGGTGTGAGAATTAGGTGAGCTGATCTCTCTGAGGCATTTGGGCTACTGCCTGGTGCGCAAATATTCGACACACGTGAGCTCTTATTTCCTGGGTGAGATTGATCTTGGATTCATGCACAGGAACAAGGGATAGAGTGGGCAGAGTATCTAGGCACACAGGTGTCATTATTAGCAGTGACTACTACGTGCCTAAGTGTCTACTGTATGCAGCCAGCCCTGAAAAAGCTACATGTTTATTTCTAAATCTTTAAACCTAAGAGGAAATCAAAGGACGAATGGCACCAGCATCCAGGTATTCCTTCTGCCATGATGTCTCCACTCATATCTAAACACCAATCTTGCCCTTTACAATGTGCATGCTTCTGAAACCCCTCAATCTAAGAAATACTTTGAAAATTTGCTTAGAAATATCTAACTTAAAATTTGAATTGCCTTGAATTTAGAATCTGAAATTGAGTGAATGTATGGAGAAGCACACATTCAAGATATTCATCACAATCACATTGCACAAGTGCATCTTCATACCACAAAGAAAAGATGGCAGCTGAGAGTGTGTGGCCATGTGTGCATTATCTCCATATCCATGGTTGAGTGAATCTTTTCCCTTGAGTTAAAGGTGAGACAAACTATAATGCACAGAGCAATAACAAAGAAGATTTTAAAGATAACATAATGAAACAACTTGTTGGCTTCATTTCCTCTGATCCTTGTTTCTCTGCTACATTTCTTAGACAATAGCTTCATAGTCCCTATTTTATTTATTTTGATAAAGTGCAAACTAATTTTTAAGTTGATGGTTTAGCAGAACTGTGATTTCCGGAATTCATTGTCCAGCACATAATCCAGGAAGCTCTTTTCATCCCTTGCTGTGCCAGGAGAGGTAGGTTCCTGGGTTTTTTGGGCTGACCGACCCTCTGAGCCCTGGAGCAGGTGAATTTGCCCACAAGGTGGATAAATATTCGTCCCCTGCCTTCCCTACCTTCCCAAGGGTTATACAGAGGACCTCTATTCCTTCACAGTATGACATGCCAAAATGCAGATCAATTCTTAGCTGAGCAAGTGAATTAATCACCTCGAACTTTGGGCTGCAGCAAGGTGGTAAAGCTGCTCCACTGAGGGAATTATGGAAACATTACATGAGGACGTTGTCTTCGGCTCCTAGGAGTCAGATTTTGAGAACCTTTTGATCTTTCTGTCGTTAACACCCAGGGCTCCCACTGCAACATGAGAGACGGGATTATGAAAATGAACAAAATATTAAGTGTGCCCAGAATATTTCATTTCAGAAAAAAAAGGACAGAATGCTTCTTGTCTCGAAAGGTCTTCTGACTTTTATACTTTCTTTGTGTTTTTATTGTAAGATAAACAATTTTATTGCTCATCTATTTTTCCTACTACAGATGTTAAGACTGTTAGATTCTAGGGTTTATTAACACTAAAAGGTTCAGTATGACATAAAGTTTTAAAGGTTTTATAACCATATTCTTTTTGTTGCCTTCTATTGATGGCAAACACCAGAAAACCCTCTCTGTCAACAATAATTTAACTTCCCAAAGCACATTTCCAATTAGAGTTGACTACGACTGCGGTAATCACTGGTCCCCCACGAATAACCAAATGGACTGAAATGTAGTGGGCAGAAGTGTTCATTTCTTCAAACTTCATCTTTGAAAAAGGTTGAGCTAGTTTCTGTCGTTTATTGATTCCCAGACAATTTGGCTCGTAAGGGTTTATGAATCAAGGGATCGATGTCACAGTAGAGAGAGGATTTGCAGGAGTCACAAAGCGGCCCATGAGCAGTGTCAGAAATGGCTCTAAAGGAGAGTAGACACATGCTCTGAGTTTCCACTCTTAGTGAAATTGTATGAAACAATTGTTTGGGAGGTTGATGTAACAGGAAGTGTGTAGGCTGGAAAGTGTCGCATTTATTTGGATTACATACCATACATTTTTAATTTGCCCCAAGAAAAATTACATTGGAAAGAGAAGAAGATTTGGAATGATTCCTTTAACAGATCTAAAGGATAACATTCATTTTTTTTTTTTAAGCTGAAGAGTACAGAAAGAACATTCTTCTACATTATTTATTTTTAATTGAAGATGCTGTGCAAGCATTTGCCAAATTATTCAAGTGAGAGCCATAATTAGGCAATGCAAGTGGGGAGAGAAAAGCAGTAAGTGCCAAAAATGAAGCATCTATTTATGGTTATTACTGCACATGATGATAGCAAATCAGCTGTAGCTGGGTATTAAAGTTAGAGTATCATTCCTAACAATATTCTCCATGTATGAAATCGTTAGTAGTAAGTATCAACATAAGGACAATTTCATGATGTTTGGATGGTTAAGAAACTAGTACAAAAAAAAAAAAAAAAGAAACGTACAAATAATTAAGCATTAAGTAAACAAAAGAACTAAATATGAACCAAAATAAAGCCTAGGCTACAAGACTTTGTAGTATAAAGTGAAGTGATTCTGTCCTGAATTATTTTTGTTTAAAATTGCTTTCAAAAATGTTAACCACATAATTGTCAGATGGCTCCTTTGCAGACAAAGTCAGATACTTTTTCTTTAATATGAAAATAGAGGAGTTTGAAACCAATGTTTTCTACTCAAGTAGATACAGAATCTTAGGTTTAAGATGTTAGGAATAATTAGTTCCAAATTTAAACATCGTGGTTATGCCAGTCTTTTCAAATATCAGTGGGATATTTATGTCTTCTCTAATTTCTCACTGGAATATGAGTTCATGGAAGGATCCACATAGATATACCTGTTGGAAATTTGTTACTGTATTAAGGTCATTTCAGTCTGTTGGCCAATTCATTCATTCAGAAGAAAATCAGCTCAAGACAAGAATTTTACTGTACTCAAGAAAAAAATGTCATTGTATGTGATTAATCCACATTAAAGTCTATATTTTTTTGTTGGTATAGGTAAACCTTTCACAAGATAAGAGCACAAGTCCTTTACAAATTTTGAAATTGTGTACATGTTGCAGAAAATTTTACACTGCTCCACCAGCTCCCTCTTATCCCTGCTCTGGCAGAATCACAACAGTGAGCCACTGGGAAGGCCTGGGTTTCCACCATGTACAACATCATGTTCAACATGAATGTGGAAACAGAGGGTGGAGAAAGATCATCATGTGAATGCAACAACAAATAATGTCTGCAGAATCACAATAGCTTTCTGCCCACGTGTAGGATGACAAAGAAGTTGTAAGGCTGCCTCTATCTAGGGTGAGGTTTGATATTTTCTTGTATTTTCCCAACTCTCTTGAAGAGTTATGCTTTTTATGGACAAAAATTTTTGTCCCCAGTTGATACTCTCTTCTATAGTAAATAGGAAATAATCCAGGAAACTTTTTTTTTTTTTGGTCTGCTATTAACAACGACAACAACAAAATTTTGAAAATATATTTTCTATCGTATACTTTTACAAAAAAAAAAAAAAATCATGTAAAACTCTCCAGGCTCTATTTTCAGATTTCATTTCATACCTTCCAAATGCATGAGTGATTGTTTAAAAGGGTTGGAAAGACTTTGTAGGAAGGGCAAACTAGTTTCATCTTGTGTGACAGTGAAAGTCTGCTTTCTAAGGGCCCCCTTTGTCCTCCTCCAGGGAAGCAGAACAGTTGCTTTGAAGAACAACTCAGACCATGTAATTCCCTTGCTTGAAACCCCTCAGGATTGCTTCCTTTCATCCATAATCTTCCCAGGCACAGTGAAGCACACAGGGTCCGGTCTTCACCTCATACCATGCCAGTGTAGTGCGCTCTGTGTCCTAGGTCTCCAGCCACATCCGTGCCTGCCTTCTGTCCCTGGAATGTAGGAATCCGGCCTTGGGGATGGAGCTCTGGCTCTTCCTTGGAAATCCTCCCCCTGCCCCTTCTCCCCCCACCCCCTATCCAGCCCCAGATCTCAGCTTACAAAGTTCCTTCCCCGACAGGCCTTCCATGACCACCCAGTCTATGGAGACCATCCAGTCACTCTCCACAGGCCACCTTTTCCAAAACCTTGACTTGGCAATATTTGCTACTTTCCCTTTAGGTTGATGTTTCTTTATTGCTTTCTTGTCTTTCTCCTCCTCTACAATGTAAGGTTCATGAGCTCTTGGGCCTCTTCTGCTTTATTCACTGCAGTAACCCCTGCCTTTGGTACAGTGCCTGGAGCCCAGTGGGGGATTGAAAAGCCTTTGATGACTGTAAGGGTGGGTAGATAAATAATCCAGGGAAAGAAGCGGGTGGCATAAGACATAAGGATGGTAACAGAGAAAAGAACCAAGAGAGCATCTAATTGGTGGGTAGAGGTTGGCTACATGTGGTGACCCAATTTGGATCTGATAAATAGAGTAAGAAATTCTGGTCCAGGTTCAGAGACAGGCTTGACAGAGCCAAGGGGACCCAAGGGGACAGAGTACAAGTAGGGGGCTGTGGGTCCTGACCTGGGTGATCTGGAATGGAAGAGGACCTTCCTGTGATTTTATTGGCCAAAGCTTGTTCCCAGGCAGGGATGGCTTCTGTTTTAATCCAGTCTTTCTACACAATTGCTTAACCTTGTTTTATACATGATATGACATGCGCTGATCCAGAGGGTGGACTTCTACCAAGATGTCTTTTTTTTTTAAAGGAATAACTAACATACCCAGTAAGTCTTCCCCAAAAGAGCTTTGTAAAAGTATTTCTGTAGTGTTTAGATTTTATAATCAAATGAATGACAACCTCTTATACTACAGCTCTGTGTCAACACATACCCCACCGCAACATCCACTTTTCATTCGTCTGTTTGCTATTTGCTTGGTTTTGTTTTTCTTGTCATTTTCTTTGACAAGATTCAGCATGAGGGAAAGGAAGTGACTAACCCATTTCTCCTGAGAAAGCATCAAAGAAACTAAGATTCCAACACTCTTTAATGTTGGCTGTTTATCCTTTAAAGGATCTTTGGCAGCTAAAGTTTACACAAAGACTGATTGTTAAATAAAGAGATTACAATAGTCATTATTTTACAAGTTAAAAAAAGAAATGAATGTACAGAATGACATGGCTGTTGAAATCCTTCTTGCAAAATATACTCCCATAATTTTACTCCTATAATACTTTTTAGTAAGAGTTGACAATTGTTAACCTGTGAAACTAGTATATATCATTAGAACACCCTGGCTGGTATTTTATTATTTAAGGGTACATTTTTGTAGCACTACTAATAGGAAAATTACTCAGAGTTTAGCAGTGTTTGGCAGAATAATATATTATGAACACTGATACAAGTAAAACATGATAGCAAAGAGGCTGAACAGTGTTTGTTTTTTTTTAAATTATTATTATTTGCAGAGCTCACATGAACTAGGCAATAGAACTCTAGTGGACATTGTTTGGAGACCTCCCTGAGGACACAGGACAAGGAGAGAGTGGGTTTGTCCTTCAATATCTGGTAGATGGAAGCATCCATGGTCCTTAGCCTGAGGTTCTTGTCCCTAATTTTAATTTGTATTTTTATTCTCTCTTGAAGAAAAGAATGGACTTATTGTCAGTGTAGAAAATATGAAAATTTGAGCATATCCAATTTCAATAATTAGTCTTGAAACTTGAAATCATATTTCAGTAGATAAATCTGTAGTAATATTGCAAAATACTGTGGATTTGTGGGGAGGGTAGTGGTTAGTGATTATTCATTGTGTGGTGTTATTGATGTCCTATCAACTTCCCCTTGTGTTACAACTTTTATGAGTTGACTACACTCAAAGAGAGAACCCATTGTAAATACTGGAATCTGATGCTATATTATCTGGGTCCAATTTTCCTCTCAAAATGGCAGGAGAAAATAACTTTTATTGTGAAGATGGTGACTGTAAAATATTCTAAATTTTTCTTTTAAATACTTTTAAAATAACCTGAATAGACTCAGACACTTGCAGAAGTCTTCATGGAAATAAGCAGAGACCAGCAAAAGGAAGCTACATTTTTAAAAATCTTTGTTCTGCCTCAAATTAACTCTAGAGGAATAGCCTAGATCAGATATACTCATATAGGTTTCTTCTTGAGCTGCAGAACCTGGACCATCAAGACATGGGTGGTGTACATTGGGAATGACTCCATAGGGAAATATGTGGTCATTTAGTTTCCAGGGAAAAGTTGAGAAATACTGTGTTTTAGATGGAATGCTGAGTGTCCATACTATAGAAGATAAAAAGTTGAAGTGATGAACAGATGGAGTGCCTTGATTTATTTTCAATGGTAGTAAAGGAAAAAGGACAATACAGTAAGAAGAAATGATGATTTCCAATTATGAAAAAGTTATATTTTGAAGTTGGACAGGTCTCCACAAGAACACATTAACATCTTTAAATGCTGGGCATGTCCTTCAGTCTTTCTCTTAGAGTAAAATTGGCAAACTGGAGATTATGGAGCCTTGGAAAGAGAGTGAACAGTGAGACGAGGGCTGTTGGACAAGACCTCTGACCCTCAGCTCAGGAATGCAGCCAGGAGAATAAATGTCCCACATCACCTTGCTTTATATTAATCTCCTTCTCTTTGATCTTGGTTTCTCTCTGTCTTTTTCATCTTCCTATGTTCACCATTGACCAAAACAAAAGATGGGTAGATGGTGTATTCCTCACAGAGAAGCTCCTGGCGCACAGAACATAGTGGAGGATTTGGAGGATGGAGGTCAATGTCAGGGGTGCAAACGGAGCATCACCAGCCCAACAACATCTGCTGACATCTCATTGGGTCCCTCCAACTGCAAGGGAGTCCAGGATCAAGTGTAGGTTGCCAGGACACATCACCACTATTAATTACATCAGATTCTGTTAAATAACAGAAGGAGGGAAATGGGTATTAGAAAATCAACTAGTGGTATCTACTACAAGATGGTTTTGTCCAAAAAACTGTAGGACCCAGAGAAGATAGGAACAAAGATAAAAATGCATGGGGAGAATTCAGCCCCATATTGCCTAAGGTATTGAAAATTAATAGAGGTGAAAATTACAGATTGGTAAGTTGAATAGGTAATGTGCAGACTATAATTTGATCAGCCAAATAAACAAATTTTCAATTTTGCCTACACTCTAGATATAAGTGAAGTATGAATAAGAAAAATTAGTAATTCTGTGAACAAAATTAAACATCAAATGAGAAAAGCAATTACCCAAATATCAAAATTAGTTTGGTATATGTGGGTGTCATGGGTACCATTTTGTCTTAAGTTTGCATAATTGGATATTGCTTCTTATCCTGGGATCTCTAGGAAGAAGACGTGTACACCAATGCTTGATTAAGGATTGCATATCAAGAGATGTGTGATTGAGGTCGGAGGGAAGTGAGGCAGGCAGTGAGGGATGGGAACACCAGAAGATACTGAGCATGCGCCACTGCCTTGTGAAACGAAACAGCATGCTAGCTGACCAGTCCTTTGTGGGGAGAAAAGGAGAGGACCTGATCTAGTTGGCTGCCTCTTTCTCGGGTCTCCTTGTGTTCAACGTTTGCTCCACTGGGAGTTGTCTCCAACAGGTCTAGGTTGCCTCATCCGGCCTCTTAGGTAGTCACCCAGGAGGTGAGACAGAGGGTCAGTGCATTGCCTGGATAACCAGCTCCATGCTGATACCTGTGGCTGAGCAAGCTTGGAAGGCACAGAGGACTTCTGAGGCCAAGAAAATAAAGGAAGGCTTATAAAGCGTGCCCATCATGTAAAATTTTAGGTCACAATAATTCAAATGAAAATTTCAAAAAAAAAAAAAAAAAACTTCACTGTTAAAGTCTAAAGTCTGAGCAAATTTTACCAACAGTAATTTGTCTTTTCTTCTCACCTTTTAAATAATGTTCTTTTTTATTTTATTATTTGTTAGCAAGCCTAAAAATAACACATGTGTTCCTAACAGATAATAAATTTGTCTTGGTAAGTAGCAGCTAAGAGAAATTTAATTATTTAAACTTCTGATTTTAAAAAGTCATTAGACATTTTATTCATGATTATTTTTGAGAGGTAGTGTAGACAGATTTAATCACATCCCTCATTGACCACATCTCATCATGTCATTTGTGCTATAAAATGTAATGTTGTTGTAAATGAGAGCTAGTCATAAACTCTAGATAATTTTGTCTATGACCTTTTTGATCACTGTAATTTGTATCTTTATTCCCATAATGAATGCTGATGCAAACCAATAATATATGTTTTATAATGTCTTTTTCCAAGAGTGTTTTGGTCTAAGACAAAGTGCACATTTTACAATTTTTAAGACTTCACTAAATTTTCATGGTTTAAAAAACTCTGGAATATTACTCGGCCTAGATAAAACATTCCACACTGGAAGAATGTTTGCTGTTGGTGGATGCCTTGGAGACCAATGATTCAGAAATACTAAGTTCAGCCCAGCACTATTCAAAGCTATCCCTAGCACAGTCACCTGAAGGAATGATGATAATGCAGAAAATCAAGGAAAATGAAGGATTTTAAAATCCTCTATGGTGAAAAATAAATGGGTTCTTAGAGCCACAATGACCTTGGTGTAGGGCATTTTCTGAGGGATTGATGACCACTTCGAATGATCAACTCCCACAGATGACCATCAATCCCCAGGCAATGCCCTGTCTGTATTGCTCTTGCCTAATTCAATTATTTGCAGTTGTGGGCTTTCCGTTGTGAATATTTTATTGTGCAGTCAGGCTCTCTGACTTTCCTCTCTCCCTGCTCAACTTTATCTCTCTGATATAGACCAGCCCAGGTTTACATTCCCCTCACACACTCAGAACTATATCTAATTCGTGGAGAGAAAAATATATGTGCATTCATAGATGCAGATTGAGTTAAGTGGATATTTAGGGGGAAATATTTATAAACAAATTCAAATGGACATAGATTATCAATGTGCATGCACACTAGTTTCATAAATCACTGTAGGTCATTTTATTAGAGTGTGTTTTTATATCCAAATGAGGATTAGCTTGTGGTTTTTAATATAAGGCAGAATTTGAAAATCACAATTTAGATAAGGTTGGATGTTAGTCGTTGAATAAACAGTTATAGTCTCAATGTAAGACTGGAATTTAAAGCAGAAAACAAAACACTGCAAGTGTGAATGGCTGTGTGTGTGTGTGTGTACTATGTGTGTATGTGTGTGTATGTATATGGGTGTGTGTGTATGTGGGTGTGCCTGTGTGTATGTATGTGTATGTGGGTGTGTCACACATGCATGTGTGTATGTACACACCTGGGTGTCTGGGCCAATACCCATGTCTCCACGTGGGGTTAAGGACAATGTCCTCTTGAGACTTACGGGCAGATGAGCCCAGAAGCTAACACACAGGCTTTGTCCTCAAAGAGATCAGATTCAAATATCAGCTCTATCCCGAGGCTGGAGAGCTTTTAATAAATGACCCCACTGTTGGGTACTTGAGGAGAACTACCTACATTCCAACTGTTTCTGTGAAGGTTAGACATGAAGCTGCCACATGATTCTCTGCTGGCTAGTGTGCAGACACTTCACGGGGACATACAACACTCAGAGTAGATAAACGTGTAAACATGGATGAGCATGAAAGCAGCTCTCTCTAACTACATTATTCCACGTGTAATGTTTGTTTCTGTTCAAAATTTTTTCTAATAATAGAAGCGTTTATTGGATTATAAACCTCAAGGCTCATTAAAATAATAACCAAATTGAAGTACTTTAAAATTAATTATTCATTTAAATGTGACATTTTGAAATTTATTAATTTTATTATAATTTATAAATGTTGCCTATACTTTATATGCATGTAAATTTTATAGAATCTAACTTTTATAAGCAAGGCCATGTTCCTGGACCTGGACACCTCAGCCTCTCATTATGTATCTAACTAGTAAATAAATAACTAGATTTTCCCCAACCTCTGCTCTGTGTGACAGCAATATTAGCACCACATTTTAGGACTTCCTTTCTGTGAAAATTTCCTGAATAATGATGTGCATGCATTAAGACAAACTCCAAAGCAACTGATACATCTGTTTCTTTACAGATATATTATGTTAAACAACTAACTTTTCATATTAGGCACACCATATGACTTCCTACAGGATAATCTAAGGGGCTGACTTTGCCTGGCCCTCTTCAGATCCCATCTCATTTATTCCATAAACCAGATCCGTAGGGATGGCTTCTTTCTCCTCCTCAGGAAAGAAATGTGGTCTCTTTGATACACATTCAACAAACACAAAAACTGACAAAATTCAACACGATGTTAAATGCCAGCAATCTCTCTCCATTGATATTTAAAATTTAGATATTTCAGATGCAGGAAATAATGCAATCCACGTACAATTACATCTTATAATGAGCGTGGAAGATGAAACATTGTGGAAGCTACTAGTTTTAAGTGTAGTATATATTAATTAGATATGTTAAATGCGTCTATGCAGACATTATTAAATCGTTAAATCAAACATCATTAACTGAGTTCATTCAGTCATCATTCCATCTCAATAGGAAGACCTGAGTCTTTTCTCACGGGTAAAATTTGAACATTCAAGAAATTTCTCCTTCAAGTTCTGATGGTCTAAGAAACAAAATATGCTTCTTTCTTTTTAATAGATCTTAATTTAAATTACTAAGGTGTTGCCCACAATTTGAGATTTTTTTTCCCAATTTACAGATGCTTTTTAAAAAACAATCTATCCTCAGAGTTTTAGATGGAGGCACTAAATTTTCCAGTAGGGAGAATATTAGATTGGAAAGAATGACATATGTCATCCATCTTGATACATGGACCAACTCTTTTCTCTATTTTTTTTTTATTAGATAGGAGAAACCAAATTGAGCAAAAACTTTAAATTAACACCTGAAAGAGCCATGTATATGTTATATATATAAATATATGTATAGAATGTATCTGTAACCTGATAAATTAGCTACGAATATACTACCTTCTGGGTCTCTAAATGACATTAAGATGTGAATACTTGTTTAGACCAATAGTATCTACCATTTATTGGGTCCTAATCTGCTGCCTGGTACTATAGATGGCTTATCTTGTTTGTGCCATATACTATGTTATGATAGGTATTACTATCATCATTTTTGTATTGAAGGAAGGGTCCTTGTTAAGGAGCCAGCCAGGAGTCTTCTCTCCTAAGAAGAGTGGTTGAAACACAGGTATGTGACTACATTTTGCCACTGTATTACAGCCAACATCTCTGATTTATAAACTAAGACTACAATATAGATCCCACAGAATAAAGTTTCTGTTGCTCCCTCAGAGATTTTAGAGAAACCTGGAATCCATCACATTGTAAATCACAACTAACGTCCATAGTATTTAATAGAAAAATATAATAACGCTAAAGAGACGTAGCTGAATTAAAATAAATGATGTTTGGGTGGTAATCTCCATTGAAGATCACAAACAAGATATGAAGAATTTTTTTGCTGTTTTGGAGGGATTTGAAATAACAGAAAATATTTAAAGTTATTTAGAATATATTTGTTTACAATTCACACATTAAAATTTCTAAACTCCTAAATTCTCTCTTTTGTGGGTAGCACGAGTGCACAAAACACTGTGTCAGGGTTTCCACTATAAAAGTTATTTCTCAGGGATTCATAACTTTTGCCATAAAATGTGACCCCAGGCATTAGCTATCTTTCCTCAACACAGAGACTGACATTTTTATGTGTAACTTTTCATATGCCTGCAGAAAAAAAAAGCTAGTAGTAAAGTTGTTTTTAGGCCACATATAATTACTGAAAACATACTAGTATTGTAGCTTAAGGTGTGTTTGTACCTGAAATGCACTTACTGCAAGTCAAAAACCTTCATAAAATGGTAGTTAATTAGTCTGTGATAGGGTCTAATCATATTTTAGTTGGAAACACTTATATGAGCCCTACATTTTGGTCTGGGTGTTACTGAGCCCTCCCCACAGGCTTTATCTCCCCCTTTACCCTCCTTCTCACTTATCACGTGACCTAGTTCATTACCCACAAAAGTGCTTTGTGGCATTACTGGTTTATGAGAGAGTGGCGGCATCTAGAACTTCCTATGAGAAATGAACATTGACTTTCTCTGAAAAAAAATATAAATGGATTTCCTTAATTGGACTTCAGGCATTGGAGCAATTAATAATAGATTGTGTCATAGTGAGGGCTTTGTTTGTATTTAAAGCCATAAATTACAAGTATTAAATGTATATTTATTCCAGGTTAAACTCATTCCTAATTGACATGTTACTTAGCCCAAGGCTTTTAAGATCTTTTAGTATAATTAAATTAATAGAAAGCTATAGATCACAGTATGATAAACAAACAGCCTAGACTTTAATATGACAGATATACAGAACAGGCCATGTAAGTATATCATTATTATCGGTTTAGGTTCAGCAAAAATACCACCAGAATGGAAAGAAAAGAAGAGAAGTTGCGGCTGATGTGGGTGACATAAGGCATCTTTCTGGTCCCTGTCTGACTAGCCAGCATCAGAAATCCCAAGCTGGGTAGGAACTTCGTTATGAAAATTTCTTGGTTGGATCGATGCCTTATACCAGAAGCTCTTAAAACCCTACATCAAACATCTAAAGGTAATTATCATGGTCAATCCAGGCTTTGGACAGTCAAAAAACATAATGGTATTTCATGTATGTGGTGCAGAATTAGCCACCTCTAGTTCCTATCATTTTTAAAACCTTTATTTATATTTATATAGTTTTTACTGCTAAATGCATTTTGTAAAGTCTATTGACCCAGGATGTAACATGGGCTTCAGTCTTACAATTTCATTTATTCAAAGGACTCAGAATGCTTTACAAATATTTGTTTGCCTCGTTTGTTTGACAATATTCTGAAGAGACAAATGGTTTATTGTTGAACCTGATGTGGGCACCCGTGTGTCTTCTTGGTCCCAAGGGAATCTTGCCCTCATGCTCACATGTCTGGTGTTCTGTTTCCCTGAGATTTGTCATTTTAGGTGTCTCTTCTTTGTGCCAGATTAATTGGCCCTCAAGTACCAGAGGCCTCTTATTAATCTTTGTATCCCCAATGGCCACATTGCCAAGCACACAGTATGTGTGTGATAAACACCTGTCTAATGAAGAAATGCATTATAAGGACATTTCTTATTATTGAGATGATTCCTCTTCACACAGCAGATAAAGCCTGGGAGGAGCAGGGGCCTGTTCAAGATAAAACACAAGGTCTGTGCAGCCTTTGATCCTTATGCAAGATTCTATGGCTGGGGTTTCTAAATTCTCTAAATCTGTTAGTCACTTCTCAAGTGTGATCAAACATAGGGTAGGCCCTAAAAGCCAAACCAGCAGGGGGACTTGTAAGACTGAACTTGAAGAGTTAGTGAATGCCTATTACTGTTTTTGAGTCTATGGGTATTACGAGTTCTCATTCCCCAAGAGGTGTTTAGACAGTGTTTTACTGTGTTGACAAAATAAAGTTTTGCTGCTCTTATTTTGGAGAGGCTGGATGTATCAGTGAAGCCACCAGCATGATTTATAACCATAGTTGTTTTTTTATTATTTGGTGTCCGGGCAAGTATTTTTAGGCAAAAAGTTGCTCAGGGTAAGTTGTCACCTTACCCTGTGTGACATGGCCAGTGTCACACTGGCCACATTATATATATATATATAAATGCCACACTATACCATTTTGACTTTCTAAAGTTTTTTTTCTTTTTTAATACACTTTTACATTTTGGGATAATTTTGATTCACAGAAAACTTGCAAAAGTGGTACTACGCCCCCAGTTGCCCCCCATGGTAATATTTTACTTCATCATGATGTACTTGTCACAACTGAGGGACAAACATCCATATACTGCTCTGAATTAAACTCTATAATTTAATCAATGTCACTGGTTTTCCCACTAATGTCCTTTTGTTATTCTAGGATCCCCTCCAGGAGACCACGCTGTGAATCAAGGCTGCACTTGACTCTTCAGATATTCAGAGGGTTTCTCTCCAGTATCTCCCAGACAAATCGTGGGTGCCTCCCTCCTTGCCCCAATTCTTGCTCTGATTATTTAACCATGTGGAAGGTGGGCATGACGGACCCATTTGAATGGTCATAGAGCACTTGCTCCAATAATCTGTATATTTCCCATGAAACCTGATAAAATTATTTTGGCAGACAAATTAATAGAGATGCTGCTTCAAACAGCCCTTCTGATTCTGTATCAGCACAAAGAGAAAACCCATACCAAAAAAACCTTAAATATTCTAACCAAGCTAATCATAACATGTCATAAAGCTACTTCCCTGATACTAATATAATGACCTTGTGTTGCTTTCTTTTATTCTCTGTCTCAACAGGAAAGGCTGAGGGTCCAGTATGCCTTAACTGGAAATGTATGTCACCAGCAGGAAGCAATTAAACAAATCAGTACTGGTTTAAGACAGTCTAGGATTTCCTATTAGTGAGCAAACACAGGGTACATAAGGACCATGCATTCCATCAAAAGTTTTGTACAAGGGACATTTTTCCACAGGCCAGGGCTATCATAGTTTTATAACATGAATAATTCCAAAAACTCAAATGTGCTTTTGCTCAGGTCTATGCCATTCCTTGGAATATATTCTTCAGAATATATCCTGCAAGAGGACAATCCTAGCTGTGCTGACAGTTTAGTCAATGCATGTCTGACTTCTCCTTGGGGAGGACAGTGTGGGCTAGAGGTGACAGGTATGTACTTTTCTAATGAAATGGGCCATTAAAACTTAACTAAGAATATAGGGCACAATCTTAGTTTCTAAAGCCTTACTCAACAATCAGAAGCACATTCAATTTACCTCTAAGACTTTTAAAAGAAATGTAGAAAAATTGATGTGAAAGACTGTCAGATCCAACAGTTATGTCAATGTATATGTTTGAATCTGTTATTTCCTTGGTCTATTTAATTTTGTGCCTAAGGGCTTTGAAACCATCTATTCTAGAGAGTAAGGTCTTTATCCAGGACTTAAATAGGTCGTTTAGCTTTATTATTCTGCACAATGATTCTAAATCCAGTGATCTCTGTGGGGCCCTTAAAATACATCTCTAAGTCCAATAACTTAATTATGAATTAAAAAGCACAAAAGTTTAATCTGCACAATTACATGACTTATTGGATGCTATAATTTCTTTAGGTATACATCAATTAAAATTTCAAAATTTCTGGGGCTTCCTTGGTGGCGCAGTGGTTGAGAATCCGCCTGCCGATGCAGGGGACACGGGTTCGTGCCCCGGTCCGGGAAGATCCCACATGCCGCGGAGCGGCTGGGCCCGTGAGACATGGCCGCTGAGCCTGCGCTTCCGGAGCCTGTGCTCCGCAACGGGAGAGGCCACAACAGTGAGAGGCCCACGTACGGCAAAAAAAAAAAAAAAAAAAAATTTCAAAATTTCTGAATATTGTATTCTACTTTTAAATCTTATCAGTTTAAATGTGTCTCACTATTGGTGGGAATGTAAATTAGTGCAACCACTATGGAAAGCTCTGTGGAGATTCCTCAAAAACCTTAAAAAGAGAACCATCAAATGATACAGCAATCCCGCTTCTGGGTATATATCCAAAGGAAATGAAAACAGGAACACAAAGACATATCTGCACTCCCATGTTCATTGCAGCCTTATTCACAATAGCTAAGATATGGAAACAACCTAAGTGTCCATCGATGGGTGAAAGGACAAGAGAATATAATGTGTGTATGTATGTAATGTATACATACATACATACACACACGTACATGTTAATACATATAAAAATCTACCATGAGAAAGAAGAAAATCCTATTTGTGACATGGATGGACCTTGAGGGTGTTGTGCTGAGCGAAATAAGTCAGACAGAGAAAGACAAATACTGTATGACCTCATTTACATATGGAATCTAACAAAAAGTTAAACTCAGAAACAGATTAGGAAAGTGGTTTTCAGGGTCTGGGGGGCAGGATGGGAGAAATAGGAAGAATTGAAAAAAGGTACAAACTTTCAGCTATAAGATGAATAAGGTCTGAGGATCTAAAGTATAAGATGGTGACTAGAGTTGAAAACACCATATTGTATTACTGAAATTTCCTAAGAGGGTAGAACTTACATGCTCTCACATAAAAAAAGCGGGATGATAGATGTATTAATTAACTAGTAACTAGATGGGGGGGGATCCTTTTACAATGTATACCTATATCAAATCACCACAGTGCACACTTCAAATATAATTTTCTATGTCAATTATACCTCAATACAGCTGAAAAAAATAAGATAAAGAAATAAAGACAGGTACCTAAGTCCATGTAATTATGGATTTTCTTCCCCATGTTTACTACCTGCTGTGGTTAGGTTACCAGTAATTCTCTGATCAGGGGACGTTTACAAGAGGCAGGACCAGGTTGATTGGTCCTCACAATATGAAGGTTAGAATCAATGACACATTTTAATTGATTTTATATTAAAAAAGATAAAACAAACAAGTGGCAACCTTCTCAACTCCAGCCCACTCCATAGTATGGGGATGAGCAATCTAAAGAGAGATGAAAGGGCAGTTAAACTGGGTTGTAAGATTGAAATGGAACGCAAAGTCCAGATGGACTTTGATTAGTAAAGTCCCTTTATGCTGTGAAAGAGACTGGCCTTGGGTTCCTCACAAAACAATGGCTGGGATTTCTGCATTGGGATAAGTGGTTTATGTGGGCTGCTTCTCAAGTTTCCCTGTTGGTCAAGGATGCCATCTGGAAGGCTGCTTAAACGGATGATCGCTGGCCACAGGCATTAGACCTTATCAGTGAGAACCATAAATTACTTAAACAGTCGATAAAAGAAAAGAACAGAAAAAAAAAATGTGAGTGAATTCTGTGTTCAATGGATTAATTGTCTCATTTATGTAACTTGTGGTTAACCTCACTCAGCATTCTTCACATTGTTGGGTTTGTGCTTAATTCTGCAATAGTCTGATGACCATCATGAAAGAGTGCAAGAAAAAGAAATCTGAAGCCTCCTGGATGTTTTATCAAATATGTAATAAAGTTCCTTTGTCTTCCCACTCAATTAAATAAAACCAGAAGGCTGGAATACTTTCAGTAAGGTGTGTCTGGAGGCATTAAAATTTTGTTGTTTTTCTTTGTGTTAATCTCTAAACCAAACAAAAACTGTTCCAGTCTGTCTCTGGTTGCACATGTTATTTTTTAAAACTGCTTAAGCATACTAAATTAATACAAACCAAAATTGGTTTAAATTGGACAAGGCAGTTGGAAAGAGTTTTAAAATTTAGTCTTAAACAGCAGAGTTGGGTTCTTACTCATTTCAATTAGTATAAGCTAATGTGACATAATATATATTTTTTTTAAATTTTATTACGGAATAAATTTAGATTTAGAAAAAAGTTGCTAAGATAGTACAAAGAGTTCCAGTACACCCATCACAAGATTCTTCTGTTAACATATTACATAACAATGTCAGATGTGTCAAAACTAAACAAGCAATATTCATACAATACTATTAATTGAACTATGGATTATCTGAATATTACCAGTTTTTTCACTAGTTTTCTTTTTCTGTTCCAAGATCCAATCCAGGATTATACATTTCCTTGTTCATCATGTCTCCTTTGATGAGTGAATTTTTCGGTCTCCCATTGTTTTATGAATTTGAGAGTTTTGAAGAATGCTAAAGTAGTATTTGTAGCATGCCCTTCAGTTTGGGTCTCTCTGATGTCTTCCCACCATTGGATTGGAGTTATGGATTTTGGGGAAGAGAACCAACAGAGCTGAGGTGTCTTCATCATTTCACATCAGTAGGTTCACGGGAGCCACAGGCATTACTGGTTGAGTCAGCCTTGACCAGTTGGTGCAGGTCGTGGTGCCAGGGTGTCCATTTGTAAGTGGCTATGTTTCCCTTTCCAGACTCCATTGTTTGCAAGGAGGTCAATGCGTCTAGGCCGCACTAGGTGTGGGAGATCCAGCTACACCTTCCAGAGCGGGAGTGTCAACTTAGAGTATTTGGAAATTTTCTGTAAGAAAGATGTGTGACATACTATTTTCAAAGGAATAAAACTTTTCATGTAGAAAAGGGTTGACGATTTACCACAGGCCACTGCAGCACGCACTTCTGAAGCTATGCTGTGATAACGTCCTGTGGATGTCTGCCTTGCCCTGCTAATTATTAAATGGGAAGAGCAGCCAGTGACAAATCTTTCAGAGATAAAGATAGGATTTCTTCATTTTTCTACATCACATGTTGTCAACATATACCAAGAGAATTTTGAATAGAAACATCTTTTCTGAGGGAAACATAAGAAACATGGAAAATTCATCCTGGTAAGGTGAGAGCCTAGAACAGGATTATGCTCTACATTAACCAAGTGAAACAGCCTATAATTTATTTGACTTTAGTATAATAATTCTGAAAACAAATCCATTAGTCTTGATATCTTTTCTCTAGGAATGATACCTGCGAGGCTATAGCTTAAGCCGAATGGTGACAAATGACATTAAACTATTACGTTTTTAAGTCCAGGGTAGTCAGCATATACATATTATATGGCACAATTTAATAACAATTTGCCTTAAATCTCTACCAGTCCAGAACTTTACGTTTTGTGAGTTGTCTCTATGATAATTGATTTTAAAAGCAGCTAATAAAAAATAGAAGTGTGATATTGTATTACTTACATATTGCTGCAGAACAAATTATTATAAAGTTTAGTGGCTTAGAACAAGACACACTCTGGTCCTAGAGTTTTTTGTGGGTCAAGTATCTAGGCATGCCTCTGCTGGGACCTCTGCCTAAGTCTCTCAAAGACCTTAGTAAAGGTGTTGTCCCTGGTTGGGGTCTAATCTGAGACTCAGCTGGGGAAGGATCTGCTTCCAAGCTGACTTACATGGCTGTTGGCAGATCCTGTTTTCTTTTGAGCTGTGCCACAAGGATAAAAGTTAAGTTCCTTGCTTGCCCTTGACCAGGAGCCCATCTCACTTCCTTGCCATGTGCGCATGGTCAACACCAAAGCCAGCATGAGAGAGACTCTGATAAAAAGATGGATGTCATAATATCTGCAGCTCAGTCACCAAATACATCCCCTCGACTTTACCATAGCCTACCAGGTTGATTTGATGGGGTGGTCCAGTCCTCGCTCAAGGAGAGGGAATCACACAAGCCTGTGGCTATCAGGAGGCAGGGATTATTGAGGATCATTTTAGAAGCTGCCTACAAGAATCATATTTTTGTAAGAAATGTGTTGTGTGTCTTATTAGTAACCAAATTATACATTAAAGTTATGAGTAGCTCTTGTTCTACAGAAACTGGATATTTAGAATTAAGCTTACAAGCTTAAAAAAGAAGAGTGATCCATTTATTAAGGGTTATTAGGATTGCAATACATTATTTATTATGGAGAAAGCCTGGTATAAACGGGTACAACAGTAACCTTGCTATGCTGGACATCCTTAGTAGCGTTTTGAAGAAAGAAGGCAATCTTTTGAAGTTTTAATTATGCAATCCAGGGAAATCCAGTTATGGAAGAATTACCTATGATTCAACAAAAAGAAGGGTGGAAAAAATGCTCTAATTGAGTAGGAGAAGAAAAAGAGGGGGAAAAAGTGACACCTGAATATTTATGAAGAGTGACAAAGGACCAAACATTCTTATAGAGGAAATAAACTGGTCAGAAGTAATTAACTAACATCCTAAGACTGTCTGTAGGTACACCAAGACTCCTTTTGAATAAAAGCAAGACTACTCCCTGATGGGACCTGAAGTTGCATAAGACACAAGCTTTTGTTTTACCTGAATCTCTGTTAACTAACACTTTAGGGTCTGCATTTAACAGACGCAAGAGGATAGATGCATCCGAGATGTTCACTTCTCAGCTTTGTAGCCTTCCTGCCATTGAAAATCTATCAAACATCAAGACAAAGAAAAAAATATTTTTGAAGATGCCAGAGAAGTTAGAGGTACATTGTTCTTTGAATATTCTAAAACCTACTCTTAGACTTAGTCTGTAATCTTCTTGAAAAAATATCTCATTCTTCCAACCATTTCAAGAAACTCTGATAAAACAATTGTTCTATATCATAGAGACTTCTAAGCTACGATCATTTTACTTATTTTCTATCAGAATTAAATCCATGGTCCAAAGTTATAATAGCTTTAAGTTCAAATACACTCCGGCATCTTCTCTCTGTGCCAATTCACAGCTCTAGATAAACCCACACTTCTACCCTTGTTCTACTTGTACTTTCACACTGAGAAGTTCTAGGAAAAAGTATAGCACAGCTAATTTGAAGATGCTTTCAAAAAAAACAAGGTTAAGGAGACAGTATGGCATAGCCTAGGTTGAGAATGTGGGGACTGAAGCTAGAATTCCTGAAAGAAATACCCAGTACATTAGGGTGATGCAAAATAAAACCATAATGAGATGACACTACACATGCATTAGAACAACTGAGATTAAAAACACTTGGCCATACCAACTTTTGGTGACAGTGCGGTGGGCCTTGGACTCCCATTCATGGCTGGTAAGAATGTAAAATGGTACTATTAATTCAGTATCATAGTTTCTCAATAAATAAATAATACCTATCATATGATCCAGCCATCCCACTACTAGCTTTTAACCCAAGAGAAAAGGAAATATAGTCCATACAAAAATGTACCTGTACATGAATGTTCCTAGCAGCTTTGTTTGCTATAGCCAAAAAATGGAAGCAAGTTAAATGTTCATCAAAAGGTAAACAAATTGTGGTGTATCCATGACATGGAATACTATTCAGAAATAAAAATGAATAAACTATTGATGCATCAAGACAATGAGTGAATTTCAAAATAACCTTGCTGAGTAAAAGAAGCCAGATTAAAAGGGTATGTACTGTACAATTTCATTTATAAAACTCTGGAGAATGCAAATTGATTCATATTTACAGAAAATGGATTCTGGGGAGAGTGTGGGGAGGGACATAAGGGAGGAATAAGTCAGCATGAGGACATTTAGGAGTGATGAATACATTCACTATGTTGATTCTGGTGATGGTTTCATGGGTGTGTACATATATCAAAACTTAGATTGTATATGTTAAATGTGTATGTCAATTACACCTTGCTAAGGCTGTTCAGAAAATTGTACAGCCTTTATTTCTAACCACAGTGTAAAATGATTAGAATTTTAAAACAAAGCATTAAAATTTTAAATTGTGGAAGAATGAAAGGCTGTCAAGGAATTACCATCAAAATAAGGTGCTATACTCAGATCACTAACGTGTGAATTATTGCAGGTTTTCAAACCAAATCAACAGCAAGTTCCCAATCTGCTTACATATCTTCAGAAAATCAAAGGAGTAAGCGCCTCCTGATCCTAATGTTTGGAAGTCAGCAAGAAAAAGCAAACCCAATGAAGAAAATCAGCCAATCACACTTACCTGTGGAGATGCAAAATACTAGATACAATACTATTAGGTCAAATATAGCAATATACTCTTTCTGAAAACCCTCAAAACCAAGCATGGTGTTGTGCAGAAATGTAAATACCATAGGTTAAATGAGAACTATTACCAGGAGCAAAATTATGAGATTACAAACCCCCAAATTTAACTTCTATCCTGCTTCAAAATCAAGATCAATCTCTTAATATATTATAATAAAAAAGAAAGTTGAAAAATATGTTAAGGAATATCTTTCTTAACCAAGAGCTATTATATACTTAAGGATAAACCTTTCATACATTCCTATTACTAGGATTATTTAAGCCAATTTTGAATATTTCAGTCTACACTTAGAGAAAAGAAAAAAATTACAAATGCTATACATACAAATAAATTATTATTTGTGAATAAATTATGCATCTATTTGAAAAATGCAAGAGGATCAACTGGTAGGGTTAAGATCCATGATTACAACCCACCTCCTAGAGAAATGGAAATAAAAACAAACGTAAACAAATGGGACCTAATGAAACTTAAAAGCTTTTGCACAGCAAGGGAAATCAAAAACAAGATGAAAAGACAACCCTCAGAATGGGAGAAAATATTTGCAAATGAAGCAATTGACAGAGGATTAATCTCCAAAATTTACAAACAGCTCATGCAGCTCAATATTCAAAAAACAAACAACCCAATCCAGGAATGGGCAGAAGACCTAAATAGACATTTCTCCAAAGAAGATATACAGACTGCCAACAAACACATGAATGGATGCTCAACATCACTAATCATTAGAGAAATGCAAATCAAAACTACAATAAGATATCATCTCACACTGGTCAGAATGGTCATCATAAAAAAATCTAGAAACAATAAATGCTGGAGAGGGTGTGGACAAAAGGGAACCCTCTTGCACTGTTGGTGGGAATGTGAATTGATACAGCCACTATGGAGAACAGTATGGAGGTTCCTTAAAAAACTAAAAATAGAATTACCATACAACCCAGCAATCCCACTACTGTGCATATACCCTAAGAAAACCATAACTCAAAAAGAGTCATGTACAGAAATGTTCATTGCAGCTCTATTTACAATAGCCAGGACCTGGGAGCAACCTAAGTGTCCATCATCGACAGATGAATGGATGAAGAAGATGTGGCACATATATACAATGGAATATTACTCAGCCATAAAAAGAAACAAAATTGAGTTATTTGTAGTGAGGTGGATGGACCTAGAGTCTGTCATACAAAGTGAAGTAAATCAGAAAGAGAAAAACAAATACCATATGCTAACACATACATATGGAATCTAAAAAAAAAAAAAAAAATGATCATGAAGAACCTAGGGGCAAGATGGGAATAAAGACACAGACCTACTAGAGAATGGACTTGAAGATACAGGGAGGGGGAAGGGTAAGCTGGGACGAAGTGAGAGAGTGGCATGGACATATATACACTACCAAACGTAAAATAGATAGCTAGTGGGAAGCACCTGCATAGCACAGGGAGATCAGCTCGGTGCTTTGTGACCACCTAGAGGGGTGGGATAGGGAGGGTGGGAGGGAGGGAGATGCAAAAGGGAAGAAATATGGGGACATATGTATATGTATAACTGATGCACTTTGTTATAAAGCAGAAACTAACACACCGTGGTAAAACAATTATACTCCAATAAAGCTGTTTAAAAAATTAAAGAAATAAAGAAAATAAAAGAGAGCCCCCCCAAAAAATCCCTGATTTCAAAATGACCATATTAAATATTATGCAAAAAATCTGTTCATAGTAGCAACAAAAATACATACTACTTAGAAATCAACTTAACCACAGAAATGAAGGACCTATATATACAAGATAGAGGTAGTCTGCTAAATCACATGAAAGAAGATGAATCCATACAAGGAGAGGCAACATTTCCCAATAGAAAATAATATGTCTTTAAAATGTCAATTATTCCAAAATTAATCTTCAGTGTAATATAAATACACTACAATTTTGAATAGGATTTTATGTAGAACTTGGCAAAATGGTTCGTGCCCCGGTCTTGGAAGATCCCACATGCCGCAGAGCAGCTGGGCCCCTGAGCCATGGCCGCTGAGCCTGCGTGTCCGGAGCCTGTGCTCTGCAACGGGAGAGGCCACAACAGTGAGAGGCCTGTGTACAGCAAAATAAATAAATAAATAAATAAATAAATAAATAAATAGAAATACTTGACCTAAAGCACCATTATAAAATTTGTTTGTTTACAGGAAGATTCCACTAGTCTTAGAATTGTTTACCATCTCCTGACACAGAATGGAGCTGTAAGCTCCCCTGTGTAACAGGCAGGATTTTGCCCCACTTGTCATGAGATGAGGGCCTCTGAGATTCACCTCCAGGATTTCTAGGACATCAGAGGGTTAGGAGCAGCTGATGCCAGAAAAGCAAGCTGGGCTTCCGTCACCTTCCCTCAGATGGATCAATAGGCAACGCTGAATCCCCAGGTGCTTCCTCTCCATCCTACCATCCCCCACAGGTGGACACCAGCTCAGAGCTATCAGCATTTCTCACCAACTGAATTGCCTTTGTGGTCCTTCTGCTCTGCTCTGGATTCCGGCCAGCGGGATCATTGTATGAGGTCTGACTAGATCCTTATTGCCTTGTCTTTCATTTCAAGGGCAAAGGGAGGACCTGTAGGAGGGGTGAGGCAGCCGCTGGAGCTGAGTCAGACTGGCCTTTCAGGGGACGGGTGAGTGCTGGAGGAGGGAGGATGTCTGAGAAGGAGATAACAGTCAGAGCCTCTGGAGGGCCAGGAGCTATTTTTAAAAGGAGTAACATGACTCCCTGGAATCATAGAAAGAGTGGATTTTCATCAAAAGGACACATTGAGGTCAGTGTCTTGATTTCCAAGAGACACTTGCTGCTAAAGGTTTAGGCTGTATTGCTTGAGACAGAAAGATAATCTCAAATCTCCATTGGTAAGGATGCAGGCTGCTGGCTGTTAAGACTGGAAGGGATCCAGCCCTGTGTAGTGGTCTATTGTCAGGACAATAGGTGGGTAAACAGAAGGATAAGAGCTATGAAAAACGTGTCAGGTTGCTCTAATTGCCTCTTGACCTTCCTTCCCAGAAGCTGCTTGAATTCTGAAAGTCCACGGAACCTTAGCTGGTTATCTCTTACAGAGCTCATGTAGGGGGCCAGCTCCAGGTCTGTATGGTGTAGGGAAAGGATCATCTTATCTGATGCAACAATGACCGTTGCTACCAATGTCATCAGGCAACATAATTCCTTCATCTTTGTGCAGCTATTTTAAAGTTCCCTTTGATGGTTAACAAACAAAAGCAAACAGAACCTGATTTTTTTTTTTTTTCTGTGAGAAAGATCTTGAGCTTTTTCTGGATAAGGCAAGAGCATGCAGATTGCACCTTGCCACAACCTCCATTGCTACTCTCCTCTGGATTGAGTGTCACGTGATATGGAGACATTCAATTCACTTCTTTCCTCTTTGGTCCAATCCACCTCTCCAACCTCATCTTTAACATAAACAATCTTTCTGTCTAAAGGTAATGTGCCACTTAGAATGTCCTCTCCCCCAATTCCTCCTCCCCTCAAGTTCTTAATTCGCCAGCAAAGTCATGGTCTCCATCTAAGCCTGTGAGAAAATAATTCCCCCACATTTATGGGGTATTCGATCTGCCCTTCATTCTGGGTTCCAGCCTGTGGAGAAGTTACAATTCCTGCTCGAATCAGCTGCTGTATTTTCAGGTCTTTCTGGATTTGCTTAGACACACATTTAATAAAAACATCTTTAAGATATTCCTTTGAGTCATGGATAATCATGTGAATATGATTGTTTCAAAAACAGAGCCTAGTAGCAATTCACTAGTCATCTGTATCGATTTTGATCAATTAATATTTTTTGAGAACAGTTGTGTAAGGAGCAACAAATTCTCCCAATGAACTCTAAGTATGTAGCTTATTCCATATACATTTCTAAATGGTGTCATGGACAACTGTGTCACGTGTTTTGGAGAAGTCAGTTTAGTTGTGTCCACAGAACTGGGTGTTCCATACTCTGGACCTCATGAAAACAGAAGTGGGGGTCCTTGGACAAGACTCATTTCTCGGGAATCCTCTCCAGTCTTTGGTGACTTCTGCCAGTTTTCTAACTGCCCACAAATGACCAACCTAACAATTGTTCTAGAAATCTGCTGTGAATCAATGGCAATAATATCACTCAAAAAATCCTGCAATTTACTAACTTTTGAAAATGGATATACTTGTTCCTCTTAATTTATTTTGACACCTCTATGTTTGAAGAGAAATTCTATTAGCTTATAAGTTCAGCCAGTTCTTTGTATTAATTTTAAACAGATGAAAAATCAACAAATTCTGTCCATTTCATTTTGACCTTTGGCTCTCTGACAGTCTTCCTCAGGGTGTGAGCCATGCTCCGGAGATTTAAAAAACTGTGCTATATGACCATGGGTTACCAGTGGTCTCTGTCCATAAAATCATATTTTTATTTTCCCCTGAACTTTTCAAAATCTTATTATTTTACCAGTTGGATGGATGTCATTGTGAATTTCACACAATAGGTCTGTGTTTTCAAAATATTTTGGGGAAAATGTAGCTGAAGAGAAAAGTGTTGAAGAAAAGAAATCTACCTGTTGTGTTTTTTCATGAATAGCATCTGGGGGGTGTTAGGAGTCCAAGGTGTCAGGTTCTGGGCTCCATCCAATGCTTCAACCAGGTCACCTCTGCTATTTCTGTCTTTATATTGGTTTTCATGTAATATTACTTTTGAAGAAAAATGTTCTCAGATGTCATCTTCTAACCCCTGCATGTATTATTTCAACTCTCTCCAGTTCCCATCCTCTTCTCCCACATTCTTGCTCTCCTTAGCCCTTGTTATTAACACATGTTCTCATTTATTTTACACATTGCCTTCCTCCCCACTTCAGGGTAAGTGCCAGTACGGAGGGGCTTTTGTCTGTTTTGCTCATTGCTGTGTTCCTAGTACCTTGAAGAGCACCAGACATGTAGTGGGATTCAGGAAATATTTTTTGCTCAGCAATATCTCAGTCTGTACCGACTGCCCAACCTCTCTCTCACATCCCTTCCACACCTTCCACCCTCACTCACAAAGAGGCAAGCTGGGAGACAGTGCCAGCAGGAGCATCCTCGCCCTGCCTGTTCATGCGACTTAGAACAATAGCCCACTAGTGGGAGAAAGAAGAGGGACCGCTCCACACAAAGTGGTTAGAAGCCCCTGGTTTTCTCTACACAAATCCCTGAAGGTGCCATACTCAGTGAATGGAATGTCTGTCATGTACTGACTTTTATGTGGCTGAACCATGAGCGACATATATTAGAGTTTACTGTACCAGGTCTGAAGTTAGGGGCATTCAGCAAACTATTATCCTAAGTCCCTCTTGTGTAAAAGGAATTCTGACCGAAAGTGGGATCTGTCTGCTCACCACTCAAAGCCCAATGGAGAACAAGGTTGGTGGAAAGGAAAGTCTGCTTTGTTTTGGATGCTGGCAACCTGGTGGAGGGAGGAGAGTGGATTCCTATCCGAAAGCCGACTCCCCGCAATGATAAGAGAGCTTTTATAGGTGGAGGGAGGGGGCCACATGCAGGAACAGCACTGTCACCTCTCACAGTCATCTTGAAATTGGCCATGAAGTGGTCTGATCAGCGTCCTCTTGATTGTTTTAAGTGCAGTTAGTCTTCAGTTCCAGGTCAGGCCAATTTTCATAACTGTGGCAGCTTAGGTCATGGCTACAGTCTGGTCACCATGTAGTTAACTTCGTGCACCTGGTGGGGGTCTCAGTATCTATAAGACAGCTCACAGGATGTGGCTCAGAATATTATCTATAGCCCTTGAGGAGGAACTAAGGAGCTTGACTTTGCTTACTGACTAAACTATTACTGTTTTGTTCTGTTTGACTGCTTTTCTTTGCTTCTGCATTTTCTCACTTCTCTCATTAAACTTATTCTTTGGCTAAAGTTTTTCCACAGACAAAAGGCAGGTTGAAGACATGGAGGGTATAGACCATAGGGCCCTGTTCTGTTTTGGAACGGGTACTAACCTCAAAGTTGACAGCCTCTAAGGCTGAGTCATTCATGAACACTCTGGGCTGTTCTCTTCGGAGCCACCATCACTTTATATGGGAGCTTGGAGGCTGGTTTAATTAAAATTATCTGAATAGTGTACAGTATGCCAGATGTTCACAATAAATGTAATGTAGCTTATGTAATGTTATGCCATCATGGAATACATTGGAATGATTGTGATTACCCATTATTACCCATAATAAATCTAAATGTATTTCACTGTTTTTAGGCATGAAGCTTTTCTCAATCACTATATTAGCTTGGTATTTGAACTTTGCCTTTTGCTGAAGTTTCTCCAATAGAGATAATTAAAGAGCTCTTTTGGCAAAATTAGTTCATGTTATTACCATTAGAATTAAACATACACATGGGATACTACCGCCTATGATATGGAAGTTTATGATTGACATATTAAAGTACAAATATAAATTAAACAGTTTTTCTCTTTCCACTTTCCCCCCCGTAGTGTACAAAAGTGAAAAACTCTTATTTCCATAAACTCTTTATCATAGTCAAAAGCTATTTTTAACGTTTTTTGAAAATAGTAGACTGTGTGATATTTTCAGAATTAGCTTGGCTAATTCTTGGCTTCATAAACACTTAGCATCTGGAGAATACTCACCTCTCCTACAACTGTGACTAAGGAAGGTGAAAGTGGAGAGTCAGAATCTCCTCATGAGAAGGACCAGTGTGTAGCAGCCTTATCAGAAGCGTAGGTGTACAGGGCAGTTGATTTTTCTTAAAGGTGTATTTTCCTTTTCTTTTTATTTTTTTAAATTTTATTGAAGTATAGTTAATTTACAATGTCATGTTAGTTTCAGGTGTATAGCACAGTGATTCAGTTACATATATTTGTGTGTGTGTGTGTGTGTATTCTTTTTCAGATTCTTTTCCCTTATTACAAAATATTGAGTAGAGTTCCCTGTGCTATACAGTAGGTCCTTGTTGTTTATCTATTTTATATATAGTAGTGTGTACCTGTGAATCCCAAACTCCTAATTTATCCCTCCCTCCCCCTTTCCCCTTTGGTAACCATGTTTTTTGTTTGTTTGTTTTTCTATGTCTGTGAGTCTATTTCTGTTTTGTAAATAAGTTCATGTGGATCTTAAATAAAAATAAAAGCAAATAAATAAATACGACTTTCTCAGTTGGGATACTGTTCTGTTAAACAACAATAACAAAAAATGTACTATATCATGGCTTTTCTCTTATTACAAAACAAAGCTATTATAGCTCTGTTATATCTGGTACCATGCCTGGAAGGCATGGGCACCAAAAAAATAACTTTTAAATAAATGGATAAATCAGAGTATCCTAATACCAAATTTAAAAAAAAAAAAGAAAGAAAAAAAAAAATGATCTATTTTCATAGGAATCACACATGCTTTTAGGTTTCTTGTGGTGTTTGAGGGATGATGGTGAAGCCCAAAATCCCCCATGTAAACTCATATCCTCTTCATCCCTGCAGTGAAGTCACTGATCAACTCACACAGAGAGCTCTACTCCTCTGACTCTGGGGCGGACCAGGGCTGAATCTCTTTGTTGATAATTAGCCTAATAGTTAAGTAGATACATTGTTAAGTTTGAGGACCTGGTTAGACATTTGGGGTAAATGGGAAGGTGCTTTGAACGGATATAAATGGAGGTGTCATCAATATACAGATGTTTTTTAAGCTACAAGTCAGGATGAGGTCATCATAGTGATGAGTATAGGGGGAGATGAAGAAGAGACCCTCATCTACATTTAGGAGTGAAAGGTGGAGACTAACACATAACCAGAAGTGCATTCTTCACCAGGTGTGCAGACTGGAGCAGCTGGGCATTGGCACAGGTGTCATGGAGCCTGATTTCTACTGTAACCCTCTCACTCTCTAACCCTGAGGAAAGGAGTTTGCAGATGAGGTGTGTTTTTCTCGTCTCAAAGAATGTGCTTTACACCGTACTCTACTTTTCAGTGACTTAAAAATCTAGTTGGGTTAATTGAAAGAATTCTTTATTAGCTATCAGAAGGGATCAAGTTTAAATGACATAACTCAGCTTTGAATTCAATGACGTATTTGTAGGTTTTGGTCATTTTCTGAAGAATGAATACATCTCAAAACAGAAGCTAAATCCTCACATGACCGAGCAGAAGATTCTAGAACCCTGTTCTTAACTGTAGGTTTGGATACAGGCATGTTTGACTGCAAACGGGCCATTCTTTCTGACCCAGAGTGAAGCAATGAAGGAAACGACAAAGGAAAGAGAACTTATTTTGATACAAGTCATTTGGCCACGAGAAAAGACATTTGTGATGTGAAGAATAAATAATAGGAAAGTCCATTTGAATCTAATTCTGATGCTGTTTCTAGAATGCTGTCACTGGATGTGGTACAAAGGCAGCAGGAAAACACTCTCCAGGATGGAGTCATCTATTCTGCTCATCATTCTGTAACAACCTAAATGGGAAAACAATTTGAAAAAAGAATAGATACATGTATATGTATAACTGAATCACTTTGTCATACACCTGAAAGTAATACAACATTCTTAATCAACTATACTCCAATATAAAATAAAAAAGTTAAAAAAAAAGTCAAAACAGAAGGAATCAAATCATTTTGTAAGTTTAGGTTAATGCAAAATGGGCATTTCTGCTTAAGAAATCAACTCTGGCAGGCAGGTCTTTCCCAGATTAAAAGTGTGGTGAGTATCAAAAGAAAAGTATAATCATAAGGTGATTATTTAGAATTAAATGTAATAGAACCATTATTTAAGATGTGTATATGGGTCCTTAAAAAGTGTACAGGCAGTTTTAGTGACCTTCATTTCTAAAATTAGACCTATTAATATAGCTGTATGTTCATAGCAATGATTACTACTGATTAATAGTTCTATATGGTGTCATGTAAACACACACACACTCACTGAGTAGATGACACTAATTGAACAAAATAATTGATGGTGGTTATAACATCTACATTTGTGTCTGTGGGTGACTTTCTCTTTGGAGAGAGTGAGGTAAATTCAAATCATATTACTCTCAAATTATCAGATTTTAAAAGTACTTTAAATTTCCTTCAGAGTCAGCATTATAAGTAGAGGTATTTAAATTTTTTAACAATTTCCCCACTGTGATCTCCACAAAAATTGCAAAGGTTAAATATGATTGCTTTTAAGTCTTTTATGTTTTCAAACAATGGCTCAATTTGGCCAAATTGGGGCAGAATTGGATGCTGGAGGATCCCGACTCAGAAACACGCGCTCTGATCCCAGGGATGTCGCTCCAGGTCATCAGAGCTCTCCTAGCCTCCTGAACTGGCTGTAATTCAGCACCACAAACTCAGTGACTGAAAGTAGAACACACATAATCTTATGGTTTTGTAGGTCAGAAGTCCATTTCTCCAAAGAAGACACGCGGATGGCCAACGGCCACATGAAAAATGATCAATGTCACTAATTATTAGAGAAATGCAAATCAGAACTACAGTAAGGTGTCACATAATGCCAGTCAAAAGGGCCATCATCAAAGAGTCTATAAATAATAAATGCTGGAGAGGGTGTGGAGAAAACTGAACCCTCCTACACTGTTGGTGGGAAGGTAAATTGGTACAGCCACTATGGAGAACAGTATGGAGCTTCCTTAAAAAAAAAACTAAAGTTACCATATGATCTTGCAATCCCACTCCTGGCCATATTTCCAGAGGAAAAAAAAAATAATTTGAAAGGATATATGCACCCCAATGTGCATTGAAGCACTATTTACAATAGCCAAGACATGGAAGCAACTTAAATGTCCAACAACAGATGAATGGTTAAAGAAGATGTGGTACATATATACAATGGAATATTGCTCAGCCACAAAAAAGAATGAAATAATGCCATTTGCAGCAATATTGATGGACCTAGAGATTATCATACTAAGTGAAGTAAGTCAGGCAGAGAAAGACAAACATCACATGATATCACTTATATGTGGAATCTAAAAAATGAAACAAATGAACTTATTTACAAAACAGAAGCATACATAGAAAACAAACTTATGGTTACCAAAGGGGAAGGGGGGGTGGGATAAATTAGTAGTTTGGGATCAACATATACACACTACTATATATAAAATAGATTATCAACAAGAACCCACTGTATGGCACAGGGAACTATACTCAATATCTTTTAATTACCTATAAGGGAAAACAATCTGAAAAAGAATAGGTATGTATAACTCATTCTATACACCTGAAACTAACACAACATTGTAAATCAACTATACATCAATAAAAAAAATATCAGTTAAAAAAAAAAAAAAAAGAAGTCCAAAATGGGCCTCATTGTAACTGAGCAGGACGCCATGGGGGCCTTCCCAGGACAGGCCTTCGCCCATATTTCCTTCTTTAGCTCCTCTCTGAAGTACCCAGATACTAGTAATTGATGCAAATTTCCTGAGTTGTTTGGCAGATGTGAAACGCCCAGCAAATGGAAGATGTTAGCAACTTGATGACCTTGAGCACATAGCCCAGGCCTCCTGGAGCCTAAGGACTGATAACGTGAACCCCTGTGACACCACCCTGTTCCCTCACCATCAGCCCATCAGAGAATTGTGCACAAGCGGATCACCTACCCTGAGACCCCCTCCTGCTCACCTGGCTTTGAAAAATGCTTTGCCAAAACCCTTCAGGGAGCACGAGGCATTTTAGGGCACAAGCCACCTCATTTCCTTGCATGGCCTTGCAATAAACCTTTCTCTGCTCCAAACTCCTACGTTTCAGTCTGTTTGGCCTCACCCTGTGTCCAGCCATGAACCTGAGTTAACAACTGGGCTAAAACCAGGATGCCTGCAGGGCTGCATTCCCTTTGGAGGCTCCAGGGTAGAATCTGTGTCCTGCCTTTTTCAGCTTCTCAAGGCCCTTGGATCCCTTGGTTCATGGCCCCAGGTCACCCCATACTCCACCAGATCATCACATCCCCTCTCATTCTGACCCTCCTGCTCCTCTCTTATAAAGACCTTGGTGCTTATACTGTCATCATCATATATTGCATAATATGTATTGTATAATAATCATATTACTGACTAATTGTGATCAATATGGTAATTGGTGACTATATTGCGATTACATGGACTATAGGCGGAAGAATCTTCCCATCTCAGTATCTGTCATCACAGCTCATCTGCAAAGTCCCTTTTGCTTTGTAAGCTAACATATTCACATTGTCCTGCCTGTTACAATATTCCCTTCGATTATTTTTATCCTTGTAATTTTAAGACTAAAATTTGTTGTAGCTTTTGGTGGATGTTTATTCCACTGAAATTTTACTATCTGTTAATAACTTCCCCAAATATCCAGGTATGTGGAAAATGACTGCCTTCCAAATATTACACAATCTGAGCTATCTGCTTCCTGATTCCGCCTGGGACTTTGGCTTACCACCAAGACAGCTGAGGATGAACTGTGGGCCCTTCCTTGTGGGCCCAGGAAGAGTCTAGCTGCCCCGTCATCACGTGGTCCTCAGTGTTTCTGATGGAGTCCGTGGGGAACATCCTCGCAGGGGAGGCTGACAATGAACAGCCTCCACAGTCTGTAAGTACATTCTAGAGGATCTTTTCAGGGCTTGAGAAGAAATCTGGAAAGAAGCAAAGGTGGACACATTAAGGAAGGTTGGGACTGAGGCACTGGGCTGACAGGGTGAGGAGGGCAGTTTTGAACTTGAAGGAAAGCGGCTGAAGTATCCTTGTTCAGAAGGTGGGGCTGGACAACCACATGGCCCTGAGGACCTCAGGAGGAAGTGACTTCAGGCCGAGGAACAGCCAGTGCAAAGGCCTGTAGGCGGGCGTCTGACCAATCATGGAAATTAGCGCAGCTGCTGCAGACGGGGGAGTGCCCTGGGGACCCACCCTCGTCACCCTGCTTGTTGCCCCACAGACCACATCCGTCACTTTGGCCCTGCCATCTGCTTCTTTCCAGGTTCCTGTCTCTCAGTTCATGCCCTGTGAGGCCACTGTCCCCTGCCTGCCTCTTTTCTGAAGGCCGAGGCCTCTATCAAGGCAGCCCCTCCACCCCCTTGCTGCCCTGCCCTCCTCCCAGGTCGAGGTGTGTGTGCGGGGCCGGGGGACACCGGGCGGGTGGGTATCAGTGTCCCTCCAGGCCCCACACACCCCCCAGCTGCTGGGTGTTCCTTCTCACCTGCTCACACTTTCTGTAAAGAGTCCTCGGGGTAAACCCTCCTTAAATCAGTCTAATCTGAGTGTGTCCCTGTGTCCTGCTGGGGCCTTGATTGACACATGTGAAGAATCACACAGGGCCTACAGGTCTTCAGGGACTTTGCCCTCCCGTCCAGGGAGACAGGGGCCTGTTGCTGTGAGCAGAGAACTGACGCGACCTCACTGACCTTGACAAGGACAGCTCTCAGAGAACAGGCTCCAAAGAACAGGGAGGGAAGAGGTGGTGTCCAGAGTGGAGGCAGGAGTTACAGCAGCTGTAGGGGATGATTGCTGGGGCCAGCGTGGGAGCCCTGAGGGCTCAAGGGTGGTCCAGCTCTGGAGGTACTTTGAAAGTCAAGGCAACAGAATTTCTGCAGGATTTAGATGTGCGACGTGAGAAAAAGGAAGATACTGCCCATTGGTTTGGCGTGGGCCACTAGAAAGGCGATTTTGTGGCAGATTGACAAGAGAAAGGTTGTAGGTGCCACGGATTTTGGGAAGGAGGGTGGAGGGTTCTGTTTTGGACTCTGAGGAGGGTGAAGTATCAAATATACAGGGTGGATGTGACCTTCCTTCTACCTCTCCCGTCTCACCACTGTCACTTCATACCCACAGGCTCTGCAGCAGACACATCTGCCTCCGTACACACCCTTGGACCCTTCTCGGGGCCCCAGGCTGGCACCTTGGGGGGCATCACTCCCTCTGCTCAAAAGGCTCATTTCCAAGTGACTCTCTTTCTCTACCTTCGAATAATTGCTCAGATGGCATCTTCTCATCCCAGCTTTTCTTTCCAGCATGTATAAAATTGTGCATTCTCTTTTCAGATTCCCCTAGCCTCATTTCTGCTGAATTTTCTTATAATTCTTAGCACTGTCTAATGTATGACCTGTGTTTTGCTGATTTATTGTGCTTATTTTCTGTCTTTCCTCTAGAAGATAAGCTCCATGGGGGAAGGGGGTTTTGTTTGTTTGGTTTTGTTTGGGCTTCTTTTCTTTTCTTTTCTTTTTTTTTTTGTCATTTTTCTTCATTGTGTTATATTTAGTGGCAAGAGTAGTGACCAGTCACACAGTAGATGCACAATAAGCATTTGAAGAAAGGAACAGATGGAGACTGAGGACTTCTCATTATTTGCAGTCGTCTGAAAACTTGCATACTTGTGTATTTCATCGATTAAACACTCACAGGTAAGTTGCACCTGAGTGTCATCCGAGGCCAGGCACTGCGAACTGCGAAATAAACAAGATGTGGTCTCGGCCCTCACAGATTTTGTGTTTAGTCTAAACATTTTCAGGGAAAACAATCCAGTGGGACTGCCTTTAATTTCTTTACATCCTTTTGATTCTCTCAAGCTTCACCTGCCTGCTAAGATTGAATCCATGTGCCTTTAAGAGAGAACAAAAACCTTTTCCAGATGTTCTTGTCAATTTTTGCAACCATCATATTTTTATTCAATTTGAACATATATTTTTTTATTAGTACAAGGACCCCTAAATAGAGGTTCTTAAAATTTACTTAACAGTGGTACAGTCTTGTCAGATAAGATCATGAGCAGAATCTGCTTATTCTAAATGGGAAGATGATATACAAGGTTTTTCCTTTCTCCTCTTGTATCATTTTGTTGAGGTTCATAGCTTTGTAGTTTAAATTCCTAGCATCTCTTATCACTAATGTGCCAAATGTACTTGCCAATTTGGGAAATTAGAAGAACACAACCATTCTTGATAATTTTGTATGTGGTTTTGCATCCATTAAATAGGATGCTGGGAGTATCTGGGGTACCCGCTGAGGGTTAGAGGGCAGCATCCCCTCCATGGAATATGCTTGACTTTGAACCAGTCCCAGTATCACTGTGAGATGCTTATTAACAAGGAAAATGTTGATGGAACATTTCCCAAGAAAGCTCCCAGGAAATAAAGAATTGTTTGTAGATATTAAAACATAATTTATGTTGATATCTGTCTGCTTTACAATCAAAAGATGAAAGTCTCCATTGAACCAATGATCACACATTCATTTTGCAGCAAAGTTAGTTTCTTCTGTCTCCTCTTGCGCACCCAAACCACTTAGAGGAGAAATGACAGTTAAGGAGGCAACTGCTGGCCACATTTGGGGCTGAGTTACTGCAGCGTTGGCTGTCGCATTGCATAGCACAAAGAAATTGGGTGAAGGAATAACTTCTAGGAAGTTATGTCCAGAAATAACAATAATGGAATTTGACGTGTACCACCTGTACTCTTACATTTCTTGAGAGTTAAGCACACCAGAGTGGCGAAGAACTCTAATAATTTTTTTCCTTAATCCCACATATGAAGTAGCTACATTTTCCCCATAAGATTAATGAGATAAGTTCATGTAAAGGTTATGTATTCAGCAAAAACCTGGAAGGAAAATTGGGAACACATTTAACATGATTTGTCATTAAAAATTATACGTCCCACAATACCCTGTCCGATTTTTGATTACTGGGTTCTGATCACCGAGTTTCTTGCCAAGGAGTAGAACTCCAGTTCTATGAGAAAAATTAAAAAAGAAAGAAAGAAAGATAGATAGATAGAAAGAAAGAAAGAGAGAGAGAGAGAGAGAGAGAGAGAGAGAGAGAGAGAGCGAAAGAAAGAAAGAAAAGAAAGAAAGAAAGGAAAGAAAGAAAGAAAGAAAGGAAAGAAAGAAAGAAAGAAAGAGAAAGAAAAAAAGAAACCTGTTCAAATTGGATGGGTAGAAACAGGAATGTAAAAATATAACAACTTTACTAAATATTTCACATAAAAAAATTTGTGAAAACAGCTAAGATATGAAGCTATTATTGCCACTGAAATAATAGATTCATGAAATAAATACATAGATTATTGCATCAATAGGTAGTGGGTTATACAAAGAACTCTCCAGTAAAGTATCCAGGTGCATGCAAAATTATTATAACATTAGTGAGATATATTTGTTTTAAATTTTACAGTTTAATGAAAAATAATATAAAGCAATTTAAACTAAGGCAGAAAGAAAAACTAAGGCATTGGCATAAATTGCTGAGGTGTTCATTACAATATTGTCATCCAATGATAGCGATGACAGGATTCCAAGCAACGTAGGGAAAAGACAAGGTGCCCCACGGCTGTGAGCATTTCTCCCCAGGTTTCTGCTTAAGGTTAAGAGACAGAATTGTCAACATTTGTTGAAAGTGCAATAACTCTGTTCTCCATCATTCTGAAGCACTGTCTAGGTTAGACTCAATGGAACCTCTTTTGGAGATAAAAGTTAAAGATAACCATTGTGTCACGAAGGCTGAACATCAGTTTTCAAAATCTTCATTTTGCTGGAGCCCCAAACCATTTATTGATTAAAAAACAAAAAATAATTGACTACATCTATATTTAGTTGAAAATAACGTTTAATTTTTTTATTAAAACCAACATGCAATCAAGACTACAGGACGAGTGACAGTTGAGAGAGAAGAACTTTAACTTTCATTTCTGGGGCCATGTTTGATCCCAGATTAGGTGGTTTCCCCAAATTTCATGGGCACATGAGTCAGGACAACCTTGCTTTTGGAGACAATTGTGCTTACAGCTCCCCCTCCCAGAGCCCACCTCTCTGTCTGCTTTTCCTTCTTAAGCCTCTTTTTTGTTCATGTGTGACAGACGCCTGCTTTGCCTCTTGAGGTTGCTTTGAAAGCATGTAACTTGTTTTCTTTAGTCTCAGAACCCCTTAATTTTGTGGAGTCGTCAGGTAACTTTCCTCTGCAAATGAGCTTTTGCTTTTTCTCATTCTTTCTGCTGTGGGCTGAAGGGTGCCTCACAAACAGGTATGTTAAAGTTCTATTTTCTGGTGCCTGTGAATTTGACCTTAGTTGAAAGTATGGTCTTTGCAGATGGAATCAGGTTAGAATGAGGTCATAATGGTTTAGGGTGGGCCCCAGATTTGAAGACTCATGTCCTTTTAAGAAGGACGTGTGAAGACAGACACACAGGGACAGCTGCCTGTGCTGGTGGGGGCAGAGGTGGGGGCAGAGATAGACGCGTGGAACAGTTCCTCCCTTGCAGCCACCAGAAGGTTCCAGCCAGCAATCCTTGACTGCAGACTTCTGGCCTCCAGAAGAGTGAGAATAAATTCATGTTGTTTTAAGCCCCCCAGCCTGTGGTCCGTGTTACTCAAATACCCTCTGTTCCCCAAAGAAGCCTGCAACAGAGGGGGTCGACATGGTCCACTGGTGCCCCAAATGTAAACAGTCCTCCCGGGCTGGAGGGGACCCACCGAATGCAAGGACAGAATTCCCTGAAGGAAAGGGGCAGACTTTTTGGTGGTGAGGGAAAAGGGAAAGGCTATAATCCATCAACGTGTGCAAGCAGGAAGATGTGCCTGGAAAACAGGACTGAAGGAAAACACAAAAGAAAAACAAAGCCTTCCTTTCAAGTTGAAGAATAAGTCTGAAAAGTCATATGTCATGTATGATGCCTATAAACCGTTAAGTTTTGTTATCCAACAACCAAGGAAGAAAATGGGGAAAATTAGGATTTTTCTTGAACTAAAATTACAGATTTTTTTTTTATTTCCCTATTTTTTAAATTATTATACCATCAGGAAAACTTTCTAGATATTACATATGGAGGATTATTTTGTATGCCTCTGTTATAATAAAAGAACAATTAATCCAAAACCTGTGATTAAAACGTGAAAACTCAAGGGCTTCCCTGGTGGCGCAGTGGTTGAGAGTCCACCTGCCGATGCAGGGGACACGGGTTCGTGCCCCAGTCTGGGAAGATCCCACCTGCCGCGGAGAGGCTGGGCCCGTGAGCCGTGGCTGCTGAGCCTGCGCGTCCGGAGCCTGTGCTCTGCAACGGGAGAGGCCACAACAGTAAGAGGCCCATATATCGCAAAAACAAACAAACAACAAAAAAAAAAAAACGTGAAAACTCAAGAACATGTCAAATATTATTAGAGAATAAAGCAGATTTTGTTCACTACATTCATGCTGTTAGACTATTATCCAATATTGAGCACAGCCTCAGTATTTCACAGTGATTTTTTTACAAATTAACTTAAATTGAAATGATCTTGATGACAGTCTCTTTGGCCTGAACTTGTAGTCAGAAATCTCTTTTCTAATTCTGATTTCCCCCCTGATTAATGTGCAAAGTGCAGGAATTCACAAGCCTCTCCTCAAATCCCATCTCTGTCAAAGAAGGAAAATAGAGCCTCCTTGCATTACCTGCATTCTGACTCCAGAGATGTTGAGAGGATAAAGCGATCACATATGCAAAAATCCTGGAGTGCCTCAAAAGTAATCTAATTTGCCTACTTAGAAGGTTTATTGAGGGGATAAAGGGAACTAGAATTTCTGTGAAGTGCTGTGAGCATCTCTGAAGAAAGGAAGCGTGTATATTCAGTTATGCACCCTCTGTATTAATATGCAGGAGAGTTCAATTCAAGAGTATTCTTATTCTGAAGAGATGCAGGAAGTCCTTCTCCTCTTAGATGTGCAGTTCGTTTTGTGATTATGCCCAATAAGTTAATCCTCCGGCTACTGATATCATTCAATTTCCATTTGAAATAGAGATGGTAAGACAGGTGTTAGCTGTGGATTTGATAGCACTGCTATCAGAATTTGTTTGTGTTATCCACCTAAAATTAAAACCTGGGAAAAGCAACTGCTCATTGTTTTTAAAAATTTCACCAGTGTGCCCTGCTGGGGTCCTGCTCTGGGTGGTACGGGGCATCTGCATTGGACTGGCCACTGGCCATCTGTCCACTCCCAAGCAAATGCTCTGTTCGAGGTAGAGGCAGCCCCCCTTTGGCTTCTGTGTCACTTCCCAATCTGACTCCATTCTGATCCTGAGTCCTTGGCTGCTTCTGGATCAGTCTCAACCTGATGGCGACAACTCTGCTTATCTGTTTTGCTTTTTTCTTTTCTTCTTTTCATTCAACCAACTCGAGAGCCTTTTCACACATCCCTTATTCTTTCTATTGTCCAAAGTCCTGCCTGGCCTCTGAGCATGGCAGGAAACACTCAGTCTCCCTCCAGATGGCCAGGGGTGCCTCCATCACTGCGTTCCATGACTGCACTATCTGATCTAGCCTGAGTCCAGCCCCACCACCTACTATCTCTCAGGTGACACAGGGTGGCCTGACCCAGCCCACCCCATGCCCTGGTGGGCACTCCTCATCCCTTGGTTGAACCTCGGACTCAGGATCATTCCAGGCAGTAGCCAACTCCTTGTTTTAATTTGTTTGGGAAATTTATTATAAAGATAAGAGAGAGGGGGACGTTATAAAGTGTGGAACAATATTGCTACAAAAACAGGCTCTTCTTTCTTGCCTGTCACAGAACGAAGACACATGATTCCTCACTCTCTGCTATAGCATTTTGATCACAGAAATCAGTATATAATAAAAATGTGGGGACTGTGCACACAAAGTCTTGAAAGTTACCAATATGAACTTTATCCATTGGGAGCCACATTCTAACATGGTTTACACGTAATGGCTAATAAAACATGAACAATAATCATTGAGGGAGCAAACGATAGAGTATATATGCCACATATCTATAGGCTTGGAAAAAAATTCTGTATTCCCAATGAATTTCCTTATTAGTGTCACTGTAGATAAAATATTACTAAACAAAGTATAACTAGAAAATAATTTTACTAGACAATGACAGGAATACAAATGCATGCACACACACACACACACACACACACACAACTGCAAATATTGCAAAGAAAATGTAAAACATTAGACCTGAAAAGAACCACTGAGCTAGTGACACCCAGTTTGTGGCACATTCTGCATATAGAAATGTCAGGACCAGCCCAAGGGAAGAGTATGAACAAAAAAGAAGTCAAAACTTACTTTGGACACCTCCCACCTAGGTAATCAAATCTTCTTCTTTCCCCAATCCATTTCCATTGCTTTGTTTTTCCTTTCAAAGCATGATTAATTTCTTTCTCTTTCTGCCTCTTTTTGCCAAAATTTAGGCCAGTCTCTTGGAATCAGCTTCAGGGACAATAGGCTAAAAGTTTTGCTTGAGCTCACCCCACTGGGTATAATCTTGATTCCTTCTCAGTTCCAAAATTTCCTATAAGAAAATATCAGTGGTAGAATAAAATAGAGGTGAAAGCAGACAGATCTTGGTTCCAATTCACTTACCATCTGGTGGCATTAGGCAGCTTCTTAAACTATATATGTTTTTATTGTCTCACCTGTTATTGCATATAATAATGTCTAATTTAGACAGTTCTTATAACAATTGAGTGACATCAAATATATAAAATATTTAAGAAGGTGCCTGTTACAGAGTAAGCCTTCAGCAATGGTTTTATTTTCATTATTGTCTTATTGCTGTGGTATATATTTCTCATTTGAATTATAGTTCATTGTCTCTCTGTCCACATCATCTCTATTAGACTGTTAAAATTCTTTGAAAAGAAGGCCTATGACTTGCTCACCATTTTTGTCTACCTAAGTATGAGCTCACTGACTTTTGAATAAATGTATGTATGTAGCACTGTATGCCATGATGATAGAGAACTTCCCTACCAAAGGAATAGGTAAATCAAGACCCGACCATCCCCATCTAAGAAACTATCTGTCCACGACTTAGGACCATGAAGATTTAATATGCCAAGTCCTGTCCTGGGAGCTCCCTGGAAAGAATAAGTATTATCTGTCTATACTATAGGAGCTTTATTTCTTTAGTCAACACCTAACAAAAAGGTGATTAAGTCAGGCTTGGGGGTTTTAATGGGTTCAAATATTTCTCTTAAATTTGTTTCTTTCCAGGAAGTTAAATTGTTTTTTGAGACTTGTCATTCAGAATTCCTAATTCAGAGTCTCTTCCTGCTAATCACCACACATGATGAGTGTGGGCATAAACACACAAGGGTGTGTAACTGAGAAAAATACACAGTTGAGACCTAGTAGCATCAAGAAAATGGGGTTTGTCATTGGTACATAGCATGACCCCCAATTAGGTAGCTATGTCCCTGTAACCACACCTCCCCCAAACTCATTGGCTTAAACAGTAATCATTCTTTCACATCCATGTGTTTGACCATCGCTGGTGGAGGTTGGGTGCAGCTGTTGGATCTTCTGTATCTTCCTTCGGGTTTGGCTCAGGTCTGCTCCAGATATGTTCTTCCTGGGCACAGGCTGAAGGGGTAGTAAATATCCAGGGGATACTTTTCTTATGAAAAATGGCACTCGCTTGCATTGCTTCTAGTAACATCCCACTGGCTTGAGTCACATGGCACCAAACCAAGGACAGAAGCGTCTGCCATATTAATAATACCCACCATGCTAATCCTCTGTGTCAAACCAACACAAAACACAGCAAAGCTCAATATAAATGGGACATGGAAGTTGGAAGGGGTACAAAGTGTGAACATTTCTGAACAATACTCTAATCAACCATATGTCCAGGGTCTAATGACTTGTTCAAATGCTCAGCTTTGAGCATCAGGAAATGCAAGAAAATTACCTATAAAGCAAAGGGCTACTTTCATTAGAGAGAAAGAATGTCCATGGCAACGTTAGACTGTAATCTTACTGCTTTGGTTTATTTTTTTTGTATATCTTGAAGACATTTTTAACTCTATTGTTTATAATATAAAGAGCTTATAATTCCATATGATCTCTATTCTTTTCCAATTATATTCCTAACTCCTTTCTTTTAAATTTGAAAAGAAGATAACGTTCAATGGACTTGAGGTTTAAGTAAGGAGATTAGTTCTTTGGTAGCTAAATATTGAAGCAAATCCATTTGAATATTGATTGAGACATTCTGAAGGAGAGTAGGGAGTTGTAGACCACAAGGTTGGATTAATATAAATTGATTTGTCCAAGGTTATTTGTTTAGGTAATGGAGGTAATAGAAGGAGGGCCCAAGGTCTCAGAGAACTGATGCTCTGAGACGTCGCCTCCTGTCATCATGTTCAAAGCAAGTTCACATCAGGGCAACTCCATTTAGTCAGGGAAAATTCAATTAGGATCATACTGTGGACTGAAGTCTCCCAGTGGGATCTGGTAAGAAATATGGAGCTCTCACATTGTCTTAAACTATATGCTAACAAATGATGGTTTTGGCCCTGTTTTGGGATCATTGCTGTGTGTATGTTTTCTGTAATATTAATATAATAATGTTAATTAATCAAAGTGAGTTGTATTTGTATCATGTGCCTCATTCATATTTTTTGTATATGTCTCTTCCTAGTTTGAAAATATTATAGATTATGATTTCACTGTAAGTCTCTCTTTTAGCATCCCTTGGTATATAGATCTTTTTATCTTGAATTGAGCTATAGGTCAAATCATGTTGCCCCAAACCTAATGATGTATTTAGAAGTCTATTATAATTGTGTGATTCTGACATGGATAATATTTGTCCTGTTTTCTTACTTGAAGGTATTTTACTACTCAAATATATTCACACATGTACTATCAATCATAAAGCAAAAAACATTTAATATATATGTGTATATATATTTAATTTAAATATATTAAATAATGTAAATATATAAATATTACATAATTAATATATAAATATATTTTATCAACATGTATTTAATTAATATATATATTAATTAAATATACATTTTTAATTTTAAATATATATCTATACATATATATTTTTTTTTCCAATATGGTGTTTCCTTGCAAATGGAAATCAATTCCCTGTACTTTAAAATACTTTCTGAAAGTAAATAAATAGTAAAGCTGCAAGAGTGAAGTACATTTTTTCCCCTGTAATCTTTGGTTTTAGAGACCACAGTCATTCTTTTTGTTTGTTTGTTTTTCCTTCTCAGAGTAACAGATGGAATCATTGATTAAAACTTCACAAATAAATAGAACCTATAACAAATAGTGTCCGGGAGACCTTTCACTTCCTAAATTTGATTCACTATAAGTCATAATTAAATAATACTAAGTGACAATTTGAGACTTATTCCAAGGGAAATGAATCACATGGAAGATCAAAATACTTTCAATGTGATTATTGAGATGGAGGAACCGAAGTGCACAGGGCCTGCTTTGGCTGGGATGCACCAAGCCTTGACTGTGGAGCAGCCGCTGTTGCCCCAGGATAGGTGCTTACCCACCTTGAGAATTTCTGTTCATTTCAAGAGGTTTCCACCAAGGGTGATCCAGCCTTATTATCCTTCATTCAAGTGGATCAAAAATTAAGCTCAGATGGCAATTGTAATGTTAAGTTCAAGCAAGAGCCAAAGTCCACCACCCACCTTGAATATTTATAAGCTATTTCCAAGGACCAGAAGTAAAATTTCTGAGTACATCAAAATTCAAATTACAGAAATTTACAAGAATGATCAGAGTAGTCACCAGCACTGCTCCAGGTGCTGTCTGGGTGAAGCTACTCTTGGGCCAGAAGTGTCTCTCTTTACAGGTTCTTCTTTCCAAGTCCTTCTTTGACTTGGAAGGAACATGATAATTGTGGATTCCAAGGCAGCAGGAGGAAATGGCCATACTTTTGACAACAATAGGAAAAAATATCTATCCTTCAGCCACTTATCATGTGCAGTAGTTTATAGTCAACTGTCAAATACAAATATTGATTGATCTCTCTTAAACATTGGTAATGACAAAATCTGCTGGCCACTTTGCACAAGGCATGCATTCCATAACACTCTGTGTGTGTGTGCATGTGTGTGTGTGTGTGTGTGTGTGTGTGTGTGTGTTGTCAGGGTGCTGTCTCAGCTCTGCTCCGGAATCATGACTCTGGCCATTGTGCACAGAGCATGCACTCCCTAACACTTACAGCTGTCTGTGCACACCAGGAACTCTTGGCAACATCCTCCTCTATGTCCTGCTTCTACACCCTCATGACACAGAGGAAGGGAATTTGGCAGGACACCCTGTCTCTAAACATCTCCCTTAATTCCTCACCTATAAGAACTCATGGGTCATGAGAATGTGCTAAAGGCCTGAGGTAACTGGTGGGAATTACTGTGGTCTATTTCCTGGGTTTCTGGAATTTAAAACTGTCTATAGATATGACTGTGTTTATGCCCCACACTGGACAGAGCCTGGTCTCCAGTCTTGACTCTTCTTGTCCACGGTCTCCTTTGTTTAAACTTCCACAGCATAATTTTTCATATTCCTTTAGGGAAGAAGCTTGGTCTTAAACTGCAATCTTTTGGTCTAGCTCTCCTGTTGAAGTTCCATAGGAACTAATTGTTTCATTGACTATTGGATAAATACATACTCAGTAATGTATTGTACCAGTGGGTCTAACTGGACTAGAGGAGGGAGAAGTAAAGAGTAGAATTAAAGATGATTCTCAGAATATCAGCTTGAGCAACTGAGTGGGTGGTGGTACCATTTACTGAGATGAAGAAGAAGATAGCATTGCTTTTCCTACAATCTGAGTTATTCAAGGTCGGGGGGGGTGATTAAAAAAAACAGAGTAAGCTATAAGGAGAGGATTCCAATTGAGGTTTGAATTTCGAAGTACAGTACAATATGAAATAGAAACTCAGCAACTGTTCTTCCTCTTTCTTGATCATCTAAGTTCAAATATAAAGATCTTTGACTGGGGAGTTTGTACATATGTTCACATTTCCCAAGGACCAAGGTTGATCATTACAAACAGTACATCTTAGCTTCATATTAAGGGGAAAAAAGCTTCCTGTTGATCATTTTTAGCTATAGAGACACAAGGTAAATCTTGAAAATGACAATCTTTCTTTTTTTTTTTTTTTTTTTTGGTGCCTTAAGCCAGAAGGCATTCTTGTTCATGCATTTTCCCTACAATTCTCTCAGTAAGTGAAAGGCAAGTAAAAGATAATTTTCCTTATTTTCATGCAATCTCCAGTAGTCAGAGATGGGGTAGGGCTCTTAATATTACAATCTTACTTAGCAAAGGAGTCACACAGGTGTCCCTCTGTGGATTTTCCAAAACTCAACTGTTGGCCAAGTATCTTAATCCCCAAGCCCCATTGACACAGCAACTGTCTGTGTGTGAGAAGTGCCCAAGCTAACTGAGCAGGAGCCTTTGAAATATCTCTATTTTTTCTGTTTCAAAACCAATAACTACATGGGGTATAAAACAGTCATGAATCACCTAAGAAATACAAAATTTACTCCAGGTATGGGAGAGGACACCCAGCTTCAAGGAAGCACCTGGACACCAGGTATCTGAAAATTATGTAAGTTACATGGTGGTTAGGTATCCAATCCCTATGCATACTGCTGGGATAGGTCTATTTTAATACCATGCTACATTCACAGAAGTTCTATAAGCATCCTTTATTGCATTTATAGCATGCGTATTTAACTTTTTAAATACTCTCAAATTAAAGCATGTTATGTTTGAATTGTTAGGTAGATAGTAGCACAAATCATTACATGGAAGATAATTTTTTGTCTTTCTCCAATGGAATCCTACTGCTGTGTAAGGTATACCTAATTTCTAATGATCTGAAGGGGAAGTGACCAGAGTTGGCATTTTGGACCAGGCAGACACTGCAAAGCACAAATCCTTCATTTATTTAACTTTCTTCACTATGGTTTTTAAAAACATAATAGGTTGGTTTTAAAACCAGCAATTCTTTCAAGGAACAAAATTGTCACAAAAGGTACAAATATTACAGTTAATAAACATCGTTTTGAATACTTACTATTCTTAAGGAGGAAAACAATTTTTAACTCAACAAACTCCCACTGTTTTAGTAAAATATTTAAGAAAGCAATTAACCAATTATCTTATTGCTCATAAAGATTAATGAATGAACGTTGGCTATTTTAACTCTTAATGTAAAAATTGAGTTGATTGCTTCCTTAAATTCTTTGATGTGAGTGTATTACCTTAGGGAGTGTTCACATTAGTTCATTGCTTTCCAGTAGATTTAGATTTTCCCCTTTCCCCTATTAAAACACAATAAACAATAAATCAATCATAGTAAACCAGTGTGTGCCTTCCTTTTTTACAATTCTAGCTATACTCCAGAGATAGTGTCGTCTGGGTTTTCAAACAAGTTGGCAGCATTTTCATACCTTATCCACATACTTCTAAAACCAAAGGGTTTGCAACATCATAAAATGTTCATTTGCTTTGATTGTTCATCTCATATGATATGGTGAACATTGCAATGCAACATAGATTGCTTTTGTTGCTTCCATTTCCAAAGATAATTCTGTATTGTAAAAACAAATGACCCCAGAACATATTTCATGTAGCTTTAAAGGCAAAATACATAACCATTTAGAAGATTCTAAATGTAAGAGGGTTAGGTCACATTCTACAGCAATCTTGAGCTATGCATTCTCTTTAAATTGCTTTATCAAGCAGTTATCATTATAATGGTATGAGCAGTGCAAAACTCTAACTATACAGGCACACTTATTCACTATGCAGTAACTAAGGACCTTATCACCCATCTTCTGGAGGCAAAAAGGCAGTAACATGGCGGTTATAAACAACTGGGCCAGGACTGCAGCACTATTTGGGGCAGCCTATGAAACTAACTAACACAGTCCAGGAGGAAGAAAACTGACTCCACATTTTGTTGCTGACCCTAACCCTTGCTCATCTTGTCTCCTGAATGAGACTTTGAAGTTTAGGGCCCCAACCCATATACCAACATCTGAGTCCACAGCATGAATTTCAGGTAACTGGAACTTGAAAAAGAGAAATCCCTTAAGATAAAAATACACAACACTTTCTCCGAGATAGTAATTTCCTATGCTGTAAGAGATACTGATCTTGAGCTTCTTTGGTAGGACTAATGATGGACTCTGGGAGGGCTCATGCCAAGGAGTACTTCCTGGAACTTCTACTGCCAGTGTCCTTGTCCCCATGGTGAGCCACAGCCACCTCCTGCCTCTGCAGGAGACCCTCAACACTAGCAGTTGGCAGTTTCAGACTTGGAAAAAATATAATACCCTGACAAGAGGGCAGACAGCAGAAGCAAGAAGAACTACAATCCTGCAGCCTGTGGAACAAAAGCCACATTCACAGAAAGATAAACAAGATGAAAAGGCAGAGAACTATGTAACAGATGAAGGAAAAAGATAAGACCACAGAAAAACAAGTAAATGAAGTGGATATAGGCAACCTTTCTGAAAAAGAATTCAAAATAATGATAGTGAAGATGATCCAGGACCTTGGAAAAAGAACGAAGGCAAAGATTGAGAAGATGCAAGAAATGTTTAACAAAGACCTAGAAGAATTAAAGAAAAAACAAACAAAGATGAACAATACAATAACTGAAATGAAAAATACACTAGAAGGAATCAGTAGCAGAATAACTGAGGCAGAAGAATGGATAAGTGACCTGGAAGACAGATGGTGGAATTCACTGAAGTGGAACAGAATAAAGAAAAAAGACTAAAAAGAAATGAAGACAGCCTAGGAGACCTAAGGGAAAACATTAAACACAACAACATTTGCATTATAGGGGTCCCAGAAGGAGGAGAGAGAGAGAGAAAGAACCCGAGAAAATATTTGAAGACATGATAGTCTAAAATTCCTTAACATGGGAAAGGAAATAACCGCCCAAGCCCAGGAAGAGCAGAGAGTCCCAGGAAGGATAAATCCAAGGAGAAACATGCCTAGACATATAGTAATCAAACTGACAAAAAATAAAGACAAAGAAAAATTATTGAAAGCAGCAAGGGAAAAATGACAAATAACATAAAAGGGAACTCCCATAAGATTAACAGCTGATTTCTCAGCATAAACTCTACAGGCTAGAAGGGAGTGGCATGATATATTTAAAGTGATGAAAGGGAAGAACCTACAACCAAAATTACTCTACCCGGCAAGGATTTCATTCAGATTCAACAGAGAAATCAAAAGCTTTACAGACAAGCAAAAGCTAATAGAATTCAGCACCACCAAACCAGCTCTACAACAAATGTTAAAGGAATTTCTCTAAGTGGGAAAGATAAGAGAAGTAAAGAACCTACAAAAACGAACCCAAAACAATTTAAAAAATGGTAATAGGAGCATACATATTGATAATTACCTTAAACGAAAATGCATTAAATGTTCCAAACAAAAGACAAAGTTTCGCTGAATGGATCCAAAAATAAGACCAATATATATGATGTATACAAGGGACCAGCTTCAGACCTAGGGACACATACAGACTGAAAGTGAGAGGATGGAAAATGATATTCCAAACAAATGGAAATCAAAAGAAAGCTGGAGTAGCAATACTCATATCAGATTAAATAGACTTTAAAATAAAGAATGTTACAAGGGACAAGGAAGAACACTACATAATGATCAAGGGATCAATCTAAGAAGAAGATATAAAAATTATAAATATATATGCACTCAACATAGGAGCACATCTATACATAAGGCAACTGCTAACAGCTATAAAAGAGGAAATCAACATTAATACAAATATAGTGGGGGTCTTTAACATCTCACTTACACCAATGGACAGATCATCCAAAATGAAAATTAATAAGTAAACACAAGCTTTAAGTGACACAATAGACCAGAGAGATTTAATTGATATTTATAGGACATTCCATCCAAAAACAGCAGATTACACTTTCTTCTCAAGTGCACATGGAACTTTCTTCAGGATAGGTCACATCTTGGGTCACAAACCAAGCATCAGTAAATTTAAGAAAATTGAAATCATATCAAGCATCTTTTCTGACCACAACACTATGAGATTAGAAATCAATTAAAGGGAAAAACCCATAAAAAACACAAACACATGGAGGCTAAACAAAATGTTACTAAATAACCAAGTGATCACTGAAGAAATCAAAGAGGAAATCAAAAAATACCTAGAGACAAATGACAATGAAAACATGATGATCCAAAACCTATGGGATGCAGCAAAAGCAGTTCTAAGAGGGAACTTTATAGCAATACAATCCTACCTCAAGAAATAAGAAAAATCTCAAATAAACAATCTAACCTTATACCTAAAGGAACTAGAGAAAGAAGAACAAACAAAACCCAAAGTTAGTAGAAGGAAAGGAATCATAAAGATCAGAGCAGAAATAGATGAAATAGAAACAAACAAAAAAAATAGCAAAGATCAATAAAACTAAAAGATGGTTCTTTGAGAAGATAAACAAAATTGACAAACCATTAGCCAGAGTCATCAAGAAGAAAAGAGAGAGGACTCAAATCAATAAAATTAGAAATGAAAAAGGAGAAATTACAAAAGACACCACAGAAATACAAAGCATCTTAAGAGACTATTACAAGCAACTCTATGCCAATAAAATGGACAACCTTGAAGAAATGGACAAATTCTTAGAAAGGTAAAACCTTCCAAGTGTGAAACAGGAAGAAATAGAAAGTAAGAACAGACCAATCACAAGTAATGAAATTGAAACTGTGATTAAAAATCTTCCAACAAACAGGGGCTTCCCTGGTGGCGCAGTGGTTGAGAATCTACCTGCCAATGCAGGGGACATGGGTTCGTGCCCCGGTCATGGAAGATCCCACATGACATGGAGTGGCTAGGCCTGTGAGCCATGGCCACTGACCCTGTGCATCCAGATCCTGTGCTCCACAATGGGAGATGCCACAACAGTGAGAGGCCCTCATACCACAAAAAGAAAAAAAAAAAATCTTCCAACAAACAAAAGTCCATGACCAGATGGCTTCACAGGCGAATTCTATCAAACATTTAGATAAAGGCTAACACCCACCCTTCTCAAACTCTTACAAAATATTGCAGAGGAAGACTCCAAAACTCATTTTATGAGGCCCCCATCACCCTGATACCAAAACCAGAAATTGATACTACAAATAAAGGAAATTACAGACCAATATCACTGAAGAATATAGATGCAAAAATCGTCAACAAAATACTAGCAAACAGAATCCAACAACAGAATTCAACAACACATTGAAAGGATCATACACCATGATCAAGTGCAATTTATCCCAGGGATGCAAGGATTCTTCAATAAAAGCACATCAATCAATGTGATACACCATTTAACAAATAGAAGAATAAAAACCATATGATCATCTCAAAAGATCCAGTAAAAGCTTTTGACAAAATTCAACACCCATTTATGATAAAAACTCTCCAGAAAGTGGGCATAGAGGGAACCTACCTCAACATAATAAAGGTCATATATGACAAACCCCCAGCAAACATCATTCTCAATGGTGAAAAACTAAAAGCATTTCCACTAAGATCAGGAACAAGACAAGGATGCCCACTCTCACCTCTATTATTCAACATAGTTTTGGAAGTCCTAGCAATTTCAATCAGAGAAGAAAAAGAAATAAAAGGAATACAAATTGGAGAAGAAGAAGTAAACCTGTCACTGTTTGTAGATGGCATGATACTATACATAGAGAATCCTAAAGATGCCACCAGAAAACTACTAGAGCTAATCAATGAATTTGGTAAAGTTGCAGGATACAAAGTTAATGCACAGAAATATCTTGCATTCCTATACACTAATGATGAAAAATCTGAAGGAAACATTAAGGAAACACTCCCATTTACCACTGCAACAAAAAGAAGAAAATACCTAGGAATAAACCTACCTAGGGAGACAAAAGACCTGTATGTAGAAAACATTAAGACACTGATGAAAGAAATTAAAGATGATGCAAACAGATGGAGAGATATACCATGTTCTTGGATGGGAAGAATCAATATTGTGAAAATGACTATACTACCCAAAGCAAACTACAGATTCAATGCAATCACTATCAAATTACCAATGGCATTTTTAACAGAACAAGAACAAAACATCTTAAAATTTCTATGGAGACACAAAAAAACGCAAATAGCCAAAACAATTTTGAGGGACAAAAACGAAGCTGGAGGAATCAGAATCCCTGACTTCAGACTATACTACAAAGCTACAGTAATCAAGACAATATGGTACTGGCACAAATATCAGAAATATAGATCAAGGGAACAGGACAGAAATCCCAGAGATAAACCCACGCACCTATGGCCAACTAATCTATGACAAAGGAGCAAGGATATACAATGGAGAAAAGGCAGTCTCTTCAATAAGTGGTGCTGGGAAAATTGGACAGCTACATGTAAAATAATGAAATTAAAATACTCCCTAACACCATACAGAAAAATAAACCCAAAATGGATTAGAGATCTAAATGTAAGACTGGACACTATAAAACTCTTAGAGGAAAACATAGGAAGAACACTCTCTGGCATAAATCACAGCAAGATCTTTTTTGATCCACCCCCTAGAGTAATGGAAATAAAAACAAAAATAAACAAATGGGGCCTAATGAAACTTAAAAAAACTTTTGCAAAGCAAAGGAAATTACAAAAAGATGAAAAGACAACACTCAGAATGGGAGAAAATATTTGCAAACAAATCAGCGGACAATGGATTAATCTCCAAAATATATAAACAGCTCATGCAGCTCAATATTAAAAACAAAACAAAAAAAACCCAATCAAAAAATGAGCCAAAGACATAAATAGACATTTCTCCAGAGAAGACATACAGATGGCCAAAAAGTACATGAAAAGCTACTCAACATCACTAATTATTAGAGAAATGAAAATCAAAAGTACAATGAGGTATCACCTCACACCAGTTTGAATTGGCATTATCAGAAAATCTACAAACAACAAATTCTGGAGAGGGTATGGAGAAAAGGGAAACCTCTTGCACTGTTGGTTGGAATGTAAATTGATACAGCCACTATGGAGAACAGTATGGAGGTTCCTTAAAAAACTAAAAATAGAATTACTTTATGACCCAGAAATCCTACTACTGGGCATATACCCAGAGAAAAACATAATTCAAAAAGACACATGCACCCCAATGTTTATTGCAGCACTATTTACAATAGCCAGGTCATGGAAGCAACCTAAATGCCCATTGACAGATGAATGGATAAAGGTGATGTGATACATATGTACAATGAAATATTACTTAGCCAAAAAAGAACAAAATTGGGTCATTTGTAGAGGTGGATGGATCTAGAGGTTGTCATACAGAGTGAAGTATGTCAGAAAGAGAAAAACAAATATCATATATTAATGCACTTAGGTGGAACCTAGAAAAATGGTACAGATGAACCAGTTTGCAGGGCAGAAGTAGAGACACAGATGTAGAGAACAAATGTATGGACACCAAGGTGGGAAAAGGGCATGTTGGTGGTGGTGGTGCGATGAACTGGGAGATAGGGATTGACATGTATACACTAATATGTATAAAATAGATAACTAATAAGAACCTGCTGTACAAAAATATAAATAAAATAAAATTCAAAAATTCCAAGAATATAATACCCTAAAAAAATATAGAGGTACTGATCTTTTTTCTTTGCAAAATTTCTTTTTTGCTTTATTTATATATTGATATATGATATTGATTAAAAGTATTCAATACATTGTGAAAAGATCACCACAATCAAGCCAATTAATACATCCATCATCTCATAGTTTCCTTTTTAGTGTGAGTATGTTTTTAAGAACACTTAAGATCTTCGCTTTCTTAGGACATGTCAAGTATACCATACATTATTTATGATAATCTCTTATAGTAAACTATAGTCACCATGCTGTACATTAGATCCCTAGAACTTATTCATCTAATAACCGAAACTTTGTATCCTATGACTTACATCTCCCCAGTTTCCCCAACTTCCACCCCTAATAATAACTGTCCTGCTCTCCGGTTCTATGAATTCAACTATTTTAGATTCCACATATTAGTGAGGTCAGGTAGTATTTGTCTTTCTGGTGTATTTCATTCAGCATGATGTCCTCCTGGTTCATCCATGTTATTGAAAATGGCAGAATTCCCTTCTTTTTGTAAAGGCTTAATAATATCCATCTATTTATATCTATCTATCTGTCAATCATCTCTCTACCCTAAATCCTCCTTTTCCATTCATCCATTTAGGGTTATTGAGGTAGATTCTATATCTTGGCTATTTTAAATAAAGTTTCAATAGGCATGGGGGTACTCACTCATTTAATTTCCTTTGAATATATAACCTGAAGTGGGTTTGCTGTTTTCCTCATACAGTTTTCTGTAATGATCTTATTTACGTTTCCACCAATGGTATACAAAGTTCCCTTTTCTCCATATCTCCACCAACACTTGTCATCTTTTGTCTTTTTAGTAATGACCACTCTAACATGTGTGAGGTGATGTCTCATTGTGGTTTTGAGTTGTGTTTCCCCTATGATTAGTTATGTTGAACATCTTTTCATGTATCTATTGGCTTTTTGTATGTCTTCCTTTGAGAAATACAAAAAGCCAATAGATACATGAAAAGATGTTCAAATGTCTGTTTGGATCCTTAGCCCATTTTTAATTGGTTATTTGTTTTCTTTCTTCTATTGAATGGTTGAGTTCCTTATATATTTTGGATATTAACTCCTTAAATATATATAGAGAGAGTTTGCAAATATTTTCCCCCATTCTGTAGGCTGCATTTTCACTCTTTGTTTCCTTGGTTATGTAGAAGCTTTTTAGTTTTATGTCATTCTGCTTGTCTATTTTTCTTTTTATTGCCAGTGATTTTGCTGTCATATCCAAAAACTCATTACCCAAACCAATGGCAAGAAGCTTTTTTCCTAATTTCATTTACAATAGCAACAAAAATAATACAATAATTTGGAATGGCCTTAATCATATAGGTCAAAGATCTGTGTACTGAAAATTATAAAACATTGATGAAGGAAATTTTTAAAAAAACACAGATAAGTGGAAACACATCCCATGTCAATGGAATGGAAGAATTAATATTGTTAAAGTATCTGTACTAACCAAAGTGGTCTAAGGGTAAATGCAGTCCATCTCAAAAATCCCAATGCCATTCTTTACAGAAGTAGAAAAAAATAATTCTAAAATATGTATGGAATCACAAAAGACTTCAAATAGCTAAAGCAATCTTGAGCAAGATGAATAAAGCTAGAGGCATCACCCTTTCTGATTTCATATTGTAACTTTGTATGATACTAGCATAAAAACAGATGTGTAGACCAATGGAACATAATAGACTCCAGAAATAAATTCACACATCTACAATCACTTCATCTTTGACAAGTGTTCCAAGAATCCACAATGGGGAAAGAATAGTCTATTCAATAAATGGTGTTGAGCAAACTGGATATCCATATACATAAAAATGAAATTAAACCTTTGTCTCACATCATAAATAAAGATCAACTCAAAATAGGTTAGATGAAATACCTGAAACATAAAACTACTGGGCATACTGATCTTAATGCTAACTCATTCAAGGCTCATGCCATCTCTGTCCATTAAGTACTGTTTTTACTCCCATTTTACAAGAGAGAAAACTGAGGTAAAGAGTGTTGGGTAATTTGCCCAAGATCATAGTGAAGTGACCTGGGGACAGAATCTGTGTAATTGGTCTCTCAAGTATAGACATTAAAAGAATAACAGTATCAAAAGTCAACTTCAGGAAACGAAGAAAGCATTCTGAAGCTTTAAAAATAATTTTATTAATATTTCAAATTAAGTGGTAGTAGAAAATTGGCTTTTACACAAAAGTAAGATCATGCTCTCATTTTCTGATATTCAGTGCAAGCATAAATATTCGTAGCTGTGCATTCCTAGAGTAGAGACTTCGTGATATACATCCTGATAATGATTGATTAGAGGAACAGGCGGCATTTGAATGTGACCCTTGGTCCAAACAAGCATATAAGTGTTTGGACAGCAGCCAAAATATCTTCCAAATTTTAGAACCTGTTGAACAGGCAAGTATGAGCTGTTATAATAAGACTTTCTAGGTCATTTCATAAATACTTGTTTGGAAAATTACAGAGGAGCAGAGAATAATTAAAATCCAATTCATTACCAGGTTTCATAAGCAGTATTGTCAATGAATATTAGCCCTATGAAATTAGCATAGAGAAGTTGAAAATGTATGACTCACCATAAAATGTTCGTGTTAATATTCTGTGATTTGAACAATGTCATGATGGCTCTTCATTTAGGGTCAAAATGTCCAGGTAATGAAACAGTGTGATGGTCATAAAGTGTGAAGGTTAAGATGATTGGACTTCTGGTGCATGGGTTGATTTAACAGGTTTCATTAGCATTTCCCAGGAGTAGCACTAATTTGAGCTAAAATCTTTTTACCAAATATTTCCTTGCAAGTTGTGTAGGGCACACTCACTACATCTCACTACATGCCTTCTTGAGCTTTTGTTCATAATAACTGCCACGCTGGCTGAGCCCAAGATTTAGCAAGCCCAGTGCTCTGTCACAGTTGTTGGCATGCAGATATGCATGGGGGGGGCACCATGATGCCAGTTGGCGTTTAAGAGGACACTCCCAATAAGCCAGTGCCTCTTCTTGCAATTGTGTATCTGTTTATTCAAAAGGAGTGCATTTGCTTCCCATGTGATAAGCAGGTAAGGGCAAGGAATCCAAGGAAATTACACGCCCTGGTTAAATATAACTATTTAAATATTCAAATTCCTTTGTAGTCAAAAAGGCAACAAGACAAGCTTATAAAGAGAGTTTACTTACACACACGCACACACACACACACACACACACACACACTTTCATGTACACACTCTCATTCATCCAGAGAAGCACAGAGAGCTGCCCTGTTCTGTTCTTTACTCTTTGAATACACTAGGACTCTGTGGAGGCTCCATAATTGAGCTATAGCCGTCACCCATATATTAGATTCCAGCCTGAGCCATGGCAAGTCTAAGTAATAGATTGAAAAATACAATTATTGCTTACCTACAGAATTCCTTTGCTTGAGAGGTAAGGCATATATATCAGAAAAGTTGTTGTTTTTTTTTTTCCCCAGGCCTATTCAATAAATGAACATTACACCAGGATTCTTACACAGAGTATCTTTGAAATGGGTTTTGTATTGATTTTTGTAACTACCCTGTTAGATGACGTTATCCCTTAGTGTGTCAGGTTTAGACCGGTACCCTGGAGCAGGTCATTGAAGTGATAACTGTCATTTGGAAGGACAGAAAAGCAATCATAGCTTTTTCATTACTTACTGTTTTCCCCCTGCAAGTGTGGGATCATTTGACATATTATGGCATCTGTGATTTAAGCTGCATTCTGAAATTAAGTGTTAGAATATCACACTCTGGGTTGAGGAAAATAAACTTGATGTCAAAGAACCACAGGCCCGTGAGTCACAGATACCCAGGATCCCCTCAAATTTCAAGAAAGATGGGTTGTTAGCTGTATAAATAAATGTACACTTCTATCTGAAAAGTGATGCATGCAAAGCAGAGTTAATCCAGTAAATTATAATTCCCTCAGGTTTTTTTTTTTAATTTTATAACTATTCTGGGAAAACACTAAAAACAACAAGACCAGTGTTATCACAAACATAGATTAAAAGCACACGCATTTTTGAAATTCTAATATTTAATGGTAACCATGTTTAAATTGTATGCATTTCATGAAAAATATTTTTTTTCCTGACAATCATAGTTGTTCAGTCCAACCTAAAGACAGGAGGGCAGCCAAATAATAAATAAATAAAAGTGTAACACACCAAACAACCATTTCTAAGAGTGACCAAGAAGAATCAAGGGGTAGAAAAGCAACATATAAAAAGCAGATCCATACAGAATGGTGCCAACCTGTCCTTTCAGGGCCCACAATGTGACTCGCTCAGGGGTCCAGCCCAGCCCCAGCATGAATTGTGCTGCAGGAATCAGGGTGACTGACCTTGAACACTACACAGGTGGAGGGGGTTCCCAGAAGCCACACCCTAAGGAGTGACATGTGTCACTACTTGGGACTTCCGTGGTTCATTCTTCCAGAGAACTTTGCGTGACTTTCCTTTCATTCAAACCACTGGGTCAGCTCTAAAAAGTGTGATTTTTAAATAATTAATGTTTACTCACTCACATTATTTCTGGCAATACCCCTGACTAAATATGCCCACTTGAGTCATTCCCAACTTGAAATTTCCAAAATATCCACTCCCTCAACCTTAATTAACCATCCAATAGTAGCTCTCACTCATTTCTCTACCTCTCTATTTCCGTATCCTGGCCTCTTCCTATTCTTTATTTCACCACAATCTTGTTTTTCCTTTAACTAAGACCACCGTTCCCTTGAAACTTGAAAGGAGGTAAAAACATTCTTCTTGTTAAATTAAATATCCCTTTGTTGAACTTTCACTTCTCATTCACTTGGCTTTTCTCCACTGTTACACCTATACCATTCCTCTTGAACTTTCTTCTTCTATCATGTTGCAAAGAGTATGTTCTCTTGTTTCTGTTCTTATTTTTCTGACTATTCTTTAAAAAAAAATATTGCACATATTATTTTCTAATGTTGCCTTAAATATTGCATTGGTTATCTATTGATGCATAACAAATTACCCCAAAACTTAGCAGCACACCTGTATTATCTTACATGTTGTGGGTCAGGAATCTGGGCATGACTTAACTGAGTCCTCTCTTTCAGAGATTCTCACATGGTTGCAAGCAAGGTGTTGGCTGAACCTGAGGTCTCACCCAAAGGCTGAACTGGGGAGGAAGCTGATTCGAAGCTGGAATAGCTATTGGTAGAATTCAGTTTCTCAATGGCTTTTGGACTGAGAGCAACCCAAGAAGGCAATAGGGCTATTCTGCTAGCAAGAAGATAGTAACTGTATTTTGTTACTTAATCAGAGATATGACATCCCCACAACCCTGTTATCTTCTATTGGTTAGAAGCAATTTTATACATGGGGAGGGCATTATACAAGGCCATGGATACCAGGAGGCAGAGACAATGGGATCAATACTGGAGATAGCCTATGACGAATATTGTTTTTTCTGCTGTTCTGGGTGAAATACTTTTCTCACTGTATTCAGCTGTGTTTAACTATAACCTGTATTCTCTGTTGAATCATAAAAGTAACATTCATTTAAATACTATCATGAGTTCTGGCTCCCTTTTTCTAAATCTGGCCCCCGTTTTCTAAATATTGAGCTTGGAGAGGTGCCAGCACCTCCCCAAACTCAATATTTCCATGGCTGGACATGTCATCAGCTACTCCCTCCTACCTCTCACTTTGCCACCACACACCCCACAAACCTCCTCTTGTTTCTGCCACTATATGTGCCATCTTGGTGACTTTCTAGCCAGTTGGTGACACAGAAATGTGAACATGAACATCATTGTTGACCACTCTGTCTTCCTCATCTTACTAACATAACCACCAACATGGAAGTTCTAATCAAGAGCACCTCTGGATTCCATCTTCCACCTGGATACCCATCAGCACTCCCTTGGTGTAGATCACACAATTTTTGCCATGTCTGCTCAGATGTCACCCTACTGTGTCTCTAGTGTCCCTGCCCATGTTATTGTTTCACACACCCCCACCATGTCACTCTAAAAAGCAAATATTATCACATTACCCTCTTGCTTAAGAATCCTTTATTAACACTCTATATCATCTTGATGGTGATGGCCAGACCAGACACCTTGAACATGGTAACAGGACCTCCACGGCCAGGTTCTATCTGTCTTTCTGGACTCATCTTCCCTCAAACCCCAACTTCTATCTCCCCCAGCTAAGAGGAACTACTTGCACTTTTCCCCAAGTTTGGAATAGTTTTTTTTGTATTTGCACACATATTTTTCACTGCCTGCACCACTTGTCCCTTCCTAACTGGCTTTATGTGGTCATCCCTAGGGGCTCTTCCTCTGGGATACTAAAACAGGAACTGCTTCCCCTTGTATCCTGGGCTTGTTTTTATCAGGGTACATATAGAACTGTATCACACACCACAATGTAAAAACAGGTCTGCTTTTTTTTTAGGTTGTTTGTTTTTTGTTTCTTTGTTTTCCACACCTTGACATACTTGTAGGCAGGTTTCTTATTTCACTTATTTCTCCATCTCAAATATTGAGCACTGTGCCCTATATATCTGATAGTATTAAATAAGCATTTAATTGGTTTTGAATGGTTTAATACCCTTTCAAGTGCACCATTTAACCCTACACTCTCAAAAATTCCATCACGTCCCATTAACTACTGGGGAAGATGATTCTGTCAAGTTCATCAGATGAATTCTATTTACTGAAATTGACATGTGTGGGAATAAATTAGTACCCAGAAAAAAAAAAAAACAGAGGAATTAAGTATAGATGCAAATGTACAATTCGATTATCTACATACTTTTCCCCTTAGACAATCATATGGTTTAGCATTTAGTTTATTTTAAAAAGCAAAATAAAATATACTCTACCACTTTCCAAGAGGCAGAAATTAGCCAATAAAAAACTAAAGCAACCAAAATATTGGTTATACATCAGTGTTGAGATTTTAGGCCACATCCTATAAGTGATTCCAGTAAAATATCTTTGGAATTTCCACCATTTATAAACTGGATTTGATAAAATAATTGTTAGCAAGATTTTCAGGTGAAAAACCTTCTAAAGAACTAGCTCCTAGAGAAGTTTTGAGATATAGACATGATAATTTTATTTTACCTAAAGACTATCTAGCAGTGAATTTAAACATTCTATTATTTTAAAGGGATGTAATTGCAAATAATTTTAGAAAAAATATTTAGTTAGGAACCCAAGCCACCTTATTAACAATGCTTAAGTAATGATCATTTTTAAAGTCTGAACTGATGATTCAGACACAGAAAGACAATGTTACAAACATTTGTTTCAGTTGAGTGCTTAGGCCTGCCTGTAAGAAAATATTCTCTGTTCTATCCTGGGAATTTATTTCTTCTAGCAGCTGAACTCAGCTATGAAGTTATATATAAATAGATGATATCTGAAGTTTTGAAACTCTAAATAAGGTTCATAAGGAAATTATTTTTTACTTCTTTCAAGCATATTGTATGATACTACAGCATCTTTTCTGTAGAGTGAATGCATGCTTTTTCAAATGTTTCAATTGAATTAACAAAAGTATGCACTTTAGCATAAGTATCTCCTTCAGAACTTGATTTCAAAAGTATATCTAAGTAACTTAAACTCTGTATTTATTATCTTGAATAGAAACACAGAGGATTATCATTCAAAAATTTCACAATATGCTCTGATCCATGGTGTGTCCCTAACTTACGATGGGCCTTTTAAAAGAGATCATCCTTCTAGGCACAGACACGGCTCCCAATTGAAACTGGAGGATGTGAGCGTCTCTGTAAGGCTCTGCACATGCAGGCTTCCATCATGCACTTAAGCCAGCAGTGTGGCTCTCTTCATGGATTTTCTTAATCAGTTCATCTCCATTCAGGAATGTAAAAGGAATTTAAAATAGCTTTACTTGGACTGCAAAACTGGGCAAGAAAAGATTATAACAAATCTTCTCAGAATTTCTATTATGTTTCAATTGGTCTTTTTAAAAACTGGGGTGGGGGAAGGTGAAAAGGAAACTTTAAGCGGCACTTAGAAAAGGTTTCAAATTTGGCTGAATATAGGTTTTTGTTTTAGCCACAAATGAAAATAGAATAAACCAACAAATAAGTTTTCCTTAATCTTTGAAAATTATAAAGGCACACATGAAAACCTATTTACTAGAACCTTGTCAATGTAGTAAATGGGAAGGATAACTAATTTTAATAAAGCTTAACTATTAATGGAGTCAAGTCTTCCGGAATGGTATAGTGAGGAGCTCGGCAAATCCTCTGCCACAAAGTCAATGATCATATTGGGCAAAATTCATTTCAGGACTCTGGACATTAACCAAATGTATACAAAAATTAATAAGCAATCATTCAAGAAAAACTATCCAACCTTGAGTAAGAGCAGTGGAACTCTGTGTCCTTCTTGTCTAGAAATGTTCCCATCTCACCCTTGATCCATTAGCACAGGGATTTTGGGGCGCGTTGACCTGTGAGCTCAGTAGCTTTGCTGCTGGAAGAAACTGACTGGAACAGAGCACAGAAAAACTCATGTCCATGGTGGTCATTGGAAACAACAGCCATCTTAGTGGAAAACAAATGGGGAAACAAATGGTACAGTCTTAGTTGTGATCCTGACTGGGGCAAGAAACAGATCAGCAGGCTAGCCAGAAATTTAGCAGGGAGATATAATCAATAAGGCATATGGAGCCTTTATAAGCTTATAAGCTTTCTAAGCTCCCACATAACTCTGGCAGTCTGAAAGGTTCAGGGGAAAATAACTTGGGACAGACTTTTTAACAGCCTGGTTTGAATGTGCTCTCCAACGTACACACAGATCCATCAGCAAATCATGTAAGTCTTGTTGGCTCAAGGTATTTGAAAAAATCCACTAAAGAATCATTGATTGATGACTAAGCTATGCTGATATAACATGACCAAAAATTAAATTAAAATCAAAATATAAAATAAAAATAAGAATTAAACAACAAAAACTCAGCAGAGACATTGGTGGCTGCACACTGCTAGACAGACAGACTTTACAGAACATATCCAGGGAAGTTATTAATCAGGTAAAAAAATCAACAACAGTGATTTCCAGGGTGGATATGGGTAGATCCCAGGGTGAGACAAGAATCCAGAATTATGACATTATTACCTATAGTATCCAATTTTTAAGAAATATATCTATGAGACATTCAAAGAAACAGGAACAAAATTAGTCAATTGAGAATTTCTCTGAGGGGGTCCAGATGTTGGACTTAGAAAGAAAATTTCTGGTCACAATGACTCATCAAATAGAAATCATCAAATATAAAAAAAAGGAAGGCACATCACAGAAAATAATGATGTAGGTACTGTGGAGACAATAAATTTGAGATATTAGGAGAAAAGTATCAATGAAATTCATGACATATCAATAGAAATTATTTAATTTGAAGAACAAAAAGTAAATGCATGAAGATAAATGGGCAGGTGAGATAGGCAGCTAAAACACAGATCTAATCATAAGGTTACAGAATATTTCCCCTCTGTACAATTTTTCACTCCATCAGCAAGTCTCCAGTATAATAACGGAGCATCACAGATGAAAGAACTACAACATGCAGACTCTCTCTAAGAAGGAGTAATTAGGAAAAACTCAACTCAAGAAAAGAGACAAACACAAGGACTCTATGGGGCACTGAAGCCTCTGTCACCTACAGCCACAGCAAGCATTTAAAATAGCCCAGTTCCTAGTTGAATTAACAAATCTTCATGCTGAAGGCCTATTAACTCAGTTCCTAATACCTGATGCAGTATGCCTGGCTTTCAACAAAAATATTACAAGTCATGTCAAAAGGCAAGAAGAAAACACAATCTGAAGAGACAAAGCAGTCATAAGAACCAGACTCAGATATGCCACAGATATCAGAGTATTCAGACAGGGAATTTTAAAAGACCATGATTAATATGTTGAGAGCTTTAATGGAAAAGGTAGACACTATGCAAGAACAGATGGGCAGTGTAAACAGAGATGGGATGACCTAAGCATGATCAAGAAGAGATGCTAGAAATCAAACACACTGTAATAGAAACAGAGAATGCCTGACAGATACATCCTTAGACTGGGTATGACCAAGAACTGAAATAGTAAACTTGAAGATATGTCAATAGAAACTTCCCAAACTGAAATGCAAAGAAAATAAAGAATGAAAAAGATAAAAATTAAAAAAAAAAAACACATAACATTCAAGAATCATGGGGCAATTTCAAATTGCATAGTCAAAGTATAGTTGGAATTCCATATGAGAAAAGAAAATGGGATGAAAAAAAATATTTGAAGTAATAATTGCTTAACTTTCTAATATTAATAACACACACCAAACCACAGATGAAGGAAGCTCAGGCAACACCAGCAGTTTAAATACCACAAAAATATATATATATATATGCTTAGGCATATCTAATTCAAATTGCAAAGAACTGTGGACAAAGACAAAATCTTGAAAGGAAGATAAATGGGGAAAGTATCTTACCATAGAGGAACAAGAATATGAATTACAGCAGACATCTTATTGGGTGCCTTATAAGCAAGAAGAGAGTGAAATGAAACTGCAGCATATGGGTAAGTAAAATGTAGAAAATATAATCTTTTCAACAAATGTTGCTGGTAGAATTGAACATCTATATGCAAAAAGTAAATGGATAAAAGTAAATATATATGTGGATGTGTGTGTGTGTGTGTGTGTGTGTGTATACACACACACACACACACACACAAACACAAACTTAGACACCAATCATGTACCTTTCACAAAAATTAACTCAAAATGGATCATAAACCTGACTATAAAATGCAGAATTATAAAATTCTTACAATACATAGGAGACAAGCTAGGTGTCCTTGGGTTTGGTGATGAGTTTTTAGATCTAACAGCAAAAGTACTACCCAGGAAAGAAAACAATAATACTCTAGTTTTCATCAAAACCAAAACTTTCTGCTCTGCTAGACACTGTTAGGAGAATGAAAAAACAAGCCACAGATTGGGAGAAAACATTTGCAAAACACCTATTTATAAAGGACTTTTATCCAAAATATAAAAAGAACTCTTGGGCTTCCCTGGTGGCGCAGTGGTTGGGAGTCTGCCTGCCAATGCAGGAGACACGGGTTCGTGCTCCGGTCCGGGAGGATCCCACATGCCGCGGAACGGCTGGGCGCATGAGCCATGGCCACTGAGCCTGCGCGTCTGGAGCCTGTGCTCCACAACGGGAGAGGCCACAACAGTGAGAGGCCCGTGTACCACACACACAAAAAATAACTCTTAAAACTCAAAAAATAAGTAATAATAAATGACACAATTAAAAAGTGAGCAAAAGATATGAATAGACCATCCAAGAAGAGAACACTGTTTCAAATAAGTACTTGAAAAGATGCTCATTATCATTTGTCATTAGGGGAATGCAAATTAAAACAACAGTGAAATACCACCACGTATCTTATTAGAACGGTTAATTTTTTAAAAATGAAGTGATACAATACTAATTGCTGGTGCAAACTCTTATTCACTGATGGTTTGCACTGAGAGTGCAAACTCTCATTCACTGACTTTGGAAGATGGTTTGATAGCTTCTAACAAAAGTAAACACTTTTACCATGTGATCTAGAAATCTTGCTCCTAGATATTGACCCAACAGATTTGAAAACTTATATCCACACAGAAACTTGCAAAACGTGTCTATAGCAGCTTTATTCATAATCATCCAAACCGGGAAGGAACCAAGACATCCCTCAAATTTAATGAATAAACAAATTGTGGCATATCCACACAGTGAAATATTATTCATCACTCAAAAGAAATAAACTATCAAGACACAGATGAATCTTAAATACATATTGTTGGGAGAAAGAAGTCAGTATGATAAGGCTATACGTATTGAATTATTTCACTTATACAACATCCTGGAAAAAAGTCCAACTTTTCATAGAGATAACAATAACAGTACCATTTTCCTGGAGTTCAGGGAAAAGGAGGAGGATTGAACAGGTGAATGATACGTTCACTATTTTTCATGATGGTAAAACTGTTTGTTATAATGCTGTAAAGGATTATCCATGACATTGTGACAAACCCCATAGAACTTGACAGTAAAAAAGTGAATCATACGGCATGAAAATTAAAAAAAAAAAAATTCAAGATATTGTGGGATCACAGCATGTGATGAGAAAAAGCAATATAAGTGTGGTACAATGTGTGAAACAAATTCACTGCAAGGGTGAAGAAAAAAAGTGATGACTGGTAACTTGGAGAAAGAATGAGGTCCATAAAACTGAAGGCAAAATGAGCTGCACACCTGCACTTTACCTTAGTGGATGGAGTCTTTCTTTCCTTCCCCTGCACAGGGCTGTGGGCTAGCATTTCTGATAGCCCTATACCTGTGTACTCGGATGGAAGAAACAGGCATGGATGGCGAGTGGTGTTCATCAGGTTTCTCATTGTCAGAGTAGAAGGTTATGAAAGAAAAAGGAGGAAGCTAGAATGACCCCATGGCTAGAATCACCCCTTGTGTTAATTGATTAAAGTTGGATATCAGCATGATCGCTTGTTCAGCTTCATATAGGTACGGATATTTACATGTAGAAATACTTTAGATGTATGCACATACATGTGTTAGTATACACACATGTATCTTCCTTACTGTGTCAGCTGAAACGGCCTAGAAACACCAAAACCCCAGTAGCAACAAACGTAACTCACTGCCAGTTCTTGGATTCTATTAACATTCTCCAATTAAAAAACAAAACAAGGCTTCCCTGGTGGCGCAGTGGTTGACAGTCCGCCTGCCGATGCAGGGGACACGGGCTCGTGCCCCGGTCTGGGAGGATCCCACGTGCCGCAGAGCCGCTGGGCCCATGAGTCATGGCCGCTGAGCCTGCGCATCTGGAGCCTGTGCTCCGCAACAGGAGAGGCCGCAACAGTGAGAGGCCCACGTAGCGCAAAAAAAACCCCAATAAACCAAAAAAACAAAAAAAAACAAAGCTAGAATTCTTTAGAGAAATGTCTGATTTAAAGACTGGGACAGAAAATGAGAGAGAGAGAGGAAAAGAGAGAGAGGGAGAGAAAAAGACCAAAGCATCTTGTAGTTCCAGAAAGTAAGACTGTGCTCATAACAAAACAAAATAAATCCCATGACAGCAGAAGTATGTCAAAAAAACACAAGAGCCAACTGAGAGAGCTCCCAATGGCCAAAGCCGAAACAGTTTGAGCAATGAAATCAATAACATAGTTTGACTCTAACCCAAAATATAAAATGAATATTCACGATTTGTGTCTTAGCTTGAGATGTTATAACAGAATATCATAGACTGTGTGGCTTAAACAATAGACATTGATTTTCTCACTGTTTTGGAGACTAGAAGTTCAAGATCAGGGTGCCAGCACAGTTGAGATCAGGTGAGGGCCATCCTCCAGGTTGCAGATGATCAACTTCTCATTCTACCTTCACATAGTAGAGAGAGAGGAGAAGCAAGCTTCTCCTGGCTTTAGTAAGGGTGCTAATCCCATTCATGTGGGATCCACCCTTCTGGTTTCCTCTTTTCACCTCCCAAAGGCCCCACCAGCTACTACCATCACATTGGAGGATAGAGTTTCAACGTATGAATTTGAGGACACAAACATTCAGAAGTTGATACTGATACACATAAATGATTTTTTAAAATTTGAAGTAGAGTTGATTTACAATGCTGTGCCAATCTCTGCTGTACAGCAAAGAGACTCAGTTTTACACATATAGACATTCTTTTTTAAACATTCTTTTCCATTATGGTTTATTGCAGGAGATTAAGTATAGTTCCCTGTGCTCTACAGTAGCACCTTATTGTTTACCCATTCTAAATGTAGTATTTTGCATCTACTAGCCCCAAACTCCCAGTGCGTCCCATAAATGATTGAATAAGTAGATATATGTGGGAGAAGAGACAAGTAACCTTTGTGGGAGAACCCCAATTAATTAATGTGGATACTTTGCCTCAAGAAGGTGGATCCTGACTCCCCATTACTTAAGTGTTGGCTGTGCATTGCTACTTCCTCTCAAAGAGTACAGGGCAGAGAGGAGGGAAAAGACAGTGATTTTGTGGCAGAGATTCCTGATAAATATTACTTTAGCCAAATGATCAATACCAGTAGTGACCAGTTGTGTTGATAGCATGTCCCTTTGATGAGCTGTGAGGAGAATGGTCCTTGACCTTTGAGACCTTCATCACAAAACACATGACCTCAGCCTGATCGTGAGCAAAGCATCAGACAAATCCCTATTGGGGGAACTTCTACAAAATACTTAACCAGTAGGCCCCCAAAACTATCATCAAAACAAGGGGAGTCTGAGGAACTATCACAGCCAAAAGGAGCTTGAGGAGACATGATGACTAAATGTGATGCTGGGTCCTGCATGGGATCCTGGATCAGAAACATTTTTGATGTCTGTGCTAGAGACTTAAAGTGTGTGTGTTTCAGGGAGTGAGGGGGGTTTCAGGGTCTGTGGACTGTGCACTGGAAAATAAAAATAACGCTGTGTTAAAGGAATTGAGCTCAATAGGCATTTATTTTTAAAAATTTCATGTCTATTGGTTATTACAGAGCTCTTGGTTTATCAAAACTTGTATTCATTTTTTACCCTTATCATTGTTATGAAAACCACAGTCCTGGACATCCCGGCTTTGCTCTTCCATACTGTGAATAATTTATACGTTGTCAAGTCAAAGGAGCTTGTCTTTATGTTTTGACCTTTTAACTCTACCTCTGGTTCCTTTCTGACTAAAGATAAAGAGAAAAAGTTTGAGTAATATAAAAGTATATTTAAATAGCCTCCTTTCAGATCTCCTTCACCCAAAGCTTTATTTTCATGTCAATAGTAAGGGCGATCTCTGCCCTTACACACAGTCTCAGATACCAAGAGTTCCACTCAGAGAGCGAGGGTAAGTCATGCTGGCAATGTCATTTAGTTATTTATCATTTACTAAGTATTAGAGCTGCATTTTCTATTTTCATCCAATCAATTTTAGTAAAAAGATGTAGTTCTTTTAAAACATTTGTCAAGGGACTTCCCTGGTGGCACAGTGATTAAGAATCTGCCTGCCACTGCAGAGGACACGGGTTCTATCCCTGGTCCAGGAAGATTCCCACATGCCATGAAGCAACTAAGCCCGTGTGCCACAACTCCTGAGCCTGCTGCTAGAACCCGCAAGCCACAATTACTGAGCATGTGTACCTTAACTACTGAAATCCTCACACTTAAAGCCTGTGCTCCTCAACAAGAGAAGACACTGCAATGAGAAGCCCGGCACCGCAACAAAGAGTAGCCCCCCACTCACCGCAACTAGAGAAAGCCCGAGTGCAGCAATGAAGACCCAACACAGCCAAAAATAAATAAATTTTAAAAAATAAAATAAAATAAAAAATTTAAAAAACCCCAAACATTTGTCAAGTCCTTACTGTGTGTCAGGCTCTGTAGAACCAGGGAATTCAGAGATGATTAGCCTTTCTTTAAAGGAGTCACTGCAGGTGCATTACAGATGTATCCTGGCAGCTGTGTAACTGAGCAAAGCTACACATGGGGCCCAAGGTGAGGAGGGACAGGCCATAAGGCAAAGGTGCCTGTGAGTCCAAGTGACAGGTGGGACTTATGACACAGTAGGGATTTGGACTTGATCCTATTGACACCACTGTCAGAAGCTGGATGGATGCAAACCTGTGTGTGACCTCCTCAGAGTTTTACTTAATGATAGCACTGTGGTGGTGGAGTGAAGATGGGATTTGCTTTCTCCCGTTGGAGTCAGCAAGAGGAGATAAGAATCAGGGAAATCAGTTAAAAGGTCACTTCTGTGGCCAAGAACATGGTGAAGATCAGTCCTAAGACAGAGGACAGGGAAAACACAGAAGTCTTAGGTGTTTATGAGGTAACGTCACCAGTTCTTGGTTATCAGAGGAAAGGCTGAAAATGAAGACGAGAGTATGAATCCCAGGTTGCTGGCAAGGGATATAAGGATGGTGCTGGGTGGGTGGTGATGTCATCCACCACCAGGAGGAGGACCACATGGGCCCATGGGAGGAGGAGGATGAGCTCAGCTTGGTTCTTAGTTGAACTAAGATGAACTTGAGAGACCAGCATGGGGGAGGGGATGTGATTGCATACCACTAGGTAGTCATGTTTGAATCTATTAGACAGTACATACTTATTAAAATTTGAGGAAAATGTAAGATGGCCTGAAAATGACAACTTATAGATTCAGCAGAAACTGGATGGCTGAGAACTAGAGTGAGTGACCTGAGAAGCATCACCAACCACGGTGTTTGTGGACGTCAGGCTGGGTGCGTTTGTTCTGGGGCTCAGATCCAGGCTATGACACCCCAAGACAGAAGCTCATCCCTCTGCATCTAGTTTACTGTGTGTAATTGTATTTTATGGAAATCTTCAAATATACGTATATGTCTAAAAAACTTATAGATATGCCAACATATAAAACTGTACAGTGGAATACTACTCAGCTGTAAAAAAGAACAAACTTTTGCCATTTGTGGCAACATGAGTGGACTTGGAGGACATTATGCTAATTGAAATAAGTCAGACAGACAAATACTGTATGATATCACCTATATGTGGAATCTAAAAAATACAACAACCTAGTGAATATAACCAAAAAGAAGCAGACTCACAGATACAGAGAACAAACTAGTGATTGCCAGTGGGGGAGTGGGAGACACAAAGTATTGGGTGTAAGACAAGCTCAAGGATATATTTTACAAAATGAGGAATATAGCCAATATTTTGTAATAACTATAAATTAAAAACAACCTTAAAAGTTATATAAAATAATAAATAAACAAACAACATCACAGGAAAAAAAAAACTGTAGCAGTACTTCTCTTTTTAAAAAGAAGTGAGAACTGAGGAGTCCCCCAGCTCCAATAAAGGAAGTTTATTTTGGTGGAACAGATGATTCCTACTTAAATGAACTCTCATTTCAGTCCCTTGCAATTCTCCCATGAACTTGACACACTATCAACCTAAACCTAAAATAAAATTTGCCATGTGTTTGTTTCCTGGGATGTGATTTCCTTGCAATATCTTTGTTCCATTCAAAGAATATTGATTCCCTCATATATTTCAATAACTACATGATGCAGTGTTCACCTGTTACAAAGCAGGATTGTCCGTCCACATGGTCACAGGCATAAGTTTGCTTAATGTTGAGGTTATCGATTTTTTTTTAAATCAAAGAAGCCTGAAGAGTTTATCAAGGATATTCATTTAAAGTAGTGTTGGTTTATCGATGCCACTATTTCCATTTGTTTCTATCAAGCCCTGAAGAGTGAGGTCAGTAGCATCTTCTGTTTCACACTTGTTCTTAACAGTCATAGAAAACCACAAACGGCTTGATACTATCTCCCCATGACCTTTCAGAATCCAGCCCAGCCACTTGACATGTCACTTGGATGAACCACAGAAGGCCTGCAGAAGGACAACTAACAATCTCACACAGACCTTGAAGTAATCAGTCTTCTTTTAAACAAGGCTCTATTTTATTTTCAGGTTACATAAAAAAGAATGCAAGAAACTTGCTAAAGCAATTTTAAAAAGAAGAGCAGAGAGAAACCAAGCACCAGAATCACAGGCTTCAGGCACCAGAAGTCAGGTATCCCCAGGTCCCATTTTCTAGGAAGAGGTTTGAGTATTAGGATTACAGATGACTTATTTTCTACTACTGTAGGGTTTTAAAATTTCATCTAAGAATTAAGTCATATTTTGGAGTGAATAAAATAAAATAAAGGAAAAAATCAATACAACAAAAATATTTCTAGAATCCATCTTCTTTCTTTCTGGTTGACACTGAGCTCCTATTTTTTTTTTTTTTTTTTTTGCGGTACGCTGGCCTCTCACTGCTGTGGCCTCCCCCATTGTGGAGCACAGGCCCCGGATGTGCAGGCTCAACGGCCATGGCTCACGGGCCCAGTCGCTCAGCGGCATGCAGGATCCTCCCGGACCAGGGCAAGAACCCGTGTCCCCTGCATTGGCAGGTGGACTCTCAACCACTGTGCCACCAGGGAAGCCCTGAGCTCCCCTTTGTTTTGATACTTCTCTGACCTTTGTTCAGATTTATCTTTCCCTCTTTTGCTCTTTCCCCACCTCTACCCTGAAAAAAAAAAACAAAGCAGAAAATTATCTTCTTAGAAAATGTATATTTCTATTTGATAATCAGCTCAAAATTCACCTTTAAAGTGAAATAAGAAATATACACAGTTAGGTGCTGTTACAGGTTGAATTGTGTTCCATCTAAAATTTATGTTGAAAACCTAATGCATGTACCTTAGAATATGACCTTATTTGGAGGTAGAGTTTTTGAAGTTATAATTAATTAAAATGAGGTCATTAGGGTAAGTCAGTCCTAATCTTCTGTAATTGGTATCCTTTTAAAAAGAGGAAATTTGTTCACAGACATGCATGCACACAGAGAGGACACCAGGTGAAGATGGCGGAAGAGATCTGGGTGACACATATACACACCAAGAAACACACCAAAGTTTGCCAGTGAACCACCAGAAGCTAGGCTTCCAGTTCAAGGACTTTGCATTTCTCATTTCTTCCCCATCTTCCCGTGTCTAATCCAGCATCTGTTACACTTAAATGATCAATAATTATTTGTTAAGTTATGTGATTCTTTGGAAACGTTTGGGATATTCCATCTCTAGAATATGCTTAGAATGCATAAGAATGTTCTTTCCATGTAGCTTTCTAGTATTCATGCTCTGCTCTGTTAGATCAGGAATCACCTGTACTGCTAATCCTCTCCTAAATACCCACAGGCTTTGGATATTTTGCAGTCAAACATTGTCATCCCAAATTTTTATCCTCCAGTATCTTGTATAACACATGGCAAAGAGTGAGTTCTCAACAACTGTGAAGAATGAGTCTTCCATTTTTTATGTTTGTCGCTTGCATCTCATTTATGTATCGATGGGTATCATATATCTGTGCATAAATATTATATATTTTTCATAGTATAAGTCCCTTGGTGAGACATGCCATTGTCTTGCAGATACTTATGCCTCAGTCTTCTATATTTTCTAGTTTATTTTGAGCTCAAATAGAAGAGCTTCTGTAAAAGCCAAATAAGCATCTATCAAATAGACCCTTCACATATAATGACTACAATCTCTAGATTAATTAAAAAAAAAAAAACTCCTTGAGTGAACAAAACAGTTGAATATGGAGCAGGATAAATATATGGAAGGAGAGACTGTTAAGAATAACTGCTATTTTATAGTTTTTGTTTGAGGACAGGCTATATTCAATGTAGTATTTTGTGGCTAAAATCCTCATAGGAAATACGCAACTTCTCTACATAGAAAAACCAGATGAATCAGTGATTGGCTTCAAGCCAAATAATTTGGCCTAAAAATAATACATTTTGAATAATTACTCTGTTTTCCAAATTTATCTTGAAGCTACAGAAACTAAGACATTATGATATTGATGTAAGCATAGTTATATAGTATCAATATACTTTAATGGGACAGAATTGAGAATACAGAAGCAGACACACTCATGTAAGTCCAGTTGATTTCCAACAAACTTATCAAGACAACTCAATGAGTAACAGAGGGCTTTCTCAGGAGATGATTCTTAAAATGACTATTCATATAGAAAAAAAAAACAAACACTGAACCTTACCACAAAAGATACCACAAAATCAAATGGATGGAATCAATGAGATAGAATATATAAAACTAAACATAAAAACTAGAACTATAAGATTTTGAGGAGAAAAAAAATAAGAGAAACCCTGTTTCAAGGAAGACAAAGATTTCCTAAACATTTCATAAACTGTAACACATTAAGAAAAACTAATATATTGAAATTTATCCAAATTTTAAAAACTCTGCATTTTCAAAGCACTACTAAGGGAAAGAAAAGTCTGTACATGGAGAAATATTTACAAAATATAAATTAGATAAAATATCTTCATAATATATTTAAAAATTCTCACACCCTAATAGAAAAGGGAAAAACAAACCAACTAAAAATGAACAAATATTTGGACAGATACCTGTCCATTGAAGGCATGCAGGGTAGACATGCAATTGAAAAGATGTTCCATATTATTTATCATCAGTGAAATGCAAATTATGAATAAAGTATTCGTAACAGCCCCCAAATGTAAAAAACCCACATGGCCATCCAAAGGTAAATCAATAAACAAAACGTGGTATACTGATATCATAGGGTATTCCTCAACAATTAAAATAAAAAAAGTTCTACTGAAAAATGCAACAAGATGATGCTCTTCAGAAGTTTTTCCTTGAACAAAATAAGGAACAAAAGAGTACATACCATTTGTTTCCTTTTATGTAAAATTCTGAAACAGAGAAAACTAATCTTCAATGACAGAAAGCTGAATAGTGATGTTCTGGGCCCAGAAGTGGGCTTTGAGATTGGTTCCCAAGGGGAATAAGAGAACTTTGGGGGTGATAGGAATTTCACTACCTGTTTATAGTTACCTTACATGAATGGACAATTTTCAAAACTCATCAAACTGTACACACAAAACAGGTGCAAAAATTACATGTCAATGTACCTGATTAAATTAAAAATGAAGAGTCAGTCATTTTCCATACACCAAACAGAGAGTTTCCAGAAGAGGCATGAGAATACCACTCTCTTGTCTTATTCCTGATGTTCCTGAAGACTGTTCTCAATAGACTGATGTAGAAAGCTGGAGAAACAAAGCTGGGAAAACATTGGTCCCCTGGCTGCCATTCCCTGGGGTCCTGGTTAGGTAGCAAACTTCCAGCCATCTCAACTTCACATTTCTGAACGCTGTCCTTGTCCCCCTAAGTAAAGCAAATGTGTTAGGGCACTGCTTTTGTAGAAGCCACCAGCATGACCTGCAGCAGGTGGTAAAACCAATATTTCCCCACAGAGACTATGCTCCTGAGCTGACTCAGACAGTTCTCCTGCTCAAGGACAATCAGCCCACTTCTTTTAGTACATTCACAAATATTCCTTTGGTATGACTAAAATACCTGTAATGCACCCTTTATATTTGGCTACATATGCCTATGCACCCTGCAATTCTTCAGAAACAACACATCCTGTAGGATTTATTCAAGGCAGAACAGAGACATTAACATAAATTTTTAAAAAATATTTCATGAGAGAGACTGACATAATTTTTAAATCTGTTTCATAGCATCCCATTCTTTTAATGTCTGGACAAAAACAATTGTTCATGTTCTGTCCACATGGATGGATGTGTAGTGTCATGAGCTCTCCACTTGCTGGGCTAACAGCTATGGCTACTATGTTGAGTAATAATACATGACAGATCCGTTCTTTTGTGGAATTTTGAACTTAAAAAAGACAAACAAGGGCTTCCCTGGTGGTGCAGTGTTTGAGAGTCCACCTGCCGATGCAGGGGACACGGATTCGTGCCCTGGTCCGGGAAGATCCCACATGCCTTGGAGCGGCTGGGCCCGTGAGCCTGTGCATCCGGAGCCTGTGCTCCACAACAGGAGAGGCCACAAGAATGAGAGGCCCAAGTACCACAAAAAAAAAAAAAAAAAAAAGATAAACAAATGTTAATTTAACACATTGAAACAAAAACAAATGTATGGTTGGCTGGGAAGGTAAGGGACTTTGTTGTCAAAATCTTTCTTACACATATATGTTCAGTCTTGTAATGGTTGTTTATATTATTCCCTCCTACCTCACCTTTTCTTTGCTTTCTTGCAGAGTACTGTTTTCTTTATCATTTTGACCGTATTTTTACCATTTCAGTCTTATCCTAGTTCTATGAGTGAGATAAAAATGCATAACCCTATGTGCATAGTAACAAATGTAGCTATACCATTGTCTGTTATGTTATCTCCCTTAAATTGGGAACAAAATAAATGAAACAAGGCAAAACAAAAAACAAACCCAAAATTCCCCTTTTAGTGACATTTAAGTGTTCTCCTTGCTATGTCTTTTCACATTTCTTGTCTTTTCATCTTTCAGGGAAATCTTTTGGAAAGTACTGATTATTTCACTTTTTTAAGTGTTTTCCTTTTTATAACACATTATCTCAGGTAAGGATTTATTTTTTCACCAATAAACAGAAAGAGATTTGCCAATGACACAAAACCGCACTTCAGTGGATTATTCCCAGACTTTTCCAGTACCTGTTATAATGGTCAACCTCCTTTCAGTTTTCTGAAAGTCCTTTCAAACCTGGTTTTACCAAACCCCTCCCGAAATGGGATTCCAAGTCCTTTCTTAGCGATGAGATTTATTTTTCTCATATTCATATTATTCATAATAAAGCAGCATTCTAGCCCTGAAGACTGTTCAAAGGAGAAAACTGACATCGAGGTACTACCTAACTAGAAACAAATTGATAAACTTCTGAAACACTCTTTGAAAATGAATGCCAGAGTCGTCGACTTCCAGAGCAGGTTTTACGCCTCCTGGTACCCCAGAAACTGCTGTCAAGCTCCATTTTATTCCATGTGTGGGCTGACAGTTCTAAAGGGAAAGTGTATCCTAATTCTTCCAAATAAATTAGATTTCAGCCAGTTTAAAATGAAAACACAGCCTCTGCTGAAGTTATAAACAGACCCTATTGAATAAAGGATCACCAGAGGCTCACAGTGCTATCTCTGGCGGAGGTTCAGAACTGGAAGACAGCAATACGTTCATCATGTCTTTGTAGTCCCAGTAATGCAAATTAATCAACAGCTAAATAGAATGTGAAAGTGGATTTCTTCCATCCAGAGCTCATCACACTTTTCTACTGAAAAGAGAAAGGGAAAATAGGGGGAGGGAGGTAAGGATGGAGTGATGAAGAAAAGAGAGAGGAGAAGAGAAGAGAGGAAAGGAGAGGAGAATTTGAGGCAATAAAATATTTTTAATTCAGATTTAAAACACAAAGGAAATAAAACTAAGATGTTTTTAATAATTAAAATATTCATTTTGGGATGCTATCCAATCACACTGTTTCTTGATGAATGCATATAAATTCTAACTCTTAATGTTTATATTTTAATGTATATAGGCATATGTTAGACGACTGGAATTTGGAAATATGTTAGAAAAATAAAAGAGAAACACATAATCCAGTAGGATGAGGGAATAAATTTAAATTCTAAGAAAATTAAGTTAGAATCAATTAAAAATATAAATAATAATGTAACATGATGCTAGCAAGAAAATAACAGAAATAAAGGAGATCATAATTAGAAAAATTGTATTTATTTGTAAACAACATAATCCTATTGTAGACTCATCAAAAAAAAAAAACACAACTGTTCAAAATAATAATCAAGTATAGTGAGGTTCTGAGTATATAAGAGCAATATCAAAATATTGTATTTTTATACACAAACAGTTAAAAATCCAAAAATAAACTGAGGAATACATTTCCATTTTCAATAACATTAAAATAATACTAAACTTGGGTAACAATTTTTAAAAGTGCAAAAGCCTATACACTGAAAATTACAATATTTTGCTGAGAAAAATTAAAGAAGATCTCAATAATTGGAGAGGAATTCCATGTCAATAGATTGGAAGAATAATTATCATTAAGATGGGGAAGGGGTGAGATGGGGTATGGGATTCAGAGATAAAAACTACTATGTATAAAATAAATAGGCAACAAGGATATATTGTACCACACAGGGAAATATGGCCATGATTTTGTAATAATTTTAAATGGAGGGTAAAATATGAAAATATTGAATTACTGTGTTGTAAACTGAAATTAATATACTATTATAAATTAACTGTACTTCAATAAAAAAAGAAAAGAAAAATGTATGGCAATTCTCAAATTAATTTGAAAAAATATTTTAATTGGAGAACTTTTGCTTACTGATTTCAAAATTTACTATAAAGCCATAATTATCAAGAGATTGTGGTACTGGCATAGGTTAGAAGTATAGATGAAGGAAATGGAAATGAGAGTCCAGAAAAAAATTCATATATTACAATTTCTTTTTGACAAAACTGTCTTCAATGAGGACAAATATTTTCTTCAACAAGTTGTGCTGGGGCAATTAGGTACCTACATGGGAAACGGTGAACTTAAACCCTCACCTCACATGACACAAACAAATTAATTCAAAATGGATCATAGAGTTACATGTAAGAACTAAAATGAGGCTTTTAGAAGAAAACAAAGGACAAAAATCTTCAAGATTTTGGGTTAAAAAAAACGTTCTGTAGACACAATATCAAAATCATGGTCCATAAAAGAAAAAGAAATTGGACTGCATAAAAATTCAAAACTTTTTCTCTTCAAAAGATACCATTATGAAAGTTAAAAAAACAAGCAACAGCCTTGGAGTAAATATTTTAAAAACCACTATCCATTAAAGGACTCATAACAAGAATTTACATAGAACACTTACAGTTCAATAATAACAAGCCAACTCAATCAAATAGTAGGCAACAAATATGAATAAACACATCAACAAAGAAGAGATATGAATGCAAATTAAGACCACAATCAGATATTTCACTCCCACTAGAGTGGCTATAATAAATAAAAGAGATAATAATAAATGTTAATAAAGATATGGAGAAATGGAAAACTTTCCATCAATGGTGGGAATGTAAATTAGTACAGCCACTTTGAAAAACGATTTGGCAGTTCCTCAAAAAGGTATGCATAGTATTACCTGACCATTCAACAACAAGATTTCTCGGTAATTACCCAAGAGAAATAAAATACATATTTCCAGTAAAGTCCTGCATGTGAATGTTTATAGCAGCATTATTTATAGTAGTCCATGGAACCAGTCTAAAGCACATCAATTGGTGAATGCATAGACAAATTGTGATATATCCATACCAAAGGATATTATCCAGCTTTAAAAAGGAATGAACTACTAACACATGCTGTGTATGAATGAACCTCAAAAATAGTATTCTAAGTGAGAAAAGTCAGACATGAGAGCACACAGTGGATAATTCATTTATATTAACTGCTCAGGAAAGCCAAGTTTATAGGGACATAAATTTAATTATTAGTTTCCTGTGGCTGGGTAGGAATGGGGATTAACTGTAAATGGGGAAGAGGGATCTTATTCAGGGGATAAAAATTTTCAGAACTGATTTATGGTGATGGTAGCACCACTTGGTAAAGTCACTGAAAGTCATTGGTTTGTACACTTGAATTTTTTTAATATGTATATGCACCTCAGTAAAGCTGTTAAAAAAAGAAGCAAGGTAACAAAAGTGATTTCTCCTTCTGATCAAAATGAAGTAGTAGAGACGATGCTTATCTTCCTGCCTGAAACAGAAAAAAGAAAAAAAAAAAAGACAAAATTTATGAAATGGTGCTTTGGTTTTTTTTTTTTGTTTTTTTGTTTTGTTTTGTTTTGTTTTTAAGACACTGATCATCAGACAATAAAGACAGTAATCCCTGAGAGATGAGAAAAAACTGGAGCCCTAAAATTTCTCTCAAAAGCCTTGAGAGAATTTTCAGGCCAAGTCTCAGGAAGGAAGAACTCAAACAAAGCCTAGCAAACTTCCTGAGTTGTGAAAATAAAGCCAAGAGTATAGGACTCGGTGATCTATTGATACTTTGCTGGATGGAGTACTGTGCAGGAGAGAGGGGCACAGAAAGAGAACTCTGGAAGTCTGAAGAGGGTTACCCTTGAATACTCTTCTGAGTACTTATCTGTTCGTGTTTGTGGAAATTACACAGGGCCAGGGAAAAGAGACACTAGAAAGGATTATACACTAGTAATCTAGTTTATACAGGGCCAGTGATAGTGTCTGTTACCATCAACCAGATTGGAAACCCTCATGTTTCCTGGACAGTGGGTAGAATACACATAAAATTTATGCCTCAGTAGAGGGGAGTACTTAGCCTTAGACTAAGCATTGCCCCAATGTCATATAACAGATCTTAAAATCAAGATGCCAAAGGTTCAGACTCTTGCCAAGTAATGTAAATGTGCTTGAGAATAAATCTCCAGAATATTTATAGGAATACCCAAAACAGCCAGCATCCAACAAGGTAAGACTCACAATGTCTGGCATCCAATCAAAGATTACCTGGTATGCAATGAAACAGGAAAATGTAAGCCATTACAAGGAGAAAAATCAATCAATAAAATGTCACATATAACTGACACAGCTGGAAAAACAATTTTCAGATGAAGACATTAAAATAGTTATTATAACTGTATCCCATGTATTCAAAAGTTAAGTAAAGACAAAGACAGGGACAATACAACAAAAGAGCAACATTGAATTTTAGAGATGAAAACTAAGATGTGTGAGATAAAATATATACTATCTGGGACTGATGGCAGATTAGATATTGCAGAATAAAAGCTTAGTAAACTTGAAGACATGACAAAAAACTATCACAGTTGAAAGAGTGAGACAAAATAATTAAAAACAAACAGTATTAGTGCGTTGTGGGACTTCAAATGGCCTATTATATATTTAATTTAAGTGAGTGAAGGAAAAATATGTAAAATAATAATGGTTGAAAGTTTAAGAATTTGATGAAAATGTTAAGCCCAAGGGTCCAAGAACTCAACAAAAGCCAAGCAGAAGAAATATGAAGAAAATTATGCCAAGACACATCATATTCGAATTGCTCAAAACCAACCATAACAAAACACATAAGGACAGCTGCAGAAAGGCAGGTTATATACAGAGGAATACAAATAAGGATGAAAATAGTTTTCTCATCAGAAACAGTGCAAATGAGAAGACAATAAACAATGTTTTTTGTATTAGTGAGAGAAAACAAAAATAAACACAAAGTAAAACAAAAACCCTATAAACAGAGAATTCTTTACCAGAAAAAAAGATGCCTGAAAAATGTTCTCAAATATACAAAAGTTGAACTAAGAATCACTGACACATCTGCACTGAAAAAAAAAAAAAAAAAAAAAAGTAAAGGATGCTATTCAGACGAAAGGGAATGAAACCAGATGGATTTATGGATAAAAACAAAAAAAAATGGAGATCACTGGAAATAGTAATTACATGAGTAAATAAAAATGCAAATTGGTATTCATAACATGTAAAGGGAAACCTGTGAAAAATAACACAAAGGTCAAAGATGGGGACAAAGAAGCATACTATTGCAAGATTTTTCTCTATTTGTGAAGTGTTACAATATCACTTGATGGTAAGTGGTCCTAAATTAACACAACCACTGAAATAAGAAACCAGTGAGTTGTAGCTAATAAGCTGCAAAGGGAGCAACATGGAATCATATGGAAATACATCCAAAAAATAAGTCAGTTATCAGTTTTATTTGGTCATACACTGGAGGCTCTAGCCAGTGCAATAAAGCAAGAATAAAGATATATAGATAAACAGTAGGACACCTTCAAGGTAGCAGAGGAGTATGACGTGGAGATCACCTTCCTCCCCACAAATACATCAAAACTACATCTACATGTGGAACAACTCCTATAGAACACCTACTGAACACTGGCACCTCAGACTTCCCAAAAGGCAAGAAACTCCCCATGTACCTGGGTAGAGCAAAAGAAAAAAGAAAAAAACAAGAGACGAAAGGATGGGGATGGGACCTGCACATCTGGGAGGGAGCTGTGAAGGAGGAAAAGTTTCCACATGCTAGGAAGCCCCTTCACTGACAGGGATGGGGGGTGGGCAAGGGGGAAGTTTCAGAGCCATGGAGGAAAGCACAGCAACAGGGGTGCAGAGGACAAAGCAGAGAGAGTCCTGCAGAGAGGATCAGTGGTGACCAGCATTCACCAGCCTGAGAGACTTGTCTGCTCACCCACTGGGATGGGTGGGGTCTGGGAGCTGAGGCTCAGGCTTCAGAGATCAGATACCAGAGACAGGACTGGGATTGGCTACATGAATACACCTTGAAGGGGACTAGTGCATCCCAGCTAGCTAGGAGGAAGTCTGGAAAAAATTCTGGAACTGCCTAAGAGGTAAGAGACCATTGTTTTGGGGTGAACAAGGAGAGGGGATTCAGAGCACCACCTAAATGAGCTGCAAAGACAGGCACGAGCCACGGCTATCAGCGCAGACACCAGAGATGGGCATGAAATGCTAAGGATGCTGCTGCAGCCACCAAGAAGCCTGTGTGCAAGCACAGGTCAGTATTGACACCTCCCCTCCCAGAAGACTGTACAGCCCACCCCTGCCAGGGTCCCGTGATCCAGGGACAACTTCCCAAGGAGAACACATGGCGTGCCTCAGGCTGGTGCAACGTCACTCTGGTCTCTGCCACTGCAGGCTCACTCCACATACCATATCCCTCCGTCCAACCTGCCTGAGTGAGCCACAGCCACCTAATCAGCTGCTACTTTAACCCCGTCCTGTCTGAGCAAAGAACAGATGCCCTCAGATGACCAACATGCAGAGGAAGGGCCAAATCCAAAAATGACCCCCAGGAGCTGCGTGAACAAAGAAGAGAAAGGGAAATTTCTCCCAGCAGCCTCAGGAACAGCGGATTAAATCTCCACAATCAACTTGATGTACACTGCATCTGTGGGATAACTGAATAGACAACAAGTCATCCAAAAATTGAGGCAGTTGACTTTGGGAGCAAACCCTTGGTGTTTGCTTTCTGAATCTAATTTGTTTCTGGTTTTATGTTTATCTTAGTTTAGTATTTAGAGCTATTTATACTTGGTAGATTAGTTTATTGATTTGGTTGCTCTCTTCCATTTTTAATTATATATATATATATTTTTTCCTTTTTCTCTTTTTGTGAGTGTGTATGTGTATGCTTCTTTGTGTGATTTTGTCTGCATAGCTATGCTTTTGTCATTTGTCCTAGGGCTCTGACTGTCCATTTTGTTTTGTTTTGTTTTTAGTATAGTTTTTAGTGCTTGTTATCATGGTGGGTGTGTTTTTTTGGTTTGGTCGCACTCTTCTTTCTTTCTCCCTTTTTTTTTATTAGTTTTTAATTCTTTTTCATTTATAATATTTTTTTCTATTCTAATAACTTATTTTATTTTTCTTTTTTCTTTTTTTCTTTCTTTCTTTCTTTCTTTCTTTCTTTCTTTCTTTCTTTCTTTCTTTCTTTCTTTCTTTCTTTCTTTCTTTCTTTCTTCCTTCCTTCCTTCCTCCCTTCCTTTCTTTCATTCTTTTTCTCCCTTTTCTTCTGAGCTGTGTGGCTGACAGGGTCTTGGTGCTCTGGATGGGTGTCAGGCCTGAGCATGTGAGGTGGAAGAGCCCACTTCAGGACATTGGTCCACCAGAGACCTCCCAGCCCCATGTAATATCAAATGGAAAAAGCTCTCCCAGAGATCTCCATCTCAACACTTAGAGCCAGCTCCACTCAACGACCAGCAAGATACAGTGCTGGACACCCTATGCCCAAAAGCTAGCAAGATAGGAACACAAACCCACCCATTAGCAGAGAGGCTGCCTAAAATCATAATAAGTTCAAAAACACCCCAAAACACACAAGTGGACATGGTCCTACCCACCAGAGAGACAAGATCCAGTATCATCCACCAGAACACAGGCACCAGTCTCCTCCACCAGGAAACCTACACAACCCACTGAACCAACCTTACCCATTAGGAGCAGACATCAAAAACTACAGAAACTACAAACCTGCAGCCTGAGAAACAGAGATCCCAAACACAGTAAGTTAAACAAAATAAGAAGACAGAGAAATACACAGCAGATGAAGGAGCAAGGTAAAAACCTACCAGACCAAACAAATGAAGAGGAAATAGGAAGTTTACCTGAAAAAGAATTCAGAGTAATGATAGTAAAGATGATGGATAATCTTGGAAATATAATGGAGAAAATACAAGAAATGTTTAAAAAGGACCTAGAAGAACTAAAGAGCAAAAAATGATGAAAAACACAATTAATGAAATTAAAAATTCTAGAGAAGGTATCAATAGCAGAATAACTGAGGTAGAAGAATGGATAAGTGACCAGGAAGATAAAATAGTGGAAATAACTCTTCCAGAGCAGAATAAATAAAAAAGACTGAAAATAATTGAGGATAATCTCAGACACATCTGGGACAACATTAAATGCACCAACATTTGAATTACAGGTGTCCCAGAAGAAGAAGAGAAAAAAAGGGACTGCGGAAATATTTGAAGTGATTATAGTTGAAAAATTCCCTAATATGATTAAGGAAATAGTAAATCAAGACCAGGAAGCACAGAGAGTCCCATACAGGATAAATCCAAGGAGAAACACGCCAAGACACGTATTAATCAAACTATCAAAAACTAAATACAAGGAAAAAATATTACAAGCAGCAAGGGAAAAGCAACTAATAACATGCAAGGGAATCCCTGTAAGGTTAACAGCTGATCTTTCAGCAGACTCTCTGCAAGCCAGAAGAGAGTGTCAGGACATATTTAAAGTGATGAAAGGGAAAAACCTACAACCAAGATTACTCTACTCAGCAAGGATCTCATTCAGATTAGACAGAGAAATTAAAACCTTTACAGAGAAGCAAAAGATAAGAGAATCCAGCACCACCAAACCAGCTTTACAACAAATGGTAAAGGAACTTTTCTAGGCAGGAAACACAAGAGAAGGAAAAGACTTACAATAAAAAACCCAAAACAATTAAGAAAATGGTAATATAGAACATACACATCAATAACTACCTTAAATGTAAATGGACTAATGCTCAAATCAAAAGACATAGACTGGCTGAATGGATACAAAAACAAGACCCATACATATTCTGTCTACAAAAGACCCACTTCAGACCTAGGGACACATACAAACTGAAAGTGATGGGATGGAAAAAGTTATTCCATGAAAATGAAAATCAAAAGAAAGCTGGAGTAGCAATACTCATATCAGATTAAATAGACTTTAAAATAAAGAATATTACAAGGGACAAGGAAGGACACTACATAATGATCAAGGGATCAATCTAAGAAGAAGATATAACAATTATAAGTATATATGCACCCAACATAGGAGCACCTCAATACATAAGGCAACTGCTAACATCTATAAAAGAGGAAATCAACAGTAACACAATTATAGTGGGAGAATTTAACAACTCACTTAAAGCAATGGACAGATCATCCAAAATGAACATTAATAAGGAAACACAAGCTTTAAATGACACAATAGACCACAGAGATTTAATTGATACTTATAGGACATTCCATTCAAAAAAAGCAGATTACACTTTCTTCTCAAGTGCACATGGAACATTCTCCAGGAGAGATCACATCTTGTGTCACAAATCAAACCTCAGTAAATTTAAGAAAATTGAAATCCTATCAAGGATCTTTTCTGACCACAGTGCTGTGACATTAGAAATCAATTACAGGGAAAAAATGTAAAGTACACAAACATATGGAGGCTAAACAATATGTTACTAAATAACCAAGAGAGATTACTGAAGACATCAAAGAGAAAATCAAAAAAATACGTAGAGATAAATTAAATGAAAACACAATGATCCAAAACCTATAGGATGCAGCAAAAGCAGTTCTAAGAGGGAAGATTATAGCAATACAATCCTACCTCAATAAACAAGAAACATCTCAAATCAACAACCTAACCTTACACCTAAAGCAGTTAGAGAAAGAAGAAGAAAAAAAAACCAAAGTTAGCAGAAAGCAAGATCATAAATATCAGATTAGAAATAAATGAAAAAGAAATGAAGGAAACAGTTATAAAGATCAATAAAAGTAAAAGCTGGTTCTTTGAGAAGTTAAACAAAATTGATAAAGCTTTATCCAGACTCCTCAAGAAAAAGAGGGAGAGGACTCAAATCAATAAAATTAGAAATCAACAAAATTAGATATGAAAAAGGAAAAGTTACAACAGACACTGCAGAAATACAAAGCATCATAGGAGACTACTACAAGCAACTCTATGCCAATAAAATGGACATCCTGGAAGAAATGGACAAATTCTTAGAAAGGTATAACTTTCAAAGACTAAATCAGGAAGAAATAGAAAATATGAACAGATGAATCACAAGTAATGAAATTGAAACCATGATTTAAAATCTTCCAACAAACAAAAGTTGAGGACCAGATGGCTTCACAGGTGATTTTTTTCAAACATTTAGAGAAGCGCTAACACCCATCCTTCTCAAATTCTACCAAAAAATTGCAAAGGAAAGAGCAAACCCAAACTTATCCTACAAGGCCACCATTACCCTAATACCAAAAGCAGACAGAGATACTACAAAAAAAGAAAATTACAGACCAATATCACAGATGAACATAGATGTAAAAATCCTCAACAAAATACTAGCAAACATAATCCAACAGCACATTAAAAGGATCATACACCATGCTCAAGTGGGATTTATCCCAGGAATGCAAGGATTCTTCAATATACAGAAATCAATCAATAAGATAAACCATATTAAGAATTTGAAGGAGAAAAAACATATGATCATCTCAAAAGATGCAGAAAAAGCTTTTGACATAATTCAATACCCATTTATGATAAAAAACCCTCCAGAAAGTAGGCATAGAGGGAACTTACCTCAACATAATAAAGGCCATGTATGACAAACCCACAGCCAACATTGTTCTCAATGGTGAAAAACTGAAACCACTTCCACTAAGGTCAGGAATAAGACGAGGTTTCTCACTATCACCACTATTATTCAACTTAGTTTTGGAAGTTTTAGCCACAGCAATCAGAGAAGAAAAATAAATAAAAGGAATCCAAATTGGAAGAGAAGAAGTAAGACAGTCACTGTTTGCAGTTAATATGTTACTATACACAAAGAATCCTAAAGATGTTACCAGAAAACTACTAGAGCTAATCAATGAACTTGGTAAAGTAGCAGGATACAAAATTAATGCACAGAAATCTCCTACATTCCTATACACTAGTGATGAACATTCTGAAAGAGAAATTAAGGAAACACTCCCATTTCCATTGCAATAAAAAGAATAAAATACCCAGGAATAAACCTACCTAAGGAGACAAAAGTCCTGTATGCAGAAAAATATAAGACCCTGATGAAAGAAATTAAAGATGTTACAAAACAGATGGAGAGATATACCATGTTTGGGGTTGGAAGAAGCAACATTGTGAAAATGACTATACTACCCAAAGCAATCTAAATATTCAGTGTAATCCCTGTCAAACTACCAATGGCATTTTTCACAGAACTAGAAGAAAAAAATTCACAATTTGTATGGAAACAAAAAATATCCCGAATTGCCAAAGCAATCTAGAGAAAGAAAACAGGAGCTGGAGGAATCAGGCTCCCTGACTTCAGACTATGCTACAAAGCTACGGTGATCAAGACATTATTGTACTGGCACAAAAACAGAAATATAGGTCAATGGAACAGGATAGAAAGCCCCGAGATAAACCCACACACATATGGGCACCTTATGTTTGATAAAGGAGGCAAGAATATACAATGGAGAAAAGAGAGTCTCTTTGACAAGTGGTGCTGGGAAAACTAGACAGCTACATATTAAAGAATGATATTAGAACACTCCCTACACTATACACAAAAATAAACTCAAAATAGACTTAAGACTTAAATATAAGGCCATACACTATAAAACTTTTAGAGGAAAACACAGGCAGAACACCCTATGATATAAATCACAGCATGATCCTTTTTGACCCACCTCCTAGAGAAATAGAAACAAAAGTAAACAAATGGGACCTAAGGAAACTTAAAAGTTTTTGCACAACAGAGGAAACCATAAACAAGATGAAAAGATAACCCTCAGAATAGGAGAAAATAGTTGCAAATGAAGCAACTGACAAAGGATTAATCTCCAAAATTTACAAGCAGCTCATATAGCTCATATAGCTCAGTATCAAAAAAGACAAAGAACCCAATCCAAACAACCCAAAAATGGGCAGAAGACATAAATAGGCATTTCTCCAAAGTAGATATAAGATGGCCAACAAACAAATGAAAGCACGCTCAACATCACTAATCGTTAGAGAAATGCAAATCAAAACTACAATGAAATATCACCTCAGACTGGTCGGAATGGCAATCATCAAAAAAATATCTACAAACAATAAATGCTGCAGAGGGTTTGGTGAAAAGGGAACCCTGTTGCACTGTTGGTGAGAATGTAAATTGATACAGCCACTATGGAGAACAGTATGGAGGTTCCTTAAAAAACTAAAAATAGAACTACCACACTACCCAGCAATCCCACTACTAGGCATATACCCTGAGGAAACCATAACTCAAAAACAGTCATGTACCACAATGTTCATTGTAGCTCTATTTACAATAACCAGGACATGGAAGCAACCTAAGTGTCCATCGACAGATGAATGGATAAAGAAGATGTGGCACGTATATACAATGGAATATTACTCAGCCATAAGAAGAAATGAAATTTAGTTATTTGTAGTGAGGTGGATGGACGTAGAGACTGTCATATAGAGTGAAGTAAGTCAGAATGTGAAAAACAAATACCATATGCTAACACATATATATGGAATCTAAAAAAAACAATTTTTAGAAAGTGGTTCTGAAGAACCTAGGGGCAGGACCGGAATAAGATGCAGACATAGAGAATGGACTTGAGGACACTTAGAGGGGGAAGGGTAAGCTGGGATGAAGTGAGAGAGTGGCATGGACATATATATACTACCAAATGTAAAACAGATAGCTAGTGGGAAGCAGCTGCATAGCACAGGGAGATCAACTTGGTGATTTGTGTCCACCTAGAGGGGTGGGATAGGGAGGGTGGGAGGGAGACACAGGAGGAAGGAGATATGGGGATGTATGTATGTATATAGCTGGTTCACTTTGTTATAAAGCAGAAACTAACATACCATTGTAAAGCAATTATTCTCCAATAAAGATGTTAATAAATAACCAAATAAATGTTCTTACCATTAAAAAAAATAAATAAGTTTAGAATGAAGTAAAACTGTCTTTACTTACAAACAGCACCATCACTTGTGTAAAACATCTGATGGCATCTACAAGAAAACATGCTAAGTCTAACAAGTAAGTTTGGAAGAGCTTCAGGAGATAAGATGAATATATTTCAAAGATCAGTTTCATTTCTTCTAGTGTTGAACAATCACAAATTCAAATTAGCAATATGACATACAATATCAACAACACATAGGAAATACTTAGGATATGTGCAAGACCTCTACACTAAAAATTACAGAAATTTGTGGAGAGTAATTAAAGAGACTATACAAAATAAAAAACGAGATATAATATTTCTCAGATGTAAATTTTCCCCAAATTAATCTTACATTTCATAAAATCTGCATATTTTTATAGAAATTGCCAAACTGATTCCTTAATTAATATGGAAAATGCCAAAGTCTTAGTCTTAGCAAGAGTAAAAAATAAAGATAACATCTAACTTCACAATTTATTATAAAGGAACAGTAATCAAAATGTGATAATGATCTATATAGATTAAAAGATCCATGGAACAAAATAAATAATACATAAATAAACCCAAACTATGTATGGTTAATTGATATTTAACAGAAGAGCAAAAATAATTCAATGGAGAGAGTACAACCATTTTAACAAGTGCTGGAAATTTTAGCTATCCATGTACACACACACACACACACACACACACACACACAATGAAACGCAGACCACACCATGCACCATGTACAACAACTAACTCAACTGTATTATAGACCTAAATGTAAAATCTAAAATTCTAAAACTTTCAGAAGAAAACAAAGGACAAAAACCTCTGTGACCTAGGATTTGGCAAAATTTATTTCAAACACCAAGTACATGATACATAAAAGAGCACATTCATAAATTGGATTTCATAAAAATTTAAAATGTTGGATTTTAGGAAAATACTATTAAGAGAATTAAAGTCATGGCTCATACTTTGAGACTATATTTGCAAATCATATATCTGATAGAGAATCTGTATCTAGAATATCTGAAGAACTCTCAAAACTCAACATTTGGGGAAAAAAAAAGTTGAAAATTAGTAAATGATTTGAACATTTCATCAGAGAAGATATACAGATAGCAAGTAAGTACACAAAATAATCCTGAACATTATCAATCACTATGTTAATACAAATTAAAACCACAGTGAGATATCATTACACACTTATTAGAATGGCTCAGAGTAGCCTTATAAGTTTTGGGTGGGTATGTGGAGGAACTGGAACTCTCATGAACTGCAGGTGGGAATGTGAAATGTACATTGACTTTGGAAAACAGTTTGGCAGTTTGCTAAAAAATTAATCATATACCTAACATATGAACAAGTACTTCTACTCTTAAATATTTATCTAAGACAAAAAAAGCATACATCTACACGATGACTTCTACATGAATGTTCACAGTAGCTTAATTTAATAACCCCAAACTGGAAACATCTCAAATGTACCTCAACAGGAGAATGGGTAAACAAATTCTGATATAGTTATGTCACAGAATAGTACTAGTACTAACTTAGTAATGCATAAGGATAACATGTTACAGAATGAATGGATTTCACACACACAAAAATTGCTGAGTGAACGAAGCTAGAGGAATAAGTATGAATGCCATATGATTCCATCTATATGAAATTCTAGGAAATGCAAACTAATTTAAAGTGACAGAAGGATATCAGTGGTTTCCTGGGGTCAGGAGGAGGGTTTTGGGCAAGGGGAAGCAGGAGAGAGAGGTAAGAAAGAGGCATGAGGAATTTCTGTTGATGATGGAAATGTTTATACTCTTGATTGTTACGATATTTTACAGTGGTATACATATGTCAAAATTTATCACATTGTAGATGCAATTTACAGTATGTGCAGTTTATTTTATGCTCCAATAACCCTTTTTTATATGAAGAAGAGAAACAAGGGAATATGAAACTATTATCTTTGGATTGTCTTTAGTTGCTCTGTCTGCAATATTTTACCTACTGCTCACAAGATTATAAAACACGTATTACTATCCCTATTTTCTTAAATAAGTAAAGTGAGGACTAGAAACATGAATAATGAAATATTACAGGAGATATGAAAAGAGACTGTATTTGTTAATATATGATACAATTATGACAAAATATATCTTTAGTTAATTTTGCCAGACCCTCTCTAGTGAAATCTGGAAGTTCTTATATGCCACATTTTTTTAACCTATAATTCTGAAAACTTCTATTTGGAGGTTAATAAAGAAAATGGGAAGGAATTGAAAATCCCTTCTGTCATGTTCATCACAATGTACCCCTGCATTTTGTGGGGGGAAGCAATTGAAGATGTATAAAAGATGAAAGGGAAAAAGGGGGGGGGAAAGGATTTGGAGCACTGGCACAGTAGAATCCATTTTTGCATGTAGGATTGGCATGAAATCCTCCAAAAGTATGAGCTTCCATATAACAGAGTATGCTGTTATTAGCTTCTAGTCACTTTCATGTTTCTGTAATTCCACCTAAAATTCTTTGCTAGACAAAGTCCCCAAGTCAGTTCTATTTCTCTGCTTCCTCACACCCATGCCTCTGTCTCAACTGGGTGACCACACCTCAAAACTACTTGGTCTGAATAAGAAGTCACATTTTAAATCTGGTTTTCAGTTTATGGGTGAGCTTAAATGGACCTTGGTTGCCTATGAGTTTTTTCAACCATTTTCCCAACTGTTTAAGATCTAGAAATACTTGGCTTTCCCAACCCATTGAGGTCCCACATTTTTTTCACTCCATTTTCTCCCATTTGTCCTTGCAAGTTGGTCAGTAGTCACACAAACACATTGATTTCAAGCACTTCCTCCAGAACTGCTGACTCAGTTAGCTTGTGATTTGCTACTGTGTGATGTGGACCAGTGTCTTTCACCCTCAGATGGTGCTTATTCAAAGTTCACTGCCAAATTGCCAAGCCAAGGCCATGAATTACAAGTTTTTATTTCATTAGCACTCTACTTCAAGGTGCCAATGTCAGTATTAATCAGGATAAGTAATGCTAGACTCCATAACAAATAAACCTCACAAATAAACCTCCTTAACAAATAAACCATGATGGAGGTTTATTTTTCATGGCACAGTTCGTTAGGGTTGATGTGGGTAGATGGGGAGAAGGGAATGCTCTCCTCCATACAGTCTTGTCAGGACCCAATCTGACACCACCTGCAATGTCTTCCAAGATGTGGGTCACAATATTGCCTTAGGCATCAACATCAAAACAACAGTCAGGAGATGAGAGAAAGAAGACACGGAAAAGAGACATTTTCTCCAATCTCCTTGGACCAGAATTGACATGATGCTTACACTCGCACTGGTATGAGCATAGTTGAATGGCCCCACTTAGATGCAAAGTAACTGGGAGGTAAGTTTGAGTCTTATGCTCAGGAAGAGGAAGAAGTTTGTTAAGCATCTCTCCAGCAGAGGTATAACTACACTGACCTAGGTCACCAACCATATTACTACAATCGGATCCAAATGGTCTCTCGGCTTCTCTAAAATCCATTTTCCACAAAGCAACCAGAGTAATCTTTGCAAAAGGTGAATCATAACATGCCAATTCCCTACACAAACCTACCCTAGCTACTTTTGTCACTCCAAGTGAAAGCCAAGACAGCACAGTGGCCTAGAGGTATTCCCTTGACATGACCCAACATTTCCCCACTAACCCTGCTAACCATCCCCCTCTCCCTAATCCTCCCCCATGTGTAGGGACTGCTGGGTCAGCCCTCATCTCTGGGTCTTTGCACTCGTTGTATCCTTTGCCTAGATATCTCTTTCTTAAGTCTAACCAAGGTTCATCACTCATTCTCTCCAGGACAATGTCATCAGAGAGAGGCCTCCCCTAACCACCCTACCCAAAACTGTAACTGCCCTAAATTTGCACTCCCCTGTTTTCCTTATACTGTTTGATATTTGCCAAAATACTTCTCACCACTATATATATATATATATATATATATATATATATATATATATATATATATATATGTTTTTGTCTGTTTATTCCATGAGGATATAAGCTCCATGATACAAGGATCTGGGTCTGTTTGGTTCATTGCTAGAAGAGGGACTGGAGTTAGAAAAGAATGAATGAAATAATAAGTGAATAAGTGAATGAACTTCAGGCTAAATTAAAAATATTGTTTACTCAAAGTCCAGCTGACATTAAGGTCCAGCTGAAATCAAATACTGAAATCAAAAATTCTGAAGTTTAGCTGGGCTTAACCTCAAGGGCCCCTGTATCCCGAGAGCCCCAGAAAGAAACTGAAGACCCACTCAAAATGAGACAATTTGAGAGGATTTAATTAAAGGTTATTTCTAATGGTATAAGTAGATTTCAGGGAATCACAGAGATGATGCAGTTTCCAAAGCTGAGAACAGACGGTGTTGCTTCCCATCTGCAAGGGTTACAGAACCAATGGAAGGCAGGTAATAGAAATCAGATAAAGGATGGCGTGTAATGGGCCAGCTCTCTGGATCTATGTCCCTCACTTCAGAACACGTCTAGCCATGGAAACACATGGAAGAATACTCCAGCCTTGCTCTGTGACTTCCTTCCACGTCTCTGTTGGTTGACCCTCTAGCTCATCATCTTGGATGAACTCATGGGAAGCTACAGGGAAGGGAACTCACGGATGCAGTTCAAACCGCTCAGCTTGTCTGGGCACAGGGCAAGCTAGTGTGGTGTGGAGAGCAGTGGGGTAAATAAAGAGAAGATTCACAGCACAGTCACATGCTTGTTTGTGCTTGGATGTATCAAGGCCATGTGACATTCGGATGGGGGAAGATTTAAAATTAAGAAAGTGTTGAGAGAAAGAGGCACCTTGGAAAGGCAGTACTGAATTTACCACTTGCTGTAAGAACTTTGTACATCTCAAGAGAGAGAACTGCAAAAGCCAAGGGGAGTGGGACAGAGAGGAAACTATAAAAGAAGAACATTTCTAGAGGTCCTCAACAAGGCTGAGAAGAACAGAAACTCTTCTCCAATCCTGAACTTGACAGCTGCAATGCCTCTAGTCCTGCAGGAGTATAAACTTGCTGGGCATTTGATGGCCTTTGGGTCAAAATGAACAAGCTTAGAATCTCTTATTTATTGGTGTTTATTAATGTCCTTGAATTACATAGAGGAGTCTCATTTGTATTACAGACAAAGTTAAAACTTCCTTCAGGAGTTTTCCAGAGAAGGATACATTATGGCCAGCCCTGACCAACACATACATTATAGTCAGCACGGCTAAAGCCCCACCTGGCAGCAGCAAAGGACAAGCAGGACTCTTTCCAGAATGATATTGTTAGAAGGAGAAGTTAGATATTTCAGGCACAAGTCCAAGGCCAGACTGATTCAGGCTGGTCGATTATTGTAATTATATAGTTAAAAAGCCTCACACAAGAACTCACAAATACATATGAACAAACTGATGAATACTCTGGGCCCTTGAAAGTAGAAGTTTGGCTTTATCTTCTGAATTTCTGTGAACATGGAAGGAGAGCCATCTTGCAAATATCTCTGAAAAACCAATGGCAACACATATGAAGACTCATTTGAGAGGGAGGTTGCCTGTCTGGATATTTACACATACAGAGGTGACAAGCTTGCCTTCCTCACAAAAAAACAGACATTTGCAAATTGCAAAAACTTAGAAATACAGCAATACTGCTATTGGTAATGATACTTTTCTCAGAATGTCTACATCTTAAAAAAAAGCAAATTTTTATAGAAGGAGACAATTAGGAAAGTCAGACAAGGAAGAAATGATGGCTCTAAGGGGAACTATGGAAACACAATTCCATATTCAACACAAGCCCTTTCAAGTGTCTCTATGCTTGACATTAGTGCCAAGGTCTACAGCATGCAAATTCTTTAACATTAAAATATTGCACACGTCTAATTTCCCATGACACGTACTCTTTTTGTGCGTACTAGAAGCTGTCAGCTGCTGTAACAGGCCAGCCGGTTACCAGCTTTTGGGGAAGGAGCCTTTTAAACTTTCTCATACTGCTTGCATTTGTATTTCAGAAATAAACACTAGGACAAGAACCAGGCCATAACCTTGTTTATTTTCTCACATCCCTCACATCACTACCTTGTTTAGTTTTGGTTTTTATTCACTATGTTTAGTATATGTATTATGTTCATAATCCTCATTATATTGAGATAAACCACATTACTAAATGTCTGTATATAAATAGTCATATAAAATTTCCAAGCATTTTGATATAGGTTAATACAGTGTAAGGATAGCAGGGAAATTGTTTCCCTCATTTTATTTTTTTAAATTTATTTTTCACCATGATTCTTTTTTTTTTTAATTGAAATATAGTTGATTTACAATGTGATTGTTTCAGGTATACAGCAGAGTGATTCAGTTATATATATATATATATATATATATATATATGTAAATATATATGTATATATATACATATATATGTGTATATATAGTTATATATACACATATATATAATTATATATGTACATAAATTTGTTTTTAGATTCTTCTTCCTTATAGGGTATTCCAAAATATTTAGTATAGTTCCCTGTGCTATACAGGAGGTCCTTGTTGGTTATCTATTTTATATATAGTAGAGCGTATGTGTTAATCCCAAACTCCTAATTTATCCCCCCCCCCCGCTTTAGCCTTTGGTAAACATAAGTTTGTTTTCTTTGTCTGTGGGTATGTTTCTGTTTTGTATAAAAGTTCATTTGGATCTCCTTTTTTTTAGATTAGATATAAGTGATATCATAGGATGTTTGTATTTCTCTGTCTGGCTTACTTCACTAAGTATAATAAACTCTAGTTCCATCCATGTTGCTGCAAAAGGTATTATTTCATTCTTTTTTATGGCTACGTAGTATTCCATGGTATATATTTATCACTCCTTTATCCATTCATCTGTTGATGGACATTTATGTTGCTTCCATGTCTTGGTGACTGTAAAAAGGATGGGAGGGAAATGATTTCCACCATTTAAGAAGATGATGAATCTAAAGCTGTAAAATTTTATTTGTTTTTTCTTTTCTTTCTTTTTTTTTTTAACACCTTTATTGGAGTATAATTGCTTTACAATAGTGTGTTAGTTTCTGTTGTATAACAAAGTGAATCAGTTATATGTATACATTCATTCATATCCTCTCCCTCTTGAGCCTCCCTCCCACCCTCCCTATCCCACCCCTTTAGGTGGTCACAAAACATTGAGCTGATCTCCTTATGCTATGTGGCTGCTTCCCACTAGCTATCTATTTTACATTCGGTAGTGTAGAGTTGTTTTTTTCTAAACTGGTATAGCTGAGAACAGAAAATCTAAAGATTCAAATTTGTTTTTTTAACACCTTTATTGGAGTATAATTGGTTTTTTTTGTTTTTTTTTTTTTTTGCGGTACACGGGTCTCTCACCGTTGTGGCCTGTCCCGTTGCGGAGCACAGGCTCCGGACGCGTAGGCCCAGCGGCCACGACCCACGGGCCCAGCCACTCCACGGCACGTGGGATCCTCCCGGACCGGAGCACGAACCCGCGTCCTCTGCATTGGCAGGCGGACTCCCAACCATTGCGCCACCAGGGAAGCCCTGGAGTATAATTGTTTCACAATGGTGTCTTAGTTTCTGCTTTATAACAAAGTAAATCACCTATACATATACATGTATCCCCATATATCCTCCCTCTTGCATCTCCCTCCCACCCTCCCTATCCCACTCCTCTAGGTGGTCACAAAGCACAGAACTGATCTCCCTGTGCTATGCGGCTGCTTCCTGCTAGCTATCTATTTTATATTTGGTACTGTGCATATGTCCATGACACTCTCTCACTTCTTTCCAGCTTACCCTTCCCATTCCCCATGTCTTCAAGTCCATTCTCTACTTCTGAGTCTTTATTCCTGTCCTGACCCTAGTTTCTTCAGAACCTTTTTTTTTTTCCCTTTTTAGATTCCATATATATGTGTTAGCATATGGTATTTGTTTTTCTCTTTCTAACTTACTTCACTCTGTATGACAGACTCCAGGTCCAACTACCTCACTACAAATAACTCAATTTTGTTTCTTTTTTTTTGCGGTACACGGGCCTCTCACTGTTGTGGCCTCTCCCATTGAGGAGCACAGGCTCAGGACGCGCAGGCTCAGTGGCCATGGCTCACAGGCCTAGTTGCTCCGTGGCATGTGGGATCTTCCTGGACCGGGGCACGAACCTGTGTCCTCTGCATCGACAGGCAGACTCTCAACAACTGTGCCACCAGGGAAGCCCAATTTTGTTTCTTTTTATGGCTGAATAATACTGCATGGTATATCTGGGCCACATTTTCTTTATCCATTCATCTGTTGCTGGACACTGAGGTTGCTTCCACATCCTGGCTATTGTAAATAGAGCTGAAATGAAAATTGTGGTACATGAATCTTTTTGAGTTATGGTTTTCTCAGGGTATATGCTCAGTAGTGGGATTTCTGGGTCATGCGGTGGTTCTATTTTTAGCTTTTTAAGGAACCTGCATACTGTTCTCCATAGTGACTGTATCAATTTACATTCCCACCAACAGTGCAAGAGGGTTCCCTTTTCTCCACACCCTCTACAGCATTTATTGTTTGTAAATTTTTTGATGATGGCCATTCTGACTGGTGTGAGGTGATAACTCATTGTAGTTTTGATTTGCATTTCTCTAATGATTAGTGATGTTAAGCATCCTTTCATGTGTTTGTTGGCACTCTGTATATCTTCTTTGGAGAAATGTCTGTTTAGGTTTTCTGCCGATTTTTGGATTGGGTTCTTTGTTTTTTTGATATGGAGCTGCATGAGCTGCTTGTAAATTTTGGAGATTAATCCTTTGTCAGTTGCTTCATTTGTAAATATTTTCTCCCATTCTGAGGGTTGCCTTTTCCTCTTGTTTATGGTTTCCTTTGCTGTGCAAAAGCTTTTAAGTTTCATTAGATCCCATTTGTTTGTTTTTATTTCCATTTCTCTAGGAGGTGGGTCAAAAGGATCTTGCTGTGATTTATATCATAGAGTGTTCTGCATATGTTTTTGTCTAAGAGTTTTATAGTGTCTCCCCTTACATTTAGGTCTTTAATCCATTTTGAGTTTATTTTTGTGTATGGTGTCAGGGAGTGTTCTAATTTCATTCTTTAACATGTAGCTGTCCAGTTTTCCCAGCACCACTTATTGAAAAGGCTGTCTTTTCTCCACTGTATATTCTTTCATGCTTTGTCAAAGATAAGGTGATCATATGTGTGTGGGTTTATCTTTGGGCTTTCTATCCTATTCCATTGATCTATATTTCTGTTTTTTTGCCAGTACCATACTGCCTTGATTACTGTAGATTTGTCGTATAGTCTGAAATCAGGGAGCCTGATTCCTCCAGCTCCGTTTTTCTTTCTCAAGATTGCTTTGGCTATTCAGAATGTTTTGTGTTTCCATACAAATTGTGAAACTTTTCATTCTAGTTCTGTGAAAAATGCCTTTGGTAGTTTGATAAGGATTGCACTAAGTCTGTAGATTGCTTTGGGTAGTATAGTTATTTTCACAATGTTGATTCTTCCAATCCAAGAACATGGTATATCTCCCTATCTATTTATATCATCTTTAATTTCTTTCATCAGTGTCTTATTGTTTTCTGCATACAGGTCTTTTGTCACCTTAGGTAGGTTTATTCCTGAGTATTTTATTCTTTTGTTTGCAAGGTAAATGGAAGTGTTACCTTAATTTCTCTATCATATTTTTGATCATTAGTGTATAGGAATGCAAGAGATTTCTGTGCATTAATTTTGTATCCTGTTACCTTACCAAATTAATTGATTAGTTCTAGTAGTTTTCTGGTAAAATCTTTAGGGTTCTCTTTGTATAGTATCACATCATCTGCAAACAGTGACAGCTTTACTTCTTTTCTGATTTGGATTATTTTTATTTCTTTCTCTTCTCTGATTGTTGTGGTTAAAACTTCCAAAACTATGTTGAATAATAGTGGTGAGAGTGAGCAACCTTGTCTTGTTCCTGATCTTAGAGGAAATGATTTTTGTTTTTCACCATTGAGAATTATGTTGGCTGTGGTTTTGTTATATATGGCCTTTATTATGTTGAGGTAAGTTCCCTCTATGCTGACATTCTGGAGAGTTTTTATCATAAATGGGTGTTAACTTTTGTCACATGCTTTTTCTGCATTTATTGAGATGATCATATTGTTTTTCTCCTTCAATGTATTAATATGGTGTATCACATTGATTGATTTGCATATATTGAAGAATCATTGCATTCCTGGGATAAACCCCGCTTGATCATGATGTCTGAATCTTTTAGTGTGCTGTTGGATTCTGTTTGTTAGTATTTTGTTGAGGTTTTTTGCATCTATGTTCACCAGATATTGGCCTGCAGTTTTCTTTTTCGTGGCATCTTTGTCTGGTTTGGGTATCAGAGTGGTGGCCTCATAGAATGAGTTGGGGAGTGTTCATCTCTCTGTTATACTTTGGAAGTGTTTGAGAAGGATGAGTGTTAGCTCTTCTCTAAATGTTTGATAGAATTAGCCTGTGAAGCCATCTGGTCCTGGGTTTTTGTTTGTTGGAAGATTTTTAATCACAGTCTCAATTTCAGTGCTTGTGATTGTTCTGTTTATATTTTCTATTTCTTCATGGAGTAGCAATCCTCAGCAGACAAAATAGATTTTAAAATAAAGATTATAGCAAAAAAAATAGATTTTAAAATACAGAATAAAGAAGTACACTACATAATGATCAAGGGATCAATCCAAGAAGAAGTTATAATTGTAAATATTTATGCACCCAACATAGGAGCACCTCAGTAATAAGACAAATGCTAATAGCCATAAAAGGGGAAATCAACAGTAACACAATCATAGTAGGGGACTTTAACACCTCATTTTCACCAATGGACAGATCATCTAAAATGAAAATAAACAAGGAAACACAAGCTTTAAATGATACATTAAACAATATGGACTTAATTTATATTTATAAGACATTCCATCCAAAAACATTAGATTACACTTTCTTCTCAAGTGCTCATGGAACATTCTCCAGGATAGATCACATCTTGGGTCACAAATCAAGCCTTGGCTAATTTAAGAAAATTGAAATCTTATCAAGTATCTTTTCCAACCACAACACTATGAGACTAGATATCAATTACAGGAAAAAAATCTGTAAAAATTACAAACACTTGGAAGCTAAGCAATACACTACTAAATAAGCAAGATATCACTGAAGAAATCAAAGAGGAAATAAAAAACTACCTAGAAACAAATGACAATGGAAACACGACAATCCAAAACCTATGGGATGCAGCAAAAGCAGTTCTAAGAGGAAAGTTTATAGCAATGCAATACTATCTCAAGAAACATCTCAAATAAACAACCTAACCTTACACCTAAAGCAGTTAGAGAAATAGGAACAACAACAACAACAACAACAAAAAAAAAACAGAGTTAGCAGAAGGAAATAACTCATAAAGATCAGATCAGAAATAAATGAAAAAGAAATTAAGGAAAGAATAACAAAGATCAATTAAACCAAAAGTTGGTTCTTTGAGAAGATAAACAAATTTGATAAACCATTAGCTAGACTCATCAAGAAAAAAGGGAGAAGATTCAAATCAATAGAATTAGATATGAAAAAAGAGATGTAACAACTGACACTGCAGAAAGACAAAGGATCATGAGAGATTACTACAAGCAACTATATGACAATAAAATGGACAATCTGGAAGAAATGGACAAATTCTTAGAAGAAATTCAAATTTTGAGACCCCCAAAGGCCTTGAAATTTCCAATAGTTTATGCTGTTCATTTCTCTTTCTCTTCTTGTGCTCCTCCTCCTGTTCCTCCTCCTGTTCCTGTTTCTTCTTCCTGCTCTTCTTATTATTATCTTTCATATTAACTGAAAAATAGATTACTATCCAGAGTCTAAAGATCTTATAAAATCCCAACAAGTGAATAATCCTAATACTTAGTTCATCAGTCATTTATTAATACACAATGTTTTTGATGAGTTTACAAAAACTTCTCAATACATTACAAAAATAAAAACATTAAAAAACCCAGAGCATTGTAAATAAATTCTAAACATGCCCCTAATTACTGTTTTGATCAGATAGTTGATTAGGTAATGGCTGAAACTGAGTGAGGCAGTTTTTAAATGCAAATCAGTCTCTGAAATATTTTACTAACTACTAACTGGTGTCCTAAGCCTGTTCCAAAGACTGTGAATTACACGGACCAAGGAGACAGGATCACTGAATTAAGCACTTTCCTTCACCTCTAAAATTAAAGCTCTTTTGCTTTGTACAATGTTTTCATTATTCTGGATAAAAAAATAAATGCTTTCAAGGCATGCAGCTTTTCACAGAGGGTTTGGTTTTCAGTTATAGAAAATGAAACAAAAAGAAGCCTTTGCTTTCTAAACAATAGTACAAAAATGTTGTATCAAAATTGCCAGTGGCTCCTTGCACTGGAAGAATTTGCATGTTCTCCAGAATCATGATCCCCAGTTGCCGGTTCTAGAAAGTTCAGTGCAAGCATTTGGCATATTGTTCCCTCTTCTCCTCCTTCCTACTTCTTGGATAAAGTGATGTCAACAGGGTCTTACTGCTTCTCTCTACCTCTGATGTGAATGGTAGACACTTTGGATCACTCAAATTTGGGGCTACAATTAGGTTAGAATATTATGCTCCAGATTATTATTTATTTAAGAAAAAAAAGATTATCATGGGAAGAGTAGAGAAATGGCATCAGAGAGGGATTTTGTAACATAGATCATTTTTAATTCAGTAGATACAGTTAAATCTCTCTATTTCTGTGTGTATATGTGTGTCTCACACAGGATAGATAACCCAGTTAGTTGCCTGATCTCTGATCACACTCACAACGATTCACACACCTGCCTTTTTTACACTATTTCCAATTCAACAACAGAAGATTTTATACTTGAATTTTTGGTCCAGCCCAACTACTCAACTATGGATTTACATTTAATACTGTTCTATGTCTTTCTCTTGTAGATATAGCTAAATAATAACACCATGGTTATATTTTTCCCTTTAATTATATTAATTTTAAAAGTTTGGTTCTATAAAATTTTATTTCCATTTAAAGAAGACTGAAAATAAAATAAAGAAGACTGTTCTTAATCATAATGAATGATGAATTTAGGACTCCTGGTTAAATATCAAATCACATCAATAAAGTCTGTTCAAAGAACTTGTTAAAACTAGACAATTCTATCCAACATTATTAAGAAAATAGCAGGAGTCTATAGATTACATTAGGAATATTGCTTTTGCAATTGAATTTGTATCAATTTGTATGTAACAATGATTAAAATACAAATTTCCAATTAAATAGTTTCTTATCGAATCAGAAAGAATATGTTTTCCACAATTACAAACAAGGAGTGGAACTAATCTACCATAAATAGTGTATACACTAAAAGAAAATGGACTGGCTATGGAGGTATACATATTAACCTTTAGGATTTTTTCACTCAGTGGAATTAAAGTTTTTGAGGTTTGTGACAGTACTGTATGAGCCACAATATCTTCTTAATTATTTCAGTGGCCAGTGACAAGATTCAGCTCAGCTTTTGTTTTGGCTGGTTCAAATACTGAAATGGCAGCATACCAAACACACGCTCTTAAATATTATTTTTTAGTATTGTTACTAATATTATTTATAGATAACGATTATAGGAAATTTCTAAAAATTATGAAATAATACTTGCATTTAGAAAAATGTTTCATATGAAGAAAACTCAGAAATACTCTTATGTATGCACTTAATTAGGGGAACTTTTCTATTAGTTTTCTGAAAGAATTTTGGATTCATCTGAAGCCTTGTTTAGATACCCAAAACACAGAGAATGATCTATCCATCCTATATTCTGTTGGCTGTGTAGCAAACATAAATTTATGATTATAAAGTTATTTTTTTCATTAGACTAAATACCTGTTCTGACCAACCCCAGCCCAACCAATCAGAGGGTGTTTCTGCACTATGAAGCCCTCTGACTGTTTACCACTTTTCTCTCTCACTTGGAGAATGCCCGATTCTGAAACCAAGTTAAAAATTAGAAACAAATGTTTCTTTGTGTTAATAATTGCCAAGAGTTATGTTATTTTTCATTATGTTTCATCATATTATTTTATATCTCACCAAACAGTGAATTTAAAAGGTTGTGTTTTTTTTTATTTTTTATTTTTTCCATATGGAAAGCAAACACAAAGCAAAAGATAAGAGAGTAAATTTGAAACACCCTGGGTGGCCACTTTCTATCTCTGTATTTGGGGATAAATGCACCATCTCCCCCTCCTCCCATGCTCACATCTGCTGCACCCTAGGTAGCTCTTACCCATCACCTTCTGGTCCTTGTCCCTCTGGGGCTGACTCTGACTTTCCCCATTAGCTTATGTTCCCAGTTTTCTTTCTTAACACACTCTACTACTTTCGGTCAATTTGCTCATTTGCTGTTTTTCCTCACTTAATTTTTAATTTTCTGAGGACAGATTCCATCCTGACCCCATTTCTCTCCACAGGATCAGCACAAAACCTTGAACAGCGGAGCCACTGGATGAATAATAGATATTTTTGTGAATCGTTAGGCTTTAAAACTATTAATGTTGGGATGACAATAATAAATGACAACAGTATTTTAAAAATCTAACATTTCATTTAAGGCAGGGGTGTATGAGGATTAATATCTTAGTTATTTTTTTTTCATGTAATTAGTACAAAAATGGTAATGAATATTTTAGATCACCTTCTTGGTTTGTTAACTTTGCTTTACTTTTTGTCCTTGGCCATTGAGTACATCTGTAAACTTTACAAATTAATGTCACCCATCCTAAAAGAAAAGGAACAAAAGTTGTAACTATATGAGATCAATTTTCACTATTTAAAAACCAACCTGAAGAATGTGGTGTGGTGACTTCTTTTACATTAAATACACACACACACACACACACACACACACACACACACACACACTCTTTGACAGTAATATTAAAACAATTCACCAATTCTGATGATGTTTATTTGCATACACTGTCAGCTGTAGTACATACTTCAACATACATTTTCTGATGGCAGCAAGGATATTCGACATGAAAATAATTATTTGAATTGCTGAGGTTCAGAAATGTTAGCCAGTGCTAATACAACACAGCTAGATTCTAAAAAAGCCTTTCCAAATTTATTCTTGACATCATGTATATCAAAATGTATTTGTACACCCTTCAAGTCATGAAAGAAGAGACAAAGGGACATTCTTTCTGCTTGGAGCACAGGCCAGCCCAGAAACGCTTTTCCTTCTTCCTCTCCTTTCAGGAGAGAGATTTGCACATCACCTTTAGTTCATCAAATACAAAGAATCTTGAGAGCGTTCTGAGAGGATTGTGCTGAAGAGATTACCTGGGAGCAAAGATGTTTTTGACATGTGATTTTAAGGAAGTACAAGGTTACCTGTGTTAACTTCTGAGAAATATCTCTGTTGTTTTTCTTCACACCAAAAGGTCTCAAGCCATGTCTGTTTGACTGTGTTACTGAACAAGGTGTGCTTGTTCTACCAAGGATATACCGATAATCAGCAGAGTACATTACAGGAGAAAATCTGAACCAACAAGCTGTACAAACAGAATAGCAATCAGAAGATTTAATGCATTTCTGATGTACATTTAAGGCACTGACACTGGGCCACAGATGTACATGTGTTGTGTTTTATATTTCTGAGATATGGCCTGCGAGAACCTATTATAACACATCATCATCCACACTGGAGGGATTGGGAAGGAAAAATTCCATCACACATTACTCCTGCCAATGTATTAGAGAAACAAATTGTACTCGAAATTGAAAAGTCACAAGCTTATTCTGTCTTAATAAATTCCTGCCGAAAGGCTAAGTGTAAGACTAGAAATACTTCCAAAATGTTGTTACTGTATTATCATCTTTGACATCTCCAGGGCTGTTCCAAGAATCATCAGTTATCAGTTCCCAGTTCTCACAATAAATTCTCTTTTTTTTTTCCATTTCTTTTTTTCCAAACAGTTCTTGATTTCAGGTAGCCATTTTTAGCTATCTGTACCTGAAATAAAAACCTTCCTTTGGCTAAAAGAAAAGGATACTTTTAAGTAAGATATTTGTCACTTGACTGTTCCCATTGGTTAATCTAAATAGTTTCATAATTCAAGGTGCTAATCCTTACCATAAATTTCCTATCAGACTTGTCTAAAGATTCTCAAGATCTGTTGGGACAGATTATAAATAGAAAAGTAAAAATGCAAACTCTGATTTCTCTGAGGGCAGACTCTGGGTCTTAATCATCTCTGTGGCTGTAGTTGCTAAAACTTAGAGAGGAATACTCTATAAACATCTGTGAAAAAAATGATAAGATGATGCTATGTTTAAATGCAATTACGGTGCTTTAAAATATCCTAATGATATTAACGTAGTTATTGTTTTATAAACCAAGATACAAGATAAATTCATGACTTAAATTATTCCTTTTTATTTTATCAGTCTACTAAGATGTCGTCTCTTGAAAGTGGGTATTTTTAATCTTGTCATTTCAGAATCTAACTTTGATTATAAAACAAACAAAAAAGAACTAGGAAAAACCTACATAAATAAGTGGTTATCTAATCCAAAAGTTTGTAACCTGTTATATGTGTGTGTTAGTTATCTAGGGCTGTGTAACAAATTGTATCAAAGTATAGAGAGACTAAAACAGCAAAGATTTATTACCTTACAGTTTCTGTGTAACTGGAAACTGGGTATAGTTTATTTGGGTCCTTTGTATGAGATCTCACATGAAGTCACAATCAAGCTGTTGTCCAGAGCTGTGGCATCTCAGGGCTCTGCTAGGACAGGATAATCCACTGTCTGGCCACTCCACAGGGTCCCTGAGTGACCTCATGGCACAGCAACTGGTGATACAAGACAGAATTCCAGACAGTAGTCAAGATGGAAGCCATTGTCTTTTCGTGTCCTGATCTCAGACGTGAAATCCCACAGCTTCTGCCACGTCTGTTCATAAGAAGTGAACCAATAAGATTATCATACATTTAAGGGGAAGGGATTACACAAGAGCATGAATACAAAAAGGTGGGGGGTCACTGGGAACCATCTTGGAGCATATCTGCCATAAAGAGGGTCAATACATTTCACTTTCAAGGAACAATTTGCATTATGAAATGATTTGTAATAGTTCATATCAAATTATAGAGTAAAAATTAGGAAGATTCTCAAAACCAAGCATTTCCTCTCATTCCAATTGCCATCTATGACTGGCAGATGAATTCATCACATAGAAGTATATTAGAAAGAAGGAAAGGAGTGAAAGCTAAGACAGAGGAAATCTGGTTTTGAGCAATTGCATATCCAAGTGCTGTGCTAGATACTGGTCAGGCCCTACTTTACCTAATCTTCATAGCAAACTTGCAAGGCTGATGTTGCTACCAGATGAGTTATCGGGACTTAGAAAACAAATGTGCTCTTGTCACAGAGCTGGAATTTGAAGCTACACCTATCTTGCTGGAAAACACAGTGCTGACCCTTCTGGACCTAGTGGCTGAAGAGTTAGTTCCTAGGCCCCCCTTTACTTGTTGACACCCTGTGACATTAAACAAGGCAAGCAGCCTTTCTAAGCCTCAGTTTCCTGAACTGCAAGGTCATGGGTTTCTAGTCCAGAATTCTCAGTTTCAGTATACCCACAACTTTGGGTAAGGTCAAGCGGCTACTTTATGGTATCACGACTGCATGATAGTCAAAGGTGGGGTTGTGAACATAGTTATTTTGACTCTTAATCAGCACTTTTAGAGTTCCTGCTGCCTCTGTACAAACTCTTTCATTCATTCATCCTCACAGCAAATATGGATTTCGAACCTGCTCTTTCTAAGAACTGCGCTTGACACAGAGTGTAAGTGGTGATCAAGAGATGCAATCCTTGCCCTAACAGATGCCAATGAGAAGACTAAGTGGAAAGGGCAAAAACGGTAATTGGGACTTAACATAAAAGGCTTAATAGAGTAAAATTTATGAGAATCTTGTACCTAACATCATGTTATGCTACTTATTATGAAAAAAAGCCTTATTCTATAACCATAAACCTTCATCTTTGCTGATAAAATAATTTAGGGAAATTTTCACTTGATGATATATAACTCTACAAATGACTATGACAAAGAAAAAAAAGTGTTCTGGATTTCAAAAATTAAGCTGTTTATCACTACGAACAAATAAAATATTTTGCAACTAATGATAAAAGACTCTCAAAGTTTAAATAAATAGCATATTAGGTACTTTTGCAAGACAACATGAGCCTGAAATGTGTGAATAATCTAGTAGTGATGAAAGCACCCCCAGACAGAGGAGGCATGTACAATAGGACAACTGCTATGAAATGTACTTTAAAATACCAGAAGGGCAAGTAAATAACCTTATTTTAGAGCTAAATGTTCAGGGGCAGCTGTTATGGTCTCTGACAGCCAACAGTACAATAGTAGCAATGACAAAAATACACACCCAAGTCTCCAGGATTAAATCAGTGCAGGTGATGGCAAAGGAGCCGTTAAGGCACATGTTAATCTTCCCACACTGGCCTGAGACAGAACATTCATTATGCTGCTCTCACATCAGAAGTCTACCAGTTCTTATCACAGTCTCTGTCACTTTGCTTTGAGTGTTTTTTAACAGGAGTGGCAAGAAGGAATTATTTCTTTCTATATTAAAACAAAGGTAGAATTTGATTGGTGCTTCCTCTGTAAGACACACTTAGTGAGGTACTCTAAAAGTGAAGAGTTACTTTGATTGTGTGCCCTCTACCTATTTAATGACTTGTTCTGAGGAATGACTTAGGCTGCAGGAATGCCTGGCATTGGTTTTGGGCAAACGCCCCATTTCTTCTCTTTTTTTTAAGCTTTATTGACAAATAATTGATACATAAAATTTAAGATATTTAAAGTGCACAAGGTGATAATTTGATATACATATACATTGTGAAAAGATTTCCTCCTTCAAGTTAATCAAATCAACATTTCCATCACCACACATATTTACTTTGCGTGTGTATGTGAATGTGTAAGTTCTACTCTCTTAGAAAACTTCAATTATATAATACATTATTATCAAATATAGTCATCAGGCTATATATTAGATGCTCAGACCCTATTCATCTTACAGCTGAAAGTTTGAAAATATTCCATTTCTTTAGAGTAGTAGCTGCCTTATGATCTGAAAGTATTACCAATTCTTTATAAATGGTATGTTAGTAGGCCCTGTAGACTGCTTTCAAAGTCAGAAAATGATAAGTACTTACCCATACAGAGAGGATTTTCTGTTCTGTGAAATCATAATATCTTGCTAAATATTTTAAATATGTAATGCCCATGGAAAAAAGTGAGATTATCTCCTGGATCTTTCTTCTCTTTATCTATATGGAGAATTCATTAGCTCAAAGTTCCTCGGAGGTAGATAAACACAGATGTAAAGAATTGCTAATGATCACTCTCATTAATATAGTGTTCATAATAAACACAACCTACTTTCAACTCTATGAAAGAAACAGTGCTACAAATTATTATTCCCTACTCCTAATGTGTCTCCTCTTATAGAAAGACAACACAAAAATAATTAGAAATTAATTGAAACTACTGTAAGCTAAAGCTGATCTCCAGGATACATGAAGTTTAACAACAGACCTGAGGCTTTCTGTTCCTTCTCTCTCAAATAAATTTCAGAGTTAGTATTCCTGGCAGAGTGATTTTTTTTAATGGATTTGATGGGAAAAGAACATTCTCTCAAATCAGAGAATATAAAATATTACACAATTGAAACAGGGTTATGTTAGTTGATTTTCCCAGAATAATAATCATGAGAAAGGAACAGAAATATGTAAGGGGGATTATCTGTGATATTTTGCACTTTAAAAAGTTACGTTGAAAAATTTGTCTTGGGAAAAACACCAATTTTGTTCACTAGAGAAATGAGGAACGCTTTCTTATCTAAATTATTCTTGGTAGATCCATGGAGAAACTGAACTCTGCAGGCAACCACTGTAGCAGCTAACGTCTCTTAGTTACCCACTACACATTTTTGTTGTAATTTCCAGGTATTTGTTCCATTAAATCCCAGGGGTATGACTCTACCCACTTTTCAGATAGGGACGTTGGCTAGTGTTACACAAAGTGGTTGTATCAGTCAGGATATACTAGGTTATGTTTCAGTAACAAGTGACCTCAACCTCCAAGTGGCTTACAGAACAGAGATTTACTGCAAACTGACATGCTAGTCTAGGTGGTCCACACAAGCAGCTCTCCTCCAAGTGGTAACTCAGGGACTCAGGCTAGCAACAAACAGGAACTTTGCATGTTGGAGTCATTTGCTTCTACCCCAGAGGACTGGGGGTGGAGGTGCGGGGTCTAAGGTATAAATAAGTCACACATAGTCTTAACTGCATTGACCTGGAAGTCACCCATCAGTTCCACTCAAGGTCCAAGGGTAAGAATTCCTGATATGACCCCATTTAGATGCTTAGAGGCTCCAAAACAGAAAAAGCCATGTGGACAGCTGATGGGACTTTTGGTCTCTGCCACAGTAATGGAATCTGGAAAATTATGCAATTTATGGGAATGCCAGTGATAACTTCAGGGAGGTGAACATTTATTAGTCACCTCTACAGCCTGCTTCTGCCACAGGGCACTGGTATTTGGAAACCTCAGCAGAAGAAGCCACACGTAACGCTGTGAAAGACCAGAGGAAGGGGTCCTAGAGCCTTCTCTGGCTCCTTCACTGGCAGAAGCTCTTTGGAAGGATATTCAAATGAGAAGCTCTTTCCCTCAGCTCACAGAAGGGCAGTTGGAAGCAAGAGGTTACTGTTTCCTGCCGTGAAGGATCTGACAGAAAACCAGTGGAGCCAAGCTATGGTCTTTGCCCATTGATAAGAATGTAGAAATATTCTGAGTGTGGGACTTCGCCTGGCAAGTGCAAGGTTTTTCCACACATAAAGGGATAAAATCATTGAAGGGTCCCTAACAGGAAGCAAACTCCTGGGAAAGCTATTAGCAGTTTAACATTTGCAATTCATGTGACAGTGTTCTTGCCTTGAGGAGTATCACAGACAGAGCCCTGTTTGGTTTAAAATGTAACTATCACAGCAGAGTAGGTTGAGCATTCAGATCTCAGCTGGGTTTCTCTTGAATTTATTAACTTAGAAATGGAAACCCGCTTTAAATAGTTTACTATCTTCCAGTAACCCCTTCTTCTCCTTCTCTAGAAGTGGCACCACTCTTCAGGCTTGTAATCCTGGAGTACCTCCGACTTCTCTTCCCTTTGGCCCTCAGAACATCCTCTGTCTACCCCATGCTGTCAATATGTCCTTCCCAAGCATGCTCTGAATCCTCCCTTTCTCTGTATTCCACATCATATCCACAGCTCCTAACTACTCTTAACTACACTTCATTTCTCCCTCCACTGCTAACTCAAGATCAAACAAGCAGCTTGACTATGCTATTATTTTTCTCCCCAAAGTTTACAGTGATCTGGGGTTTGAGGAAACCCTTGGAACAAGTCATAGTATTGACCTTCCAAACCAAACCAGATTTTTACATGGACTGACAGAATTATTGTGAATAGTGGTGCAATAAACATGGGAGTGTATATATATATATATATATATATATATATATATATATATATATATATATATAAAGGATTTCAGTAGTGATACAATGGACATAAATTAGCCTAGGAGATCCAGAAAATCTTCTAAATAACATGGGGACAAAGTTCACTTCCCTGATGAATTGCTGGTTGCTTTGAGGGTCTATATTTACCTGTGAAATTTTACTTACCTAAGTCATCAAGATCAATAATCTAGTCTTTATAACTAACTTTACCCGCTTCATTAAAATGCAGAGGTTATTTGCCCCAGGGTCCTGACTGTTTGGTTTTCCATAACCCTTTTCTGTTTTCTAAGATCAAAGAAGGAAGTAATATCTAGTAAAAACTACATAATATATTTTTAACAGACTGGCTGTAATAAGTTATCTCCATGTTCCACTGCTGTTGGCTTCTGTTGTCCCATTTCAAGCATAAAATCAGCCAGCCTAGCAACTAAAAATGGAAGACTATTTGTGGGGATCTTTCCAGATACAATCAACATATACCAACTAGTGAAAAAGGCTCCCCCATGCAAAAAAGGAATACAAAAAACATAATACAAAGGAGTTAAATCTTACTAAAAAGAGGCAACATGAGGGCATACCCAACCCAGGATAAGAATCCCTTCAGTTTCTGCAACAGACACAAAGGGAGAAAATATTTTATGGCCAGTGAATGATCACAGGGCTGTTGGGTCTACAAGTAGTCAACCTAATAACAGGAGTACGGAATGAAAAATAAATGGAATGTTAAGTACCCTGATAAGGCTACCTAACACGATTCTCAAAACCCGCAGACCTTCTGCCCACAAACGTGTAAGATGAGAGTCATATGATTACAGCATCCACCTGCAAACCCCATTGCGCTTCTCCATCTGTGTATTTTACTGTAGGTCAAGGCAGTTAATCACCAGAAGGCCCCAGGGCAGCCACATAGAATCTTATTTATGGGCAAATCAAGAAACCGAAATACTGAACCGTGCCTGATTAGCTGCACTAATATGCTACTTGTGGCTAATTTCTGAGCTGCTTAACCCACAGGTGTTTGCCCTCCCCCATAAATCACGCGGTCCGCCTCCCCTTTGCACCCCTGGTCCCACCATGCATATAGATGGCCTGTTTAAATGACAGGCAGGAAATAATGGATGAGGCACTAAATCATTCCAGTGTTTAGTCAACTGTCTCTCCTCTGAAACTGGTCCTACCGCGTTCCCACTGCCCAGCTCCTTTCAGATGTTATTGTAACCCTAGCCTTCTGCGCCACTGCATGTAACCTTTCAAAGGTACAAAGTGTACATTTCCCCATTTTTATTTGTTTTCCTTGTAGAGCACACCCTTTGCATAAGACAGAACCATTAAAATTTCCACAACAGCCAGCAGTGCAATGGAGCAGAGCAGAATCCCAATGACTTCAATGGTGAAAGGAAACTCTCGCTGGGAATTTAGCAACTATGGTCCTACATTTACCTTTAATTTATTTTTTTAAATTAAAGATGTTAATTAAATGGCTCACAAAGCAAACAATCTAAACACTAAATATTATGGGCAGGAAATGCCTGACTTGCATATCATTTGATTCTCTAGACTAGTTCCTTGTTTTAAATCAACTTATAGGTCAATATAAAAACCAGTAGCTATGAAAATACATACTTCACATGTATTTACAATGTATGTCTATGCTTGGAACAGAAGAAAATATAGGACTTGGCAGGAGATCTGTTTCAAGCTCTAGCTAAGAAAACTCTTAGGAGGAAATATCAATCAATGGGTACCAAATGAAATGTTATAAATGAACATAATAGCTGGCAAAATAGGAATGAAAAACAAGATCAAGGCTTCACTACATTGGGACAAGCATAATTATAGTTTTGATGTGATAGGCATAAAATATAAGAACTCTTCAACTCTATTGCTCATTGAAGGAGGAAAATAGTTGTTTGAAATTTTCAGTTGCTTTTAGGAATTTTATATGCCTCACCCTTAGATTAGATTATATGACAGGAAATACACTCATTTATCTGTTATTTTTAGCACTTCCTAATTGAGCTCTAATAGGCAAATGTAATGCGAGTATTCAAGTAATAAAAGTAATGTATTCAAGGTTATTCCACTTCAAACTAGGATGAAGTAACAGGAACTAGATTTACCCTTCTGGCAGAAACTATCGAAAACAGGCAAACTATACAAAATAATGGTTTTCAAGACACTGGACACCAGGCAATGAAGATACCCAACAGATGGGAAGTAAACCAGGCCAGCCCTGTGATATGGTCCCAGCTCACCACCTTGAGAAATTTTCCAGGCCAGAGTGTGGGGAATGATCCCTGGTGAAGCCCAGTGGACTCCTCTTGTTAAAGAGTCACAACTGAGCATCCTGGGAGATCAAGGTGGCAAGAGTTTCCCAGAGCTGGGTACCAGAGAGAAGAGAGCTGCATTGAGATTGAGTCCCTCTGGGGACCTTCAGGAGGTCCTTCTGAGTATTTACCTGAGCACTAAACAGAACATACAAGCACATAACCTCCCCGAGGCTGGGAAAGAACTGCAAGAAAAGATAAGAGCTAACAATGCTAAGCATTCACCCAGATCCTGGAAGGGCACCTGTTTTCACCAGACCAGAAAAACCCATGATTCAAGAGCACTGAATAGAATTCTTAGGAAAGTCTCATCTGAGTAGGGAAGTAACTAGCCATAGACTGAAAACTGCTCCCATCCCACCTACCAGACTTTAAAAGCAGGACCTAAGAGGATCAAACTGCTTTCAAGGAAAACAACTGTAACCTAGAGGGGGAAATAGGCTAAGAATATTTATAGAAATTCAAAAATATCCAACCACCAAAACAGTAAAAAAAAACAATTGGCAGACAAGGACATTTAAGAAGTTTTAAAACTGTACTCCATATGTACAAAAAGTTAAATAGAGACATGGAAGACATAAAGAATAACCAAATTGAATTTTGAGAGGTTAAAAGTCTATGTATGAGATGAAAACTTCAGTGGATGGAATTAATTTCAGTTTAGACATTGCAGAAGAAAACCTCTATAAACTTGAAGACAGCAAAATAAACTACAATGAAAGAGAAAAGATAATTTTAAAAAATAAAAAGAGCATCTGTGGTCTATGCGGCAACTTGAAATGGCTTAACATATGTGTACTTAGACACTCTGAGAATGAGGAAAGAGAAATAAGAAAATAATAATTAAGAAATAATGGCTATTTTTTTCAAATTTCATAAATATCACAAATCAACAGATCCAAGAAACTCAACAAATCCCAAACATAAGAAACATGAAAAAAAAACCTACACCAAGTCTCATCATAATCATATTACTCAAATCAGCTGACAAAAAAATAACATATAAGCAAAGGAAAAATAAAACCACATTACATACAGAGGAACAAAGATACAGATGACCACAAGTTTCATATTGAAAACAACCCAACATCTTTAAATTACTGAAAGGAAAACAAAAACAAACAAACCTGTCAACATAGAATATTCAAAAAAAAAATCTTTCAAAACCACAGGTGAAATAAAGAATTGTTGATTCATACAAAGCTGAAATAAATACCAGCAGATCTGCACTAAAAATAATGTTACAGGAAGTCTTTTAGCAGAAAGAAAATGATACCACAAAAATGTGATTTTACACAATGAAACTAAAAAGCAAGGGAAATAGAAATTACATAGGTAGTTTTTCTTATTTAAGTATCTTTAAAAGACGAATGTTTATTTATATAAAAATAGCAACACTATACCACAGTGTTTATAATATAAGTAAAAGTCGAAAATGATAACAATAGCACAAGTTTTGGGGGACGATGAGAAATGAAAGTTTACGATCATGAGAGTCTTACATGATATAATGTCATGTAAAGTGGGACTTTAAAACATTTAAAATGTATGGTATTGACGCTAACACAACCACTAAATTAGTAAAACAAAAAATTATAACTAATAAGCCAAAAAGAAGATAAAATGGAATCATAAAAAATAATTATTTCAAACAAAGTCAGAAAAAGAAGATAAAAGAGACAAAGAACAGAGGGAATAATTAGAAAGCCAATAGCAAGATGATAGATTTAAGCCTTATCAAATCAAGAGTTACTGTAAGTATAAATGATCCCAACACCCAAAGTAAGAGGCAGATATTGTCAAAGTAAAAAAATTAAAATAAAAATAAAATAAATAAATAGAGAAATACTGATCTATGCTCAGCCTATGATGAACAATTTTAAATATAAAGACACAAATAGGTTAAAAATAAAAGGATGGAAAAAGACCATTTAACACTAATCAAAAAAAAAAAGTATATAGCAGAGAAGTCATATTACCATGTATAAAAAAAGTCATTCCACAATTGTAAAGGAATCTATTTATCAAGCAAAACTAACAATCTTTAAATTTTATGAACCTAACAACATAGCTTCAAAATATACGAAGCAAAAAAAATGATAGAACTATAAGGAGAAATAGGTAAATCAATAATTATATTCAAAGATTTTACTACCCCACTTTCAAAAAATAGAGAGAAAATCAATAGGGATACACACTACTTAAAAAAAAAATTATCAACTAATTGCACCTGAGTGACATTTCAAGAACACCATATCCAACAAAAGGACGAATCAGGCAAGTTTTTTTATCCTGGAATAATCTCAATTTGTTGGAAGTTGAAAATCTGTCCAGACTTGTTAAAGTACCTTTTTTTTTTTTTTTCAAAATAATTGTAATTGCTTTGTAGCTTTAAAGATCTTGCATTGAAATTGTTAAATGGCTGTTAAAAGGTATATTGTATTCAGGACCTTACCCTATAAAAATTTATCAAATATGTATGTATCAGAACTCTCTATTATTTTCTCAGGATAGTAATAATATAGTGTCTTAGAAGAAAACAGAATTCTTGAGAATTCTTGAAGCTTATCTTTATTTTTAACGAATTCACCTAATATTTGACAAAGTTGTTTCCTTGACTCAAGTAACTACTTGTAATTGTTCAGTCATGGAATACATCAGGATTATGAGATCTATTTTTAAAAATCATAATTAGTCAAAGTAATTCACATGTGTTTTGTATACTTCAAATATTTTTTTTTCTATGTTAAAAAGGTTGATTCTGTAATTAATTTGAATATTCTTCTTGTAAAAATATAAAATGTGTCTTGAGGTCCAACTTAGAATGTGTAACACATAGAATCTCATCTCCCATAGATACTAAGTATAATTACTTTACCTTAAACCCCAGAAGCCCTGACTTAACTATAACCTAAAACATCTGTGGTGCTTCGTAACAGTTTTCGTTCTCCATCCATGACAATTTTATACAGTCTACTTAAATCTACTTGCATAATGTAGTTTTAATGACCCATGTGAGAGTCTGTAAATATGCTAAATTCTATAAATTTATTAACCATTGCACAAAGGAACTTTTCTTTGTCAATCTTTGTCTTTTCCTAAGCCTCAACAATTTCTTGTATTTGTTGTATTTCAGGAGTTTTAGTATACATTTGCATTCACATTATTCTTTTCATTCATGACGGTAAAAACTTTGAATGCATTTTTTTATCTCTCCATAGTGAAGGCTGCTTCTCAATTATGATCTCTCTTCCTTCCACTGATACGTTAGGTCACAAACGGAAGAGTCTACTCTCTTAAAATAAATAGCACATCACATTCCTTACAACAAGAGAATGTGTTTTTGCTACCAAGCAATACACACTAAGCCTGCCATGCTCCAGGAGTTGGTGAAACAAAACACCAACCAACCAACAAGGCAGCCACGCTCAGAGGCCACAATAGGTTGAAGGTGACCATGTTCATAAAACACGGATCATGAAAGCAGATATCAGGGGAGATGACAGTCTTTCCACTGATGTGGAGAGGCAGGGAGGAGAAGAAATCACATGTCTGTGAGATGCTATCTGAATAAGAAATGAAATCTAGATCCATCTGGTCAACACAAAATCATTTACTCATTTCACCATTTTGAATTTTATGTAAATAATATCTTTGGTGAAATATCACAAAGGACATAGCTCATCACATAGCTTGCTTGTATTGTGATATGTAAAACCTACACTCACTTGAATACATTTCTATATTTACTATACTATGACATAAAGACAACTAAAAATACTTTAAAGCTTCTGGAAATGATTATTTTTAATGAATGAACTTCTAATAATATAATAAATGCATATGTGATATGCCTTAATTTAAACTATTCAGTACATCACAGTATAAAGATTCAAAGTATGCATGCATTCAGGGAAGTTTAATTGGCAGTGGTGGCTTCATTTGGCTGTAGTGAAAGCCTGTAGCATACCAACATTATCAACATTCACTAGAGCTGTGCTTGGAAGAAAAATAATATTGATCAAAACAAAAATAGAGAAAGATATGTTTAATATAGTACATTTACAGTCATAGATTGTTTTCTTGCAAGTTGTTTTCCCAAGTAACAATCCATATTTATATGAAGAATTAATTAGACAGTTTATCTTTTGCTTCTTAAGGGCTTTTGCTTCGCTGACTGCTTTTCCTCCAACCCTTGGTGGTATTTTCTTTACAACTTCTAGCACCAAACCCTCAATACTAAAATAGTATCTTCTTCTCGGTAGAAATTTTGTCATATTCGTCATCAGAGTAACCCAGTGAATAATTTTGGATGAGTGAATGGAAGCAAACCATCTAAGGTAAAACGTTTTAGCAATGGTCATCATCATTTCTTGCCTATATCACCAGAATTCTCTCCTATCAGCTCTCTTTTTTTCCAGACTCCAGCCTACTACCTCTATTTTTTATGATAATTCTGAAAATTCATCTCAAAAATACAGCTCTCACAGACTTAAAAAACAAAGTTATGGTTACCAAAGGGGAAAGGTTGGTGGGGAGTGATACATTAGGAGGATGAGATTAACATATGCACACTACTATATGTAAAATACATAACCAACAAGGACCTACTCTATAGCACAGGGAGCTATACTCAATATTTTTTAAGAGCCTATAAGGGAAAAGAATATAAAGAGGATTGATATATGTATACATATAACTGAATCACTTTGCTGTACACCTGAAACTAACACAGCAGTGTAAATCAACTACACTCCAATATAAAATATTTTTTTTTTAAAAATTACAACTCTCATGTATTTCTATCTACTCTAATCTCACCAATATCTTTTCACTACCCTAGAGATTAGGTTCCAATTCCTAACATTGGCCCCAGGGTCTGTTCCGATAAGGCCTTCCTGGTTGCCTCATCACACGCTTGCTCCTGCTGACCCCATCCTGCTGCTCCTCTTTCTGTTTGTGGAGTTTGTCATGCTCTCCACTTTTTCTCAGGCCCTTTGTTAATTGAGATTCTACTGTCTGGAAGTCCCTCCCTCCCTCTTCACCACTTTATTTATGAGTCCTTTGACAACATCATCTTTTATACCTCCCTTAGACACTGGACTGCCAGGCCTTTTTTACATTATCTTGGTGTGATAGGCAGAATAATGGCTTCTGATGATATCCATGTCCCAGCCTCCAGAATCTGTGAATATTTTTCATTACATGGCAAACAGGAATTAGGGCTGCAGTTGGAATTAAGTTTGCTAATCAGCTGAATTTAAAATAGGGAGATTAACCTAGATTATCCAGGTAGGTTTAATGCAATCACAAGGATCCTTAAAGTGGAAGGGAAAGTCAGAAGAGAAGGTCAAAGTGATGAGATGTGAGAAGGACTTTAAAGATGGAGGAAGGGGCCAAAGAATATGGGTGGTCTTTGGAAGTTGGAAATGGCAAGAAAACAGATTCTCCTCTGGAGCTACAGAAAAGGAACTCGACCTCACTGAGAGCTTAATTTTGGCCCAGTGAAGCCTGCGTGAGACTTCTAACCTACAGAACTGTAAGACAATACATTTGTAATGTATTATACTTCTGAATGTGCAGTAAACTGTTAAGGCAGCAATAGAAAAGCAATACAGGGAAGTAATTCCTCTTCCCAGGTGGCACTGTGGCTGGGTACCTCCTCAGCACTAGACTGTTATTTCCATGAAGCCAGAGACTTTGTCTGTCCTGGGTACTACTGTCCACCCAGCATGGTACCCAGCACATGGTAAAATCTACCTGGAGATATGTGGGTTGAAGTAAATTTATATTTCAGAGTTTTTTGAGATTGTATTTCCTATTCTTTTAAATTGTGAAACAAAAGGTTTTACATCTTTATTTTTTATGATAGGAGTCCTTCCCAAGGCCATGAAATCACAGAGTCAACATGAAGAGGGCTCTAAAAGGAGTCAGGAGCCTGAACTTAGGAGACCTCCTATGTTTCTACTACAAGGACCGTCTTGGTCTTATGTGCCCCCAAAATAGTTACTCATTTGCAGTGCTTTTGCACATTCCCTTTCTTGCCAGATGGTCCACTCAGCAAATTTCCACCTGCTTTGTTCTCACTGCCCTCTGCAGCTTCTCTTCACTCTCCACCAAGAGACAGCTGGCTCCCCATCTATGCCACTCCCATTCCTGCTATAGAACGGTGTTATGGCATCAACAAAGCTCTCTCTCACAGCAGATGTAGATGGTTTCAATTACAGATCCTATGAAAGTAAGTTCTGGGAAGTAAGAGGCACTCCATTCATATTTAGTAGACCAATCTGTGTGCCTGTGCGTGTGTGTGGTATATCTTTTAGTTAAAAAGCAACTTTATATTTTAGTTAGTGTTGTATGTTCTAGATCTAATCTTGTAAACTAACACTTCAAGGGAGGATTGACTAATGCAGGCTACCATCTAGGATCCTGGGATCAGAATAAAGTAAAAGAATGCTCATTCTCTAGAAAATTTAAAACCATCTTCAAGAAACAGTGAGCTTTTCTTCTTTGTAACAAATCTCTATTTTTTAGTTGACATGGTCAGCATAACTCAAGACCTCCAGATGTGTCAGTACTTACAGTGGGGACTAATGGCTCAGCCATTCCTTCAGTGAATGTTTGCCCAGTGCCTGTTCTGCCAGGTGCTTTCTAACTGTCAGGACTGAACGATAGGTGATAAATCACCCTCCTCAAGGGGCTTACACTCTGATGGAGGAGCCTGTGGGCTGGTCTAGTGGCTGCAAAGAAACATAAGGCACAAAGATAAATAAAACATGACCTATTTACATAAGAAATGAAGTTCAGAGGAGGTTCACTGATACAAATCCATGAATTATTTAATACACAAATTGATAGAATTATGCTCAAATGCAGAAAAATCAGTGATCTCTTTGAATAAGAGCAACTAAGGACACTTTTTATAAGGAAAGACTTTAAGTTGATGCTTAAAGAATGAGTAAAAATGTAGTAGGTGGGTGAAAATGAGAACACAACTTCTTACAGAAAGAACAGCTTATGAGAAGAAAAACATGGAGATTCTTGGTGTATTGAAACTAGTCTAACTTTTTCCTCATCTATCCATGTTCATAGTCACCCCATCATTTCCATGGTGTAGTTATCACTTTAGTGGAGATCTGCTCAACACAGGAGCCAGTGTCCTTCCTCTGAGAATCACTTTCTTCTTCTCAAGGATAGCCCTGGGGTAGACTGATTTTATACTGTAAAATTCCTCCCCCTACCTATAGCCTATTGGGTGAGAATTGGACACATGGCCCAAGCTGGAACAATTGGACTTTTTTCCCTGGTGATTTATATTTGGTACTTAGAGGCAGCCAGTCAATTTGTGAACTGAACTGGAAGTGTATCTTGTAAGTTTACAGGATGTGGGTACCACGTGGATGGAGAAGCAAAATAAGAAATTAATAGCATTGTTCCACGGGGCAGCAGGAGCAATGCAGAATAAGAGCGTTTGGTGCTGGAGGAATTCCGAGTTTTAATGCCAGCCTTCTCCATGAAACCCACTGTATTCCTGTCCCAGAGGCCCTATGATAAAATCTCCATTTTTATCCTTTTAGTTAAAAACAGTTTCTGCAAGTTGAAACTGGAGTCTAGATTAATGCATATGGCTTTGGAAACTCTCAAATCTATTTGCTTTTTGAGTTCAGTTTTCTCTACTAAGCTTCAGATCTATCCCAACCTACCTCTCAGACAGTCCAACCTGCAAATTCCATGTTTTCCTCAACTTCACTCTATATAAGGTTAAATTCATCATTTTGCCATCCACACCGTGTTCTGTTTCTCCCACTCTATTGAATCACCACATGGCCCAGCCGATCAGATAAACAACCTTGGGGTTCAACTCAACTTTCCCATCCCTAGACCGGATATCATGTTATGCCAGCTCACCTCCCTTCAAGGCTTCCTAACTGTGTTTCTGGTGGGATATCCTCATGGGATGCTGTTCCATGTCTGGGCTGTTCTTTTCTCTGTGTTCCCAGCTTATGCTCTTCACACTTTACCTGGATGTTTCCAAGTCCTCTTTAATAATAATGCTCAAATGTTACTTTTCCCACAAAAACCCAATTTACATGAACCAAATATATGACCCTCTAGTGAACCTAGTTTAAAACACTTTTTTGTAATGAACACAAGCAGAGATGTGAGAGGGAAGGGCAATGAGGATTGGAAAGTCAATGCCTACAGAAGCTGGAGGAGATAATTCCAGGGTAGAACCAGAGGCATAGCAATACTGGCTGCCCATGGGAACCCAGCATCAGTAAGTAGTTGAAAGGTAAGCTGCAATAAGTGCCTGACCTGATAATGGGAAAGCTGGAAGGACTAGGAAAAAGATGAGACAAAAAGATGGTAAAGAGAGAAAGAACAATATGTTAATTAGCATGAAGGGATAAGAGAGATGGCAGGACTGTGGTTGGTGTAAAAGTCTGAGCTTTTGGAAAGTTAAAAGCAATTTGCAGTCCCAGTAGCCATGGTGATGACAGTGTCCAATGGAGAGGAGTTGAAAACTGAACCAGTAGAAGAAGTTGAGTCATTCTGAAACTAGGACTCTATACTCGTCAGTTTCAGTTGTTGCCCTGGTGGGGAATGGAATGACCACAGAAGCTGAGAAGACTGAAAATGTCTGAAGCTAGGATGTTGGAAGACCTGCCTGTATCTTCCCCAAGGTCATCCCCAAACAGTCACTTTGTTTATACCCATTTTCAGTGCTAGAAGAAAATTTACTCATTTATTCAGTTTGAATAAAAAACTTTTCACATCATCTCAATAGGATGAACATAATCGAACACCTAATTCTTTTACCCTCAAGGATGGCATTAGGCTTGTTGTCAGGAGTTCTTTTCGGTTGTAGAGAAAGATCTTCTTTATAAGTTGCCTCAAAATCACCCCATCAGTCAGACATGTCTGGCCTCACCCACTTTTATTACATCTTCCCATTAAAAGCTGCCAATCATTCAGGTATATAACTATTTATTAAAAAGAACTACAGAGTTTCTTGTTCAGTGAGGTTCATAATAGAATTCTTTTTGTTAAAAACTGAGCAGCTCATTTGAATATGGTTTCCCTAAGAATAATACTAGAGACTTTATAATCTCTTACTTATTAAACAATTTATTCTAATTTATTGAAAAAAAAGTGAACATCATGGACCAGACAAGAGCATGAAACTATAAAAATGAGACAATATTAGTTCAAGGTGGTGGAGGGGAGGCAACTCTTGATGGGTTTCCGCCTTCTCTGGGATTTCGTTTTGGTTATGGGCGTTCATTTAACCCACTGATGGAGGATGGGGCAGGCCCCTGTGCTACATCAAGTCAGTGTGGCAGGACAGGACAGTTATTGGCTTGAAAAATGGATCACAATTCCAAACAACCTTGGTAGAAAGATGGTATGGTCCAGAATCAAGAGAAGACCCTTCACACTGGACAGTCCTAAGGCAGGACTTCAGGAATAAGCAGAGGGAAGTGACCAGATAAACCTGGAGAAGAAAGATTTCTTACAGTGAAACTGCAGGCTTCAGGTGGTAGTTTGCATGGCATGTATCAATCTGCCCACCCAGATGGGAGCTACGTGAGGATGTCTATATGTTTCCATTACGTTGACTTTAGATTTCTTTAGGCAAATAATGATGAAAAAGTCATCTGACGATTCCAAGAAGAAAAATGTGTGAGGTAGCTCGGGAGTAGCACATGCCAGGGGTATTATCGTGCTGTCTCCGATTTAGGAAGTGTAGACAATATGGGGCTGGCGGAAAGTATATTCAAGACAGGCAGGGTGGTTCCAGTATGGGAATTAAAAGGGCACCTGCTAAATCTGTCAGAAGGCAGTTTCAAGATGTAGCACCAAAGAATTATATCACAAAGGTCACTCAGAGAAATACGAGTGTCACAAAGTTAAGTACATCTAGGGAAGATCAGATAATAGGAAATATCTTTCTTTTTCATAGCTGAGATGATAGATTGCAAAAATGGTAAAGTGAAGCACACAGCAGATATAAAGGGAAATCAAGGCGATGGGAAAAAAATAAAATAGAAGGGTAATACAATAGAAGTGAAGCTGTAGAAATCATAAAAGAAATGCTTGGAAACAACAGTGAAACTTATTGAATAAAGTAAAATTTATTCAGAACATTCAGATGGCAAGATTCAGAAAAATAACACATGGAGTGGCATTCTGGCTGATTGCAAGATGCTGTGAAGAATACATTTTAAAAAATTGTCATATGTTCTCCTAGAACACCATATGAATAATTTAACAGGAATGCCAAGATTTATGAAAAGAGTATTATCAGTGAAATGTTAATGCCAGCCCCAAGAATTTGTCTTTTAGGTGAGGGTTTGGTTCTAATCTACATAATTATTTCTATTTGCCACCCCCGCACTAAAAACAGAACAGGGAAAATTAAGAAGACACTCAGAACGTAAGATGCAGTCTAAGATTTATTATCCTGATGATTTAGAATCTGTGTTACCTGCTAATTGAACTATTCCTGCAACATCATCAGCTGATGGACCAGCCTCCTCCTTTGCTGTCTGCACTTCTCTGTGGCATCACTAACAGGATTTCCATGTGTCGCCCAAGGGTTTTTTTCTTGCACATCATCTCAGTGGGAATACCTTTGCCACTAGGCAAGACGTTACCAGGGCCAGACTTTCTTGGAGGAGGAAAATGAAAACAATTCTGCATCCACTATAGGCACCAACTGATATGACCTGTAGTCACACATAAGGAGGCAGTCTGGGGATAGATACTTGCAGGATGTAGTCCTAGATACTTGCAGGATGTAGTCCTGTAAGCACTTTCCAAAGCCACTGACCACTGGATGAGGAAGCATCCTGGTTATGTCTTATTATCTACATTAACACCAGCAGGTGCATAGGTGGCCATTTGTCACCTAGCCTGAAAAGCTGTTCACAATCACCAGAGTTCTTTCTTGAACCCCATGAAGAGAAGGATGAAATGAGATGCTTGACTCCTGCGTCAATGATTTTATCTTTGCAACCCTTTGAAAATTGGGTACTTCACACTCTGTTATATTACACACAGGTCCTACTTAGGAAAGAACATTAGCTCCTGGAGCTAGAGTGCGTGGATGAGACATCGGGCCACTTGATTTATTCTTTTGCAACCTTTTGCCCCCAGCTAATCTGCGCTTTATCCACTGATGCAAAGATAATTCAATTTATGGAATGTTATGCAAGCACTCATTGAACTTTATGGGACTCTTAAAAATCAGCTGAGGTGCTTATAAAGGAAACTGAAGCAGTGGAGGATGTGGCTTTACAGTATTGACTTGCTGGTGTTGTACTTTCAAACATTTATATGTAGACAAGCTTTATATTTCTCTCCCCTCATACTGGCTGGACAGGTTTCCTAAGATAAAATCAGTTATTTCTGGCTCATAAAGAAAAGCAAGTTCGCCAAAGGGAGGCAGGTCATTCAGATTCCACAAAGACACGTGCTCTAAAATTAATGGATGACACCAACTTTCTTCCAACGACTTTCTTCCAAACTAGCCTTGTGAGGGCTAGTTATTTGCAGGAAATTCCTAGTGCCTTGGAAATAAATGTCTTGTAAACATTTCTTAATTTAATTAATAATGTACTTCTTCATCTACCACAAAATTAAAATAGACTAGATAGCATTTGACTGTATATACAAATACTAGTGAATAAATTAAATTAACAAATTAAATAAAATGTGTAATTCACTGTAGGTTAAAAATTGTGTGTTGGTAACAAGTAAAGTGTACACTCATGTATGGTATGTCTTTGGGAAATAAGTTTGTGGCAATTTTTCAGGTACTGGACCTATACACGTCACTGTAGAAGTGTACACTAGTTTTTCCTTAAAGAGGAAATACAGAATTTCTGCACATAAAGAAACATGGAAAGAATAATTTATGTATCTTTTAAGTCTGCAAGAGTACAAAATAATTTTACCCAGTTTTTTTCATATATGTAACCTCTATAGGAAAAGACAGCAGTAATCTGTTCCTAATATATTAAACACTTATTTGTAAAGTTTGGAAATGTTATCCTTCACCCTTTCTTCATTTAAAGAAGCCCATTGGAAGACAGAAGGCTCCATCACTTCTCCTGGGAAATGACTTGCTGTTTCACCTAGAAGACTGTACTTCCTATCTCCAAGGGGGAAACGAGAAATAACTGGGCAAAGTATATCACTCACAAAGTGACAAGAAAAGAAGTCTTCTTTGACAATCTTATTCTTTCCATAAAGTGTATGAGGCCAACCATCTGTTAGCTCAGTTCTGGTGTGTGTGGTACCCAAGGCAGCCAGAAGGGAGGCATCATGGCACTCTCTACTCCTGAGCCCTTTCATCTGTCACCCCAAGTCCTCTCAACAACAAGATGGACAAATAAAAGTGCTGTGGAGATGTCCTTGATGTTATCATTCTGTGGAAGAACCCTCCAGGCCCACCTCATTGTGCTCACCATCCCTGTTGACCTCCATCCCACTAGCTGCAGCCCCAGGTGCCCCCCTACCCCTCATCACCTGCACCCCTATCTCCTACTGGATCCACCAGCTACTCCCCTTCCCACTCTCAAAGCTCCCACTGAGCTAAGAATCCCTTCATTGCTCAACCACTCTTTCTTTCCCTATCACATCTTGTTCTTACCGACTTTTGCCAATTCCAGATGACACCATGTCTCCTGCAGCCCTCTCAGAGGTGGCTGTTTCCTCTCTCATATGCTACATGGGACACTTTCTACATGCTTGCCCTGTTCTTAGTACTTTAAGTGTGTTAACCCATTTCACCCTCTCAACAAACCCATTTTACAGATGAAGAAACAGGACACTGAGGGGAGAGAGCCTTCTTATTCCTGTTGCAGCCTGGGGACCATTTCTCTTCTAGCCCCTTTGTAAACACCTTGCTCCATGGAAGTGACTCTACCATCCGTGCTCTCACTACAGACAGCCTCCTGGACACTCCCCATCACTAAAGGGTTCAGCCTCCGGTTTGCTCTCTTGACCATCACCCATCTCCTGAGGACTTGGACAACCAGGTAGAAGAGGGAGCTAACAGCCCAGGTTCTCAGCACCTGTGTGTCAATACTCCCAATGGTCACCTCCTGCAGCCCAACAAGTCACCCGCTTCCATGACTGTATTTCTAGAACATATCATTGATAACTAAACCATGTAGAATATCAAACCCAAACAAAAGCCACTTTTGCTCAACACTTAACTATTTTTCTAAGCAGTGTTTTCATCCAGCTAGGACTTCCAATCTATTGATTCCGTAACGTAATCAAACAAACAAACAAACAAACAAAAAACTCATTGTCTTAAGCTTAATTTTACAAATGCATTATTTTCTCCTGACTTGAAAATGAATAAAAATTAACAGTTAGACAGTGTAAAATGGCTCCTTCCCACACCCCAATTCCATCTGCTGAGTTCTCAGCCATATACCCTGTGGACTCACAGGTCAACAGTTTCTTGAGTAAACTTTCAAAATGTATCCCTGCATATTCTAGCCAATGCAAACAAATGGTCTTTAATATCTGCATTTTTATTTAAAAAGTACAATACTATGCACACTATTCTTCATCTTCCTTTTTTCATTTAATCAATCTTCAAGATATTTCTAGTAAGTGTATAAGAGAGTTCTTTGCTATTTTAAAAACAAACTATCTTAAGCATCTTTAAGTATGCAGTCAGTGGTGTTAATTATTGAGATATTCACATTGTTCTGCTACAGCTCTCTCTGTAGAACTTCTTCATCTGGCAAAACTGGAACTCTATATCCATTAAAAAACACCCCATTTCCCCCTCCCCCTAGCCCCTAGCAACTAGCATTCCATTTTTGTTTCTATGAGTTTGACTAATTAAATACCTCATATAAGTGGAATCTTGCAGTGTTGTCCTTTAGTGATGAGCTTATTTCACTTACCATAAAGTACTCAAGGATCAAACATGTCGCATGTGATAGAATTTTCTTTTTTAAGGCTGAATAATTTTTCATTTTATGCAAATACCACATTTTCTTTATCCATTTGTCTGTCTGTGGACATTTGGATTGCTTACAACTCTTCACTGTTGTGAATAACATTGCAATGAACATGGTTATACAAATATCTCTTCGAGCTCCTGCTTTCAATTCTTTTGGATATACATCCAGAAGTGGGATTGCTCAATCATATGGTAATTCTATGTTTAATGTTTGAGGAGCCTCCATATGGTTTTCCATAATGATTGTACCATTTTACATTCCCACCAACAGTTCACAAGAATTCCAAGATTTCCAATTTCTCCACACGTCCTTGTCAAGACTTATTATTTTCTGTGTTTTCATTTTGTTTTTGTTTTGGGTGTGAGGTGACATCTCTTTATGGTTTGATTTACATTTTTCTAATGATTAGTGATGTTGAACATCTTTTCATATGCTTTTTGGCCATTTATATATCTTTGGGGAAATATCTGTTCAAATTATTTTATCATTTTTAAATAAGGGTTTTTTTTTTGTGGTTGTTGAGTTATAGGAGTTCTTTATATATTCCAGATGTTAATCTCTTATCAGATATATCATTTGCAAATACTTCCTCCCACTCTGTAAATTGCCTTTTCATTCTCTTCATTGTTTATTTTGATGCAGAGAAGTTTTTTTTTTTCTTTTTTTAAGTTTGATGTAGTCCATTTGTCTGTTTTTGCTTGTGTTACCTATGTTTTTGGTGTCATATCCAATAATTTGTTGCAAAATTCAATGTAATGAAGATTTTCCCCTGTGTTTTCTTCTGGGAATATTATAGTTTTAGGTCTTATGTTTAAGTATTTAATCCATTTTGAGTTAATTTTTGTATGTAGTGTAAGGTAATGGTGCAATTTCATTTTTTATGTGGATATCCAGTTTTCCCAACACTATTTGTTGAAGAGATAGTTCTTTCTCCACTGTGTGATCTTTACATCTTTGTTGAAGATCATTTAACCACATACACAAGGATTTATTTCTAGGTTGTCTATTCGGTTCCATTGGTTTATATTTCTGTCTCAATGCCAGTACCATACTGTTTTGTTTACTGTAGGTTTGTAACATGTTTTGAATAAGGAAGAGTGGACACATCCAGACTTGTTCCTCATTTTCAAGATTGTTTTGGCTGTTTGGGGCCCCTTGATATTGCATATGAATTTTAAGATGTCTTCTATTTCTGAAAAAACAATGCCATTAGAATTTTGTTAGATACTGTATTGAATCTGTATATCACTTTGGATAATATTTAGCATTTAAGCTATATTAAGTCTTCCAATCTATAATATCTTTTTTATTTGTGTTCTGTTCCCTGTCTTTATTTTACTATGTAGTATTCTGTTGCATGTTTGCATTGATTTATGTAGTTGGTGCTTTAATAAATCTGTACTTTGTTAATGAATATTTACATCAGTTCAATTTTGCTATTAGAAATAATGCCATAGTAAATAACCACATACATACATGTTTTCTGTTATGCTAGGATAAATTCCCAGAAGTGGAATTTCTGGGTCAAAATATATAGGCATTTGTCATTTTGAAAAATATGCCAAACTGCTCTCTACAGAGGCTGTACTAATTTACACTCCCAATAGTCACGGTTAAGAATATTCCCTTCTTCACTACTTCAATGAAAAAGTACGTAATCAGACTTTCAGATTTTTTCAATATGGTAGACAGAGCTTGGCACCTCCATGTAATTTTAAGGTGCATTTCCTTTACGATAAGTGACATTGAGTATCTCTTCTTATATTTGTAATTCCTTTCCTGTGATATCTTTGTTTATATATTTTGCCTATTTTTCTATTGAGTTGTTGGTCTTTTTCTTATCAACTTGAGGAATTCTGTCTATTAGGGAGAACAGTACTTGGCTTGTGATATGCATTGTAAAAAGTCTTTCAAGTTTGACATTTATCTCAGACTTTATATTATTCTTTCTTTTTTGGTTAATATAGTAAATTTTGGCTTTTTCAGTAAAATTTAATTATATTTTCTTTTATGACTTCCCAATTTTAGTCAGGTCTTTCTTTCTCCAAGATTATTAAGGAATTTTGCCATGCCTCTGGTCCTTTAATAGTTTACTTTTTTTTTTTTTTTTCAAACATGAGAGTATGTTATTATTCTTCAGACATGTAGACCTTCCATGGCTACAACTTAAAAAGTAAGTGGCCAGGTATCCTGGTTTCCTGGATCATTCTCTGTGTTTATGCTATCTGCTGATTTGTCTTCACCAAATGACTCAAAAGTATTAATCAGAAAAGCCCCTGGACACTTAACCAGAGGAATACAGTTAAAAGTTTACATTTTATAATTAAATCTTTGAACCATTTGAAGTTATTCTGGGGTGTGGTGTGAAGAATGGGTCTGACATTATTGTTTTCATAAGTCAATCCAGTTGTTCCAATACCACTTAATGAAAAGTCTATCTTTACTATCCTTACTTAATTGTCATATTAATAATATTCCAAAGCCCCAGTGCATTTCAGTGTGTTTCCTTTGGTCTATCTCTTCATGTGCCAGTACCATAATACTTTAATAATGGAGATTTTATTATGTGTTTTAAGATCTGATGGGGCTATTCATCTTCCATTGATTTTTTTTTTCTCATATTAATCTCTGAGACTTTTCTTTCCATGTGAGCTATAGGATCCTCTGATTTTATTACTCCCAAAATATCCGTTGGCATAATTTTATTGGTACTATGTGAAATTTGTAAATTAAATTGTAAGAAATTAATACATCTTTATTTTTTAGTATTTCTGTTCAAGAACATGGTATGTCTTTTCTATGTTCAGTTCTTCATATAATATTTGAAAGTTTACTTCAAGTAGGTTTTGTTTATTTCCTCTTAAATTTTTCCTAGTTATTTTATATTTGGTTATATTTGGGTTTGTTACTTTAAATGGGCACTTTTCCATCATAAAGGCTATTTAAATAAATATATATATATATATATATATATATAAATTTTCCACTTTTCACAATTTCTGAATTTTGATATTGCTTTCAACAGTATTTCATCTGATTCCCTTAGTTTTTTCATGTCACATATGATCATATAGTGAGAGAGTTATCTCGTCTTTTCCAATTCTTTCATCTTGATTTATCTCTTTATCTAATTGCATTGGTTAGTGCCTCCTACACATTGATAAATGATACTGGTGATAGTGAGCATAATGATAGTTAAATGGATTATTTCACATACTAATATATGGGCAATCTCATATATATATGAAAAATCCTAAATGTAAAATGAGTAAACATAATCAAAGAACACTTTACAGACAATCATTTAATAATCTTGTGTAGCTGATTCCAGATGTAAGCATGGTTGAATGTTAGGAAATCTATTGATCTAATCCATAATATTAAAAGATCTAAAGAAAAAAAATGCACTCATCTCCATACATGTTGACAGGCATTTGGAAATATTCAACAACTATTCATAATTCATAATTTTAATAAATCAAGAACAGATGGCCATTTCCTAATGGATAAAATTTATCTACTTTTGTCCAAAAGCCAGGATTACACTCAATAGTGAAATGCAAGAAGGATTGCAAGTTCTGATGTTCTATTTATGCCCTAGTATATGGGCTATTTTAGTGAACATTCCACGAGCAGATATAAAGAAGATATTGTCTCTATTTTCAGGATATAGTATTTGCTCTATATAAGGCAAGTCTCCTTTATTAATGATATTAATATTAATACTCATGGGTCTTCCATTTCTCCTTGCAGTTCTGTGATTTCTGCTTCATTAATATTGCAACTATGCTATTTCACGCATCAATGTTCATAAATGTTACACCTTTCTTGTCAACAGTTCATTTTTATATTATATTTTCTTTTTGTCTTTTGTCTTGTTTTGTTGTCTCACCTAAACTACTTGTTTTGTTTGATTTTAAACTTATTTCCCCTGCTTTCTTTTTCTCTTTCCCTTGTATAGCTTTGCCTGTTCTTTTGTTTTCAATTTTTAAAACCACATTGTTTTAAGTGGAACAATATAAATTTGGGTTTTACTTTATGACTTAACTGAATTTTAAAATATGTTTATTTACATTCATTGAAATAAGAAACATGTTTCCTTTTAGTTTTTTCATATTATTTTGTATATTTTCTAATGTAAAGTATTTAATATGTGTTCAATTTTCTTGTGCTTTTTCTTGTGAATAGATTTTTGTATTTAGGAAGGCTGACATTTCTGTTGTTTGTTTTATTTATTACCTTTATAATTAAACTTAACATAGTACCCTTCATCCTTTAACTACTTAGGCAGTATCTATTAATACCTCCTATAAGCAATAGTAAAGATGGCATCTTTTTTGTCTTACTTATCCTTCATTGGTATCACTTTTAGTGAATATTTTTTTTTAGCATTAACATTATTCTGTTAAATATCTTTATAGTTTTCTTAATGTTCCACTTTTAAAAGGTATCCTAGTCATAAAATTGTATCACTTTGTCTCTTTGTGAAATTTTTGTTGGTTGCCTTATTTCACATTGTGGAAGCACATTACACTTGTGTTATGTTCGATCACCCTAATTAGTCATTGTAGTCATAGTTCCACACATTTGGGGTTTAGTTCCCATATTCACTGTTTGATTGCCTGAAGTTCTTCATCTGTAGTTTTTGTGGAGCTCATGGACAAAAAAAATCCTTGGTTCTCGTGTGATAAATACAATAATTTTGACAGAATAGATCTCATTTTTAGATCAGTTTTTCCTTGACCAAAAATGTGGCTTTTTATAACGGATTTAAATTGTCTTCATTTCAGAAAGAAATTTACTCAGGAAGCTGTCTCTGTGGTGGAGAAGGAGATAGCATTTGGATTTTGTGACATCTGTAAAGTCTCTTTTTGCTCTGAAGAAAAATTTCTTCTGTTTCATTTGTTCTATTTTATACTTTTGGAGACTCCAATAATGGAGAAATTGCCTACAGAAATTTTAATTAGGATTGCTTTGAATTTACAAACACATTAGGGGAAATTGACATCTTAACAAAATTCAGACTTCCAATTCATGAACACTATATATATACATACATATATATATATATATATATATATATATATATATTAGTTTTTTGATTTCTCTCTTCAGTTTATAATTGTTATTGTACAAATCTTGAACAATTTTGAAGGGTCTGTCTCTAAGTATTTCAAGTTTTTTGGTCTTACTGAAAATTTTCTTTAAAATTTTCAATATCTAATTGTTCATATCTAGTATATAAAAATACAGTTGATTCTTGTATGTGGGCTTTCTGTAGAGCAATATTGCTGAACTCACATATAATATCTAGTACTGTTTTTGTAGATGCCTTGGAATTTTGACATAGATAATCATCTAGTCTATGAATGGAGATCATTTTAGCTTTGTTTTCAATCTCCTGTAAAGCCACTTTTTCTCTTTCTTGCCATATTGTATGGGATACTTCCTCTATATGATATATTGGTAGGCAGAATAATGCCCTCACCCAAAAAAGATGTTCACACCCTAATCCCCAGAACTTGTGAAATTGTTGCCTTAAGTAGCAAAAGGGACTTTGCAGATGTGATTAAGATTATAGACATTGAGATAAAGTGATAATTCTGGATTATCCAACTGGACATAACCTAATCATGCTTGACCTTAAAATTTCAGGAGTCCCTTCAGGTAGGGTTATATGGCTGTGAAGAAAAAAAGAGAGAGGACCTCTGGTTGTAATACTGCTTCAGCCTACTGCCCGTGACTTTGAACATGGGGAAAGGTGCCATTTGTCAAGGAGTGTGGGCAGACTCATAGGGAAAGTGGAAACAGCCCTCAGTGGACAGACAGCAAGACACTGGGAACCTCAGTCTTATAACTGCAAGAAATTGAATTCTTCCAACAACCTGAGTAGGCAGGAAATGTATTCTCTTCTAGGGCTTCCAGTCAACAAGGCCCTGCTGACACCTGGATTTTACCTAGGTGAGATCTGTGTCAGACTTCTGACTCACAGATATATAAAATAATAAATACAGGCTGTCCTAAGTCACTAAGTTTTTGATGATTTGTTGCCATATCAATAGAAAACTAATACAGTTATTGAATAGAAATGATGATAGGAAACATCCTTGTTTTTATTCTCAATCTTTGGGGAAAGTATTGTCTGTCACCATTAAGTATAATAGCTGTGGTTCTTTGTGGTTCTTTGCGGCCCTTCTCAAGTTAAGGAAGTTTATTTTGTTGTTGCTGTTTTAATCAGGAATGGTTGTTGGATTTTGTCAATGCTTTTTCTGCATCTATGGAAGTAATGATGTGGTTTTTCACCTATAGCATAGTGATATAGTGAATTATATTGTTCAATTTACAAATGTTAACCCAGCCTTGTATGGCCAGAATAAGCACCACTTAATCATGATTTATTATACTTTTTTATATATTGCTGGGCTTGATTTCCTTATATTTTCTTAACTATTTTTGTAACTTTGTTCATTAGGGTTATTAATCTACCTTTTTTCCTTTTTTGAAGTATCTTTGTCTAGTTTTGATATCAGAATAATGCTGGGCTCATAAAATAAATTTGGTAGTTTTCTCTCTTCTGTATTTTCTGGAAGAGGTTCTGTAGAATTGGTATTATTTCTTTCTCAGGTGTTGGTAGAATTTGCCAGAAAAGATACTTGAATTCAGTAATAATATTCTAAACTAAAAATTTAATTTATTTAATATATATTATATTATTCAGGTAATCTATTTCTTCTTGAATGAGCTTTGATATTTTGTATCTTTCAACAAATTTGTTTGTTTAATCTATGACATCGTGCATTGTGTTTGTGTGTCTTTAGTCATATTGCCTTATTATCCTTTTAATATCTTTAAACTCTTTAGTGACGTCACTTCCTTTATTCCTGATATTAGTAATTTATGTTCTTTCTCTTTTTTTTCCTGATCAGTTTGGCTAAAAGGTTTATCAGTTTCATTGATCTTTTTGAAACAGTCTGCTTTGATTCCATTGATTTTTCTTTTTTTTAATTTTCTGTTTTTAATTCCATTGAATTCTACTGTTACATTTCTCATTTCCTTATTTGTGATTAATTTAAATTTAATTTTCTCTTCCACTCTAATTTATTAATGTGTAAGTTTTAGCAATTGATTCAAAACATTTCTTGTTTTTATTTTAAGCTTTTAATGCTGTAGATTCTCCTCGAAGAATTGTTTTATCTACATCTTATAAATTTTTATATAATGTACTTTAATTTAATTCATTTTAATATATATTCCAATTCTCTATGTGATTGCCTCTTTGATTCATAGGTTATTTAGAAGTGTGCTGGTTTATTTCCCAAATTTTGGAGGACTGTCTAGATACTAATATTGATTTCTAGTTTAATTTATTGTACTCGAAGAAAACAGTGTGCACAATTACAACTATTCTAAATATTTTGAAGTTGATTTGATTTTTAGATAGCAAATCAGTTTCTCAGTGCAATTTGAACAATCTATTTTTCCACTAGTTTAAAATGTCAGCATTATCATATACACTAATCTCATACATTTTTGAATCACATAAAAATATTTGCAGTGTTTAATACATCTCCTGGGAAAATATATTTAATTTGTATCATAGCTTTTGCATGTGAACTATATTCCAAAGAAAATCCATCATGAGCATAAAACTATGAGTAATTCTGTGGAAGTACCTATTTTTCAATATCATTTTGAATAAAGCTGCAAAACTTTTCAGAGATTTAGCTCACATCCTTCCAAATAACTATTTGTTGCCAAGTTCACTTCTCTAACACAATGTTGGATATTCTGGGCTCTTTCATGCAATATGATTTCAAAATCTTTTATGTAATTAAAGAAGGGTATTGTTTTCAATCTCGGTTTTACTTGCAGAATTGTGAATGTCAAGATCATGAAGATACTATTGATTTAAGATTGCACATGTTACTATGGTTTGTGTTAGACTCAGAAAACAATGTTCAAGTCATACTTTAAGATCCAAGGACAAAGGTGAAGACTTTTCCAAAAATTTCTAACCATTTATTTTTTAAAGCACTTGACAAGGGTAGTCAGTGATACACAAAAAGCATGAGAATCCTTCTGCCTGCCCTAGGGGAACAGCACAACGAAGAGTCAGGCATGCAAATCACAGGCAAGGTGACACTGAGAGAATTTAAGCAACTGCGTGTCTGTATCTACATCTATATCCACGCGATCTATATCTATATCCATATCTGTCTATATTTATACACAAAGGTAGGAAGCAACCTTCTGAAATAATTCTTGCTGTGAAAGACTGAGGGAAAAGAATGAGAAAAAGCTTCCCAGAGAAAGTGCTTTCAAATTCCTAGTAACTCAGGGGCCCTTAGAGAATCTACCTTAAGAGAGAAATCCAAGTTCCTGACAGAATGAGGAAAACAGACTGGGAACTAAAAATCGGTTTATTGTAAATTGAAGTACTCCTTCTAGAACGTAGGTGTGTGAAAGGAAGAAAGCATTGCACAGACAGGAGTGTCCCTCTCATAACTTTTTTTTTTTTTTTTTTTTAATGGAGGATGCATTTAAGGAAGTGGATAAGTAGGAAGTGAACAAAAACAGAGCATAGATCCATGCAAGCTACTGCTTAGTAAAAGATTTCTCAGTAATTAATAGGTCCTTAGGGTTGTTCTCTGAAAATTGCATTTATTTTTTTTTGAGGAGTATTTCCTACAGCTTTTTCCATCATTCACATACATTTTTGAATATGTAAGCACATGTACACAGACACATATACACATTTTTTTTTTTTAAGCAGGAAAGCATCTTTGCCCCTAGATGACAATTGATATTGACAGTGCCTTCCAGAATATCTGCTCATTGATGGTTGGGATCCCCCCGTATTTATAGAAAAAATATTTTCTTTATTTTCTTTACCTACTTCAAGGCATGACTATCTTGCATCTTTGCAAAGTGCCCAGGGCAGAGTACCCTGGTGCTATCTGTTAATACCAGAAGGTTCTGCATTACATATTTTATGTTAAGATGCAAAACAGTATCACCTAGGGGCCTCAGATCTTTGAGGAAAAATAATATTTTTCTAATGAGTATGTGCCTTTCCTTCATCAAGTCACTTTTCCAAGCACGAAGGGATGTTAATTTTTGGACCCTTCCTCCATAGTCATATTACAAGGAATTTTCCATAAAGGATTTATTGGATGTAGTGAAAGTGAAACACATGCATGAATAAAGTGAAAGAAAACAGAAAATCAGAGCTGTGAGTGTCATGGTTAATATTTAAATCTCTTCCAGGTAACATAGGTCCGTTTTATCTATTATGTTGACTTAAACTAGAAATGTTGGTGATTACCCTCTGGATTGGGTTTACCTCTTCTTAGGGTCCCTCTTCTTTCAGAGAAGCAACAAAGGAAGAAATAGCACTGCGGTTTTTACACAAAGCAGGCATCTAACAACTCCCAAATAGTCACAATTTCACTATTTTATTCTAAATACAATGTCACCTATGCAAAAACAAATATATATATATATATATGTGCCTGTGTGTATTATTGTGTAGGGGGACTCTAAGGAAGCCACAAACGACAGTTAGTTCTGACTGTCAATCTACACGTTTAATGAGAAACTCTGCCTGATTTAATGAATCCTGGTGCTTCACGCTGGCATCATTTTCAACAGAACTTGCATCTACACCTCGATGGTGTCAGTTCTTGGCCCCTGTTATGGCAGCGATGTGCTGTAATGGAAGGCGTTTTCCTTGTGAACTATTAAGCCTACATAAGCAATCACTACTCATTGACTGAGATGGAGAGGGCAAGGAGAGGTGTCGGGGCGGGGGCGGGGGGCGGGGGGGGGTGGAGCGCACGGGGTGGGTGGGCGGGGGAGGGAGGACGTGCGAATGACTGAGCCGTCCAGACAGAGTCGAATGTCTGATCTGGCTGGGAAATGTCCTGTGTGAGCTTTAGCACAGGGAACAAAAACAACGAGAGAGAGAAAAGGTTTTTTTTAATGCTATGTACAAGTGCCATGAAAAAGCAAACCTTACTGGGTCGCAGTGGCCTGCGGACCACCAGGCCTGTGGCCATCAACAGCCCACTTTTGTCACGGCCTGCGGACGGATGCAGGCTTAGTCTGGGCACCTGTCCTCGTCCTGAATTTGTCTAAAATGCGGTCTCCTTTCTCCCGCTGCTGCGGCGGGTGTGAAGCTGGGAAGAAGGGCGATGCACTCTGACTCCGGGGATTCGGTGGGATTTTGGCTCCAACCTGCTGGATCCCGTGTGTGACGTGCAACTCGACCGTCCCCTCCCAAGTCTGCTTCTGCGCTGCACGTCACCCAGGGGCAGGTGAGAAACAGGAGCCAGGGGTCTTTCACCTCAATCACTGCTTAAAAAAGGAAAAGAGAAAAGAAAACTATCCCCAACATCCTCAGGGTGACCGTGCTCTGCATTGAGGTAATAAAAGAGAGGCCCCGGCCTCCTGTCACCCACTCCCTGCGCCCCTTCCATCTCGCCCACACTGCCACTTGTTTCCTGTTTGCTTGTTAATGAGGAGCGAGGTTGGCGCTTTCTCTGTGGTCCCAAGACCTCCCCCTGGTAGGTTCCAGGTGAAAGAACACAGGTCACGCCACGCAGTGACTACAGTTAGAGGAACAAATAATTCAGGTGAAGTCAACTCCAGAGGCTGGTGACCTTACTAGCTGCCGTCACGGGCAAACAGCGGAGCACTTGAGGAGGTGACAGTAAGCTCAGGAAATGTCGAAGCCCCCTCCACACGCAAATGTCCCCACTGGACTGGACGCCTGTGTCCCCTCAGCCCCGCCTGCTTCCAGGCCTGTGACGATGCTGCCACCTGCTGCTGCGCCCGGGAGGCGGCCCGCACCTTCCAGGGGCTGGAGCTGAAGGAGGAGGGGAAGGGGGAGGGGGAGGGGGAGGGGAGGAGGAGGAGGCCTTTGTTCAGGGCCAAGCCGAGCATCCCTCCCCAGGCAGGGTTTGCAGGGTGCTGGATTGACCCAGCAGGGGGGACCCGGCTTAGATGCCCCTGCTCACCCCAGGTGGGTCGGTTCAGGTGAAACCAGACACAGATTAAGAGCCGATGCGGCACGTATGCATTAGACACCCTGCATCCCAGCATCGTTTGAAAAGGTGCCTGCACCGCGGATGCTCTTCACGAGCAGGCATTGCGCGCTTGTGATTCAGCTCCTGGGGGGCAGTGTTTACAGTCTCAGCAATTAAACAAAGTGCTATAAACAAAAGAGGCGGTTGGCGTTTTCCTTGTCCACGAGATGGAAGGAAAACTTAAGGGAGTTTCTGGCCGTGTTGTGATGAGGAAACGTGGCCATAGATAATGAGGAGTTGTGTAATTGTGCTGTCTGTCAGAACGTGTCCAATAGATGAATACACAGCGAGATGGAACCGGCCTGCGGCGCGCTCTTCCCAGGCCTCTCCTGCAGCTGCCTTCGGTCGCTCACAGCAGTTCACTCGCCGCCTTTTCTTGTCTGCCTGCCTTGCAATGTGGAGGTTGGCTGCCAACAAAGTCAGACCCTCCTGATAAGTGACGATCTTCAGTTATTTTGTGATTCTTTTGTTTTGTTTGTTTGGAAAAGTGATTCTCAAATGTTTTTTTGGGGGTTTTTTTTTTTTTTTTTTTCGATTTTTTGCAGTACGTGGGCCTCTCATTGCTGTGACCTCTCCCGTTGTGGAGCGCAGGCTCAGCGGCCATGGCTCACGGCCCCAGCCGCTCCGCGGCATGTGGGATCTTCCCGGACCGGGGCACGAACCCGTGTTCCCTGCATCGGCAGGCGGACTCTCAACCACTGCGCCACCAGGGAAGCTCTCAAATGTTTTCTTTTCACTGTACTTCGGTTTGGGTAAAGAAAAGCTGATATCTTTTGGACACTGTGAATGGAAGAAGATTTGAATAATTTTTCAAAGTCACAATTTTAGAAATGGCCTTGTGCTCGCTAAAGGGTGATTTAACTCTCTGATGTCTGGTGTCAGGGCTGTAGAGGGGTGAGGACAGCTTGTGGGGTGGATGGATTATGAAGGGGTAGAGGAGCGTTAGTCAGGAACCACTGATCCGCCAGGAGAGGAACACGTTCTGAACACATCGTGGAGGCAAAGAGGAGGAGCTGGGATTCCTGTGGCTTCTGCAGGAATAGGATGGGAGCCACAGTGCAGCGAAGGTAAAACCAGAGCAGATATTTGTAATCATGTTTATAATATTAACTGGGAAAAAAATAAAAACAGAAAGACACCATTACCCAAGTCAAGTAATTGCTGAGAAATCTTTCTATAATCCATTCCCACCAAAAGTGGGAGTAAGCGCATTTCACCCAGCCCAGCCTGTCCCTCCCTAGCAAGCTCACCCGCATTCCCAGGGAAGAAAAATAAACATTCCTATGAGACTGGCTTCTGAAATAACATTTCAAATTATGAAATTTTATTTTGGCTTATGGTAAAAATGAGTGCTCTGAAATGAGTTATTTAAAGAAGCATATATTTATAGTAGAAAGAGGACATTTGATATAAATTGAGGGGAGACATCTAAAATTCATTATATTTCTTCAAAATCAGAAGTCTGACTATTACCTGAAAAACAAACACACAAACAAACAAAAACAGATGGGAGAGAAGTTCAGTGATAGTTTTTGTGTTAGCCCTGAGAACAGAGTGCACTTTCCCTCTTCTTTGTCAGACTTTGATATCTTGTCTTAGGTGGTAGGTTTTCATTTTAATAGATACGTCAAAATACCATGAGTCCATGAAAATTACAGCAGTCTTCAGTCTCTGATTATAATGTAGCCCCCTTAAGCCTCTGTCTGCAACCTCCTGTCTTAAAAAAAAAATGTAACATCTCCCCATGCACACACATTTTGCACACAGCTCATCAAACATTTTAAGTAAAACCCATGAAATCTAAAGTAATGATAATCACTTTCAAGGTAATTGGTTGGAAATGGATTCCTCTGCATTGCTGCAATCACAGCACAGGAGCACTTTCCTAACTTGTTAGGAAGTTGCTCACTGGCCACGTCACCATAAGAAGCAGTGGTACTTGGACGTCAAAGAGGAACGTGCACCCAACTCAGCTCATAGGAAGTGGTCTGAAAAGGTGGCCAAGGCAAAGTTGTTTGGAGGAAAATTATGATACATTGCTGCAAGGCATCCTAAACTTTTTGTTTAATATAAACACACACTCAAGTGGCATAGCACTGCCATAAGGAAATAGGGTTTTTCTTTGTTCCCTGATGTCAGCAGATGTCAATCCCTGATTAATATTTACTTTATTCCCAGGTATCAGACTTCAAATAGTTATCCTCTATAATAGAGTATAGAGCCAAGTGAATGGAAAGGGAAAATGATACCGATCACCCCTTTGGGCAACAGCAATTCACTCTGATCCCTGACCTGTCTGCTGAGAGTTTCTTTATCAGATCTAATGTGTTAAGGTTCAACTCCTCAGATGAGTCACATTACAACATGTGCTAGGATTTACATAAGTTATGTATTTATTTTTGAATTGGCTATTTGAAATGTTAATATATCATTTTCATTCATGTTAACTTAAAATTGTTTGTGTAATAGATCTTTCAGCAGTGTATCACTTTCTGAGTCATAGTACCAAACCAAGTGTTTCCCAATTTTCTCTAACCAAATTATGTTCTTTATTACTTTTCAGCTTCTCCTAAGTTTTCACACTGGCTTTGACTGTTTTCCAGATTTTTTTTTTCTGAGTTTTTCTGCCTACTTTCCTGTTGAGAATTCCCCCAAAACGCTACAGAAGAAGGACAATCGCTCTTCACTATCATCTTTGGTTCTTTTTATTCTTTCTCATAGATCCATCCTTTCAGCTGCATAATCATTTTTGCTTCTCTTCTTTGTGCTTTTGAGTTTGTCAACATCATTTTGATAATGAGGTGCACCAACTCATGTGGATCTATCCAGGTGATAGACGCCACGCCAGGATCTCACAACTTTACAACACAGGAATGCCAGGTAGGGATTCTTGACTTCACACACACCCCTGCGCCCAATTCCAGCAGTCCAGTCAATTTAAAGACCTGTCTTGTTTTAACTCTCAGTACAGACAGAGGCCCCTACCCTGCAGCGTGGTGCCAGAGGGCTTACACATAAACCCTGCTTGACTTGGAAATCAAAGAGAGGTGAGGAGGGTTCAGATTTTCTCATGCTGAGGTATGAGGCTTGCCAGGAGACAAGACTGGACTAATAAGCTCTGGAACCGGCTTTATCTAGTTCACAGCAGCCTTTGACATCACAGGACTAGATGCTATTTCCTTGTGTTTATGTCCTTAGGAAGTGCCACAGGGAAGGCGAACATTAAAAATGCTATTCTGTGCACCAGCGTGTCGAATAAAAGTGCAGAGTGAGCGTCATAAATCGTATGCCTGCTCTCGGCACTCTGATTGCGGGAGGTAAATTGATGATACTGACACATAATGGATGATTTCCACGTTCTGCCATGTTTGTTTCTGGTTTCTCATCTGTCTCAGAAGTCCTGAATTGTCCTTCAGAGTCTGTCCCTTCTTCCTGAGATGGGGTCCATACCGCATGGTGTTGCCCGTTCTCTCAGGCAAGTCTTCAGAGAAGAATCTTCACTGTCATCGGTGTCACCTGGATGGCACTGAAACCTCTGAGCTGGCTTACACACTCCTGAACAAACAGACAAGCAAACCTAACTGTCCCTTTGAAGGCTTCTAGTGCACATTTTGAAAGATGGTAGTTTTAACTAAATTGGAATGTTTTCATTTCAAGAGTCATCATATTCATTCATAATTTGGGATTAATCAGTGTGAAGAAAATCATGTATCGGTGTCCCTTCTTTCTCTTAAAAAAGCTTTATTTATGTTCAAAATTCAAAGAATGCCACCTAGACATTACATTTTTCTGATTCCGAAGATATTTCCCAGGGCAGCATTTGCTATTTCTTCTAGAGACGGTTCCTGGATTTATAGAAAGATGTATTTCCTCTGGTTGAAGAGCTGAATTAAATTTGAATGTTTCTGAAAGAGAGCCTTTACTCCTTCCCACAGATGTTTGTTGGCTGTAAGCTTGGTCTTCGGGATGCTCTTCTACCTGCAGGACACAATGGCCGCTATTCTAACATTTCAGTTGTGTTGACCAATTCACCGTATGCAAGCAAGTGGCTGGGTTTTGCTTTGGCTTTAAAATCTTCCAGCTGAGCATTCTTCAGGCGTAGCCTTGGTCAACATTTTGAGCCAGTGGTCCATGCTGTGAAATAAGCCAGTACGGCCAGGGTAACCATTGCTTCCACCCTGGCACAGGGCAAACAGCTGGGCGCTGCTGGATGGCAAGAACCCCTGCACACCCCTGCCTCAGCGACACCCAGCCCAGTACCAACAAGGGACTTCCAGTTTAATTTGGCTGTTCTTCTCCTATGTATACAACTCTCAGGAAAAATGCAGTTTGAATGTGAATTTAACTGGCACTTGGGCTAGAATTCTATTAATACTAAGCCTGCAAAACAAGTTTTCCCTTCACTGAACACTTCCCAAATGGACAAAGAATGACAATGCCCTGGAGTAAAAGTGGACTTAATAGCATTCAGCCTATATTTACTTTTGTGCCCACTGTGTGTAAAGGTAAAAATTGGTGAGTTACTGTCCCTAAACTAAATAATCTTATACTCTACTAGGGAGAGGAGGGGACAATCAGTTCACAAATAAAAAGAAAGGATAAATATGAGATATGAAAAATATGATGAAAATCATTTTCCAAGAACACTTTTAAAAGCATTTTTAGCATTCACCTATTTACATATATTATACATACATTCATTCAATCTCCCTGTATTTATTGAGCTTCTACTATGTGGAAGACATAGGTCTAGGATTAGAGAGACCCATGAACAACACATGCAGATACACACATGCACAATCCCTGCCCCCCATCCTGCAAACAGTAGAAGGCATGCAATAATAAACAGCTGTCTCATTTACTTCGGGCAACAAGCCTGGTGTGGTCATCCCCTATTACATAGGAGAGTACTGAGGACAGCCATGTGCAGGTATCAGCTCACAGCCACTCTGAGGAGTCATCAGGATTAAGATTCGGTTACAGGAACTATGATGTCAGAGTTCAGATTCTGGCTTTACAACTTGATAGCTGTGTGACCCTGGGCAAGTTGCTCAACCTCTCTGTTTTATTTTCCTGTGCTGCAGAGGTTTGTTGTGAGACTCAAACAAGTTAATCCTTGTCTAGATTGACCTGGATAGATCTGGCATATAAGACATTTCTCTGGAATCTCTGTGGGTTTTTACATTAAAAAAAAAAAAAGAAAGAAAGGAAAAACAACTTCAAGGCTTAACCACTAGTTTGTTTAGTAAAAGTAACTTGCCTTCCTTCTAACTTTCCTTTCTCCCTTCTCTTCCCCTTATTCTTCTTCTCCTTTGTTTTTTGGGTTTTTTTGTTTGTTTTTTTTATTTTTCATTTTTTTGTGGTACGCGGACCTCTCACTGTTGTGGCCTCTCTCGTTGCAGAGCACAGGCTCCGGACGTGCAGGCTCAGCGCCCTATGGCTCACGGGCCCAGCCGCTCCGCGGCATGTGGGATCTTCCCGGACCGGGGCACGAACCCGTGTTCCCTGCATCGGCAGGCAGACTCTCAACCACTGCGCCACCAGGGAAGCCCCTTTCTTCTCCTTCTTGTTGTTGCATTGCTGTGCTTGTCCTTCCCCACTCCTCTTCCTCCTCTTTCTTTTGATTAGGTAACTAACACAATTATTGACCTCCTAGAGCTGCAGAATTGAATGACAAATATGCTCTTTACTTTCACTAACTTCCACTTAATTCATTAACAATTTGCCTTCTAGGAACAACAACAACAAAAACACAAAATTTTAAGTTATAAATGGTCCCCCAGGGCATCATTTCACACTATTTTACATTTTTGGAAAACTTATTTCATACAAGGATTCAGTAAAGTGGTGGAATTTTTTAAATGGCAGCCATTCTGGATTTTGACAATAGTGAAAAAAGGGATCAATTGCTGATATACTCATGCTGCTTTAATAAATGGCTAAAATGCCTCTAAATATATATTTCAATAAAGATACATTTTTGCAAAGAAAATCTGATTCACCTAATGCTAAATAAAAGCAAACAAGCCAATAAAATCATTTGTTTTGAAAAACGCTCAGAATAAATTTGTGCCATGGAGGCGCTTTAGAAGACCTAGGAGTTGCCACGTGTCCCGTGGGGCTTGTTGCTCTGAGTCCTCAGGGCTCATGTGCAGCTTCCCTTTGGGTTTCTTGGGGAGGATGGGTGAATCTAGAAGGAGCGCTGGGGTGAGAGTGACCTGTGTCTCCAACAGATCCTGGTTCCTCAAGGCATTCCTTGCCGCTCTCACAGAAGTTTTCAGTGATCCCTAAGAGATCTTAGATTTACAAGAAAACACTGAACATTTTTTTTTCGTAAATATACACTTGGATGTGATTTTATGAAGCAGACAAACATTGAAAATCATACTACCAGAAGCATTAGCATTCTGCATCCATTTACCTAAGAATCTTTTGTTTAAGCAAATTATTTTACGTAAAATATATAATGTTATCAATTGAATGTAACAACTATAAAGGTAATCCGATACTATCAGTGTGTAACACAATCTCTAATAGTTGCTTTTAAAAATTGGGAGATCTACTTTTTCCCTGTGTGCATTTTACTGGTAACATATGAGGTGATCTAAGTATCACACAGTGAAGCTGACAAATTAATTAGGATAGTTCAAGTAGGGGATGGAGTTGCCTATTAATAAAGATGCTTAATTTCAATAATGATTATTAGTTTAATGACATGTGGAAATGATCTACAATAATGATATAAAAATTACTTGACTTTGTCATTACAGAATATTTTATAGATATGATTCTAATGAAAAGGAATAACTTAATTGTTAATACACAAATCAAGAAAGTAAAGTCTGCAAAGACAAAGGTAGCCTAATTAATCTCTGTATTTTCAATATAATGTATGATTAAATGAACTGAGTATATTAAATAATACATATGATATGTATGATGGCATCATTAGAAAACTTGACAATATATGCCACAATATTATTTGCTCAAAAACTATATGTATTATTTATATGTATATTGAAAATATATGTAGGTACCTGATTTTTTTTTTTTTTTTTGTACCTGATTTTTATAAATAGTTTTACAACTGTTTATGAAACATGTAGTAAATTGTCTCAACTAAATGAATGCTTAGAACAGGAGACTTTTTTCTGTGCCAGCAAATATCAAATTATAGCTCAGTTAGTAATTTCTGTTAATTTTATACAACTTAAATATTTTACTTCTATAAAACTAGACACCACTTCCTGTTCAGAATGTTTTATTTAACAGATGGAAATTTTATAGATCACAAAACATAAATTGTTTATGTCATTTCTCTGTTGTGTTAAATTTTAGAACTGTATAAGAAATTTAAATGAAACCAAAAGAATTCTTATTCATGGTGTTTCATCAGGTTTTGACCTGAGTCTCAGAATTAGAACAAGCCATTGGAATAAAGTCTCTGCCAAAAATAGAAAGTACGAAATTGAGATGAACTTGTAAAGATCCTTACATTACACCAAAATATTATAGAGCTCCTTCCAATATATATATTTTTTTCTAACAGCCCAACAATTAGTATTCTACTAACACCTAGTCTGGTTATTGAATACCTTTGCATTTAAAGGTTACTTGAATAACGTCTTAATTAAAAAGCACAAATCAGACCCTTATAAAAACTCCAAGTGGAGCAGGGCTAAGTGAATTTGAGCTTCTTTAGATAGGTTTTGAAGTCCTGGAGTGCAGAGGTTGCATTTTAAACAGTGTCATGATGCTGGTCCAGGGTGGGGGCATTGTCCTATGGGGAGCAGTGTTCCCAGACACACTCCTGGGACCTGTGCTTGCAACTGCAATGAACATGAGGAGTTATGTGGGTGATTTGATGGCGTGGTCGTACATAGATTTCTGAATTCCAATGGTAGCATGTCTGACAATCAAAAATAGCATTTTTCTCAGCCCTCTGAGCAGGATTAAGATTTGGAGCATCTGGTAAGAATAAGACAGAGATGAAGAAAGTGTGTTTTTAACTCAAAAGGAGGAGTCTCCACTTTTCCTGAAAGTGATGCGCTTGGAAAGAGACAGGTCATAATGAGAAAAGGAAAGGCACCTGGCATTTGCATAGCTGCCTCCGACAAGGAGCCCTGACGTGGAGAGGGTGTAATTAGAGCTCTCTCTGTGTGGGAACAAAGGCCTGTCAGGAGGAAGAAAAGCCCCCAACTAAGCAAAACCGCCACCAGTTACATCTTTCAGTTCCTTCTCACTGCCTCGAAAAGAGGAAAGAGAAGAAAACAGGTGTGGGCTGGATTTTTCTATTGGTAGGAATGGAAGAGTCGCTTTCTGTTCATATGATTACTGAGGGTAATTACACGTTTTTTGGTTTTTTATTTTACATCTTTATTGGAGTATAATTGCTTTACAATGGTGTGTTAGTTTCTGCTTTATAACAAAGTGAATCAGTTATACACATACATATGTTCCCATATCTCTTCCCTCTTGGGTCTCCCTCCCTCCCACCCTCCCTATCCCACCCCTCTAGGTGGTCACAAAGCACCGAGCTGATCTCCCTGTGCTATGCGGCTGCTTCCCACTAGCTATCTGTTTTACATTTGGTAGTGTATATATGTCCATGCCACTCTCTCACTTCGTCCCAGCTCACCCTTCCCCCTCCCCGTATCCTCAAGTCCATTCTCTAGTAGGTCTGTGTCTTTATTCCTGTCTTACCCCTAGGTTCTTTATGACATTTTTTTTTCTTAAATTCCATATATATGTGTTAGCATACACGGTTTTCAGCCCAGAGAACAACTCGACATTTGTTGGGCTGAGTAACTGCAGTAAAGGACCATGAGGATGAAACGAGATGCAGCAGACTCTGTTTCCCTTGGTCTTGCTAATTTCTTCAAGAAACAGAGAACTGCACTGTGTTTTGGTTTTTCCTTGATCCGGCAGCACAGCAGTGAGATGGGCCGCCAGCCACTTTGCCGCTTTCTCCCCTCCTTCAGTTCTTCGAATTCCAGACAAGGACACATTGTCTTAACTCAGAAGTTATGCATTTCAAAACAGAATTTAGTTTGCTTGCTCCATTAACTTGAAATAATGGCAAAGTGTGCCTTCTTTAAGAATTCTGATGTCTGTTCTATGTATGTGTTCACTCTCTCCCCAAATGTGTCTTCATTCTGAGATCCCTCAGGGCGAGAGTCTCATGTCCACAGTGTCTGTAGCTGTTACTACTAGGGTTGATATTTAGATTTCTCACTTCAGTAAACTTCATCAGGAAAACTTATTGTCAGGGGATTAAAAAAACGTTGTTAGGGGCTTCCCTGGTGGCGCAGTGGTTGAAAGTCCGCTTGCCGATGCAGGGGACACGGGTTCGTGCCCCGGTCCGGGAAGATCCCACGTGCCGCGGAGCGGCTGGGCCCGTGAGCCATGGCCGCTGAGCCTGCGCGTCCGGAGCCTGTGCTCCTCAACGGGAGAGGCCACAGCAGTGAGAGGCCCGCGTACCGCAAAAAAAAACAAAAACAAAACAAAAAAAACGTTGTTAGGCAAAGTCTAAAGATAGCCATAAGAAATCAATAATATGGATGCTGGTTTTCCATCACTTTCAGTGGCACGAATAATTTGGTCAATTGGACTATAGGTTTATATTATGATCTAGATTCACTGCTCACCTCCAAGCAGTGGACAGCTGACCACTTCCTAAACAGAGATTTGTCGCCTGAGTGTTTAACTGTCATAAATGAGAAATAATGCATAAAGGACATTGAGAGCTTGGGAAAACATGTCTGTTATTTGCAGGCCAATCACATATTAATGCTCAGTCCTTATTGTGCTTAGTTTTAAATTACCATTAGTCCTGAAAGTGGGAATTCATACTAATTTCCATGCCCCCATTCTCATATGTTTTTTAAAACACAGATTATTTTGCAAGAGATAAAATATATTATGATGATAGTGGATGTTATTTATATTAGTGACAGAATTTAGTCATTAAATTATTTATAGTAGTAACAGAATTCTTATGTTTTGGCCAACGCACTGTACCTTTATTTACTATGCATGGCTAAATTTCTTTGGCAATACCCCTAGGTGGCAGGGTAATATTATGATACTTTAGTTCTAAAGACTCTCAATCTTCTAACCTTAAGAAAAGAGAGACAATATCAAAAACAAATTTCTTGAATTTTAATCTTGAATTTGGACATCTCCAAAAGTGGAAAGACAATGTATTCAGTACAAATTTGTTTGGTAACTGGCCATAAGCATGTGTCATCACAAATATAGAACCATATAATGCATTTGAGTATTCCAAGAATTATATTAATAAGTTTTTCTTTTATATTGAGGAAGTGGGAAGAGAGGAAAGGTCTCAGAGCCAGATTTTCTCACTCTCCCAGGCAGATCAAAGCTCATTTATTAGATTATAACTTCTTTCCAAAATATCCCATATAATTTATTAACAAAACCCAACAAAACAAAATCAAAAGAATAACCAGGGCTTAGGGGCATGAGCTATAGTTGAACTATTTTTAATTTTGCCATAATAAAATTTTAGAACACACTGTGAAATATTTTTTTTCATTTAAGTTATGGCATAAGAGCTCTCTGAAACTCTGCTTACATAAATTGGTACAATCATTTGGCACAGTTAATTGGATATTTGGACAAAGAAGCTCAAAATATTTAGGAAATTTGACCTTGTGCTTCCACTTTATAAATTAACCCTGAAGAAGTTGTGTTTAATAGCAATGATTACCCTTATGAGCTTTTATGCACATCTAAAATTATATAGAATTTGCTAATGCATATAAACATGTATTCATGTATTAGAATAGTGTGTAACTATCAAAAGTAGGTTTACAAATAATATTTAATAAACTGGGAAATTATTATTACAATATTAAGTGAAAATTAAAATTGCTTTTTGAATATTTTATTACAGATGACATTCAAAATGTCAACTGTAATAAAATATTCAAAATGAGAAAGCTGGCATGAAATATACCAAAATATTTGCAGGAGTTTGTTTCTTCTAGGTATTAGAATTATGGGTAGTTTTCTCTTTGTTAAACTGTTTATTTTTAAATTTTCTCTAATGAATGCATATTGCTTATATAAAAATAAAACAATTTTAGTTCATGCATTTCTTTGAATATATAAAAAAACACATTTAGCTAGATAAATGAAAGATGCAATATATACGCATATAGTAGGAGGCGGGGAGTCATCGTTATTCTTTGACAGTATTCATGCTAAAGCATATTATTTAACTTATCTGGGCTTGTTTGTTTGTGTTTCTTCATTGATTTTTTAAACCTAAATAGAATGATGATCAAATAACATAATCATTAAGATCTTAACACTGTCAAATTTGGAGATTAACAACATCCTGTGATATAAATCTATAATGCAAGTGTCAAGTCATAAAGCTTGAATTCCTGTCCATGGCAATTCAAACTTCATAAGTGGGGTATTTTATATGTATACATATTTTTCATTCTCATAATCTCATTAAGCTACATATTTTTGCTTAAATGTATGCATTATAATGACTATTAATGAACAAAAATTACACTTAAATGTACATACATTTGCACATGTCACAAAATATATTTTCCACACAGTCACTCACCACTTTTACATGGTTGGGTTGATTCATTTTTTAAGGAAACAGTTAAGCAGTGCCTACTCCATGGGCTATCGCACCAAAGGTAGAAGTTATAACTGAAGGAAGGTCAGACAAGGCCCTGTCCTCGTGACCTCTCTCCATCAAGGCCTGTGGAAGGCTGCTGACGTGAGTGCCTTGGGAGCTTTTATGCAGGTTGGGGACATGGAGAGACAGGGGGCCTCTGTAGAACAGATGGTAGCCACCCTCAGGTATGGAGCTTGGGTCAGAATTCACCGTGTGCAGGGCACAAAGCGATGCTGCAAGACGTAAACAATGTGAACGTGACATGGTTAGTTATACCCCAAAGGGAAAGGAGCCCAACCCTTAGTTCCCTCCTTGTCCTAAGAGGATGGCAAAGCTGGCTAAGTCACAGGGTTACCCTGAGGATTAAATGGGGTCATATCAGGAAGTCACTTTGAACAGTGCCCGATACAGATGAATATGCAGGAGACGTGAGCTCCTGCAGCAAAGAAAGAGGAAGGAGAGGAGGAGTCCTATGAAGGCACAGAAGCCAATGTTTGTGATCTACCTGTGGAGTTGAAATGAGTCATTGGAACAGAGTCAGGGGACGGAAGGGAGCTGGTGCCATGACCTGGGTGAGAGGCGGTGTGGCCCACACGGTGCAAGTGGCTGTGGCTTGCGATGGAGACAAGCGGGGAGTGTAAGACACACGCAGGAGAGGAGGTTGGCATAGCTGTCAGGTGACTGAGTGAGAGGGAGACAGAGCGAGAACAGGGAGAGTTCCTGCATCTCTGGCCTGGACGGCTGCCCGGCGTCAGGCCCTGAAATAGGGACAACACAGTGAGGCCCCAGGGTGGAGTTTGGAGAAAGGGATGACTTTGGTTCTGGACATGGGATGTGTCAGTTAGCAGGTCAGGCATCCCTGGGGACAGCTGGCAGAGTGTTGGCTGCATGGAGAGGGTCCTGGGGAGAGGGAGGTTCCTGAGGCATCATTGAAGCAAAGGAGTTGAAGACACAAAGGTGGGTGAGGATGCTCAGAAACAGTGAGTGAACAGAAAACAGGAGTGACCCAGGACAGGGTTTGAGGGATACAGACTTTCACATGACAGCAGGACTCAGAGCTGTGGGCACTTGGGGGAGGGATCAGATGCATCAAACCTAAACTGGGGCACCTGAAGAGTCACAGAGAAAAAGGGAAAGCTGACCGTACCAAGTGCAGCTGAGAAACCAGATGAGCTAAGTAGTGAGAAGAGGTCGATGGATTATTCAAAAAGAATTCCTAGAACAATTTCCCAAACCAGTGGAGGCTGAGAAGTAAATGAGAAACAAATACATTTACAATCTCTAGCTAAGTCTGCATCTCTGTCTCTGTCTGTATCTATAACTATACCTACATCTCCTTGTGTCTGATCTGTATTGACATCACCCATCCCTATGTCTATGTCTGATTCTACACTTACATCCACGTCCAGGTTCAGGTTCAGGTCCACAACCCCATCCACCTCCATGTCAACATAGAGAACTGCAAATAGACTCCTAGCTGGTTCCCTGGCAGTGGATAAATGTTTCCGTCTGGATGCAGAAATGACATCACCATGGGTATTATTTACACTTGTATTTCTCCTCTGTCATTTATTCTGTTCCTTTTCCTGTTCTTTGTCTCTAACTTAGAGTCCAACTTGTCCTCTGAGCCAGAGAACAGGGTTTCACCTTCTGAATATTGCAAATCAGCCTCATTCCTGGCTCCATCCTCATTTCCTAACTGTATTCTCATCCTACCTACAGTTTCTCAATTACTTGAAAGTTACTTTAACATGCAACAAATATGTATGCTTAAACAACACTTAATATGATTTGTTAAATGCATTACTAATACTAGCTGGTGTAATAAGCCCAAAATGTATAATGGGTGGGACGCAGTAAAAGCAGCTCACTTCTCTCTCGGATGAAGTTCAACAGGTGACCCTAACTGGCAGCAGGCTGTGTTCCAAGCAGCGACCCTCCCACCTTCAACACAGGATGTCCACGCTTGTTGGTCTCTCCAGTTAGTGGAAAGAAAGGGAAGCAACATAAAATGCATGGTGAGACGGTGGGTGTGGGCACTCCTGGGTCTTGCAGGCTGGGCGTGTTTCCAGGTTCCGTTGCATAAGTGTGAGACCTTGGTCCTTGAACTGCCTCCTTTGTAGATGGCGAACAATGACAGTACTGGGTCATAAAGCTGTTGTTTCACAGGAGAATCAGAGTGATAAGGCTGGACAGAGTCCTGGCTTAATAAATTAGGACTCTTTCATTATAAATGTAAAGACTGAGCAAGGATATAATCAGAGCTACACAGTGAGGAAGCCAAGACACAAAGGAATCAAGGGAAGTCAGAGGGCAAGGGCAGCTCTTGAAGTGAGAAAGACTATTTTCCACCAAATGAAAAGGAACACCACTGTGACCAACAGGCAGTAGGTAGATTAAACTCCATTCTCCCCAAGAGCTTTTCAGGACTTCAAACCCTCAAGATCAGAACATGTGGCAAGTCATTCCATTAATTTATAAATGAAGGGTTAAAATGGAATATTCCTTAGATAAAAGAAGGGAATCTCTGAGTCCTTTATTCAACATTACAACTTAATATTCTGGGAGGTACATGGGGGCTCCTGCCTGGGCAGAATGCCTGAACTTAGACCTTATTTTTCTATCATTTGAAAACTTAGCATTTATATATCATGTTTATTCTGCTATATCTTGCCAAAATAGAATTTAAAAGTTACATCATGTATACAAATATAAAATGTATATGTTGAAAAATACCAGCTTCTTGGATGGGAAATTTACATTTTATTAAGATACCAAGCCTTCCCAATCTTATTCAGAAATTTAATGACATCTTAACAGAATTCCTCTGGCATTTTAAGAACACATCAAAAATTATTCTAAATCTTATCCAGAAAAGAAACATACAAAAATAGCGATGAGAATTATAAAAGGAAGTACAAAGAGGATCACATGACTTGGTAGATAATAAAATGCATCTTAAAGCTAAATAATTAAAATGTTATGGTACGGTATGGGCACAGAAATTGATGGCAAGATTAGAGGAATAGAATAGAATCTAAAAATAGATCCAGTTTTATATGCAAATCTCATATTTGACAGAGATGGCCTTTCAACTCTGGGGAAAATTTGAACTTTCAATAAAAGATGTTCATTCAACTGACAAGTATTCTAAAAAGAAAGAAACGTAGAAATCTCCTCATTCTTTATGTGGAAAAAATTCCAAATGAAAACACAAAAAAATTGTATTTTATGTTCTATGTTCAAAAAGAAAGCAAGAACAAAAGTTATGTGTCAGGTACATATTATAGCTCAGCCAATATTTATAAAATAATGTAAACATATGCTCTCAGAGTAGTGATGGATAATCTAGTAAAGACCTGGATTTATCCCCTCCTCCAAAAAAAAAGATAAATAAATATGGGGAAAGACATAATATAGAAGTATGGGAAAAGCAACTGGAAGGAAGTTAAAAGACAAGCAGATAAATTAAAAGAGACAAAGGACCAAGATTCACTGATTAGCTTCTGAAGTATTCTTAGTGATTTTAACAAGAAGAAATCTATGTCAATAACAGCAATAGGAAGTGAGGAAAAAACATCAGAAATTAACAAGAGAAAAATTAAACATGTAAATGGACATGGGGGGAGAGATAAACTAGGAGTTTGGAATTAGCAGGTACAAACTACTATACTACTATATATAAAATAGATAAACAACAAGGATCTACTGTATAGTGCAGAAAATATATTCAGTATCTTATAATAACCTAAAATGGAAAAAAATCTGAAAAAGAATATATATATATATATATATATATATACGTATGTGTGTGTATATATATATATATATATATATATATATATATAAAATAAAACTGAATAAAGCTGAATCACTTTGCTGTATACCAGAAACTAACAGAACATTGTAAATCAACTATACGTTGATGAAAAAATAATAAAAAAAAGAAAAAAAGAAAAGAAAAGATAAATGGACAAAGCATTTGTGGAAATATATTTCATCATAGAGGTAACCAAACAAATGAAAATGGAAATAAAGAGATATATGTTTTGCTTCTCATGTTAGCAAAGCTTAAAAATGGTGAAAAACACAATAGGAATGTTAAGGATAATTTCCCTAATAAAACAGTGTTTATTGAACGCCAATACATGCTGGGCACTAAGCAAATGCTGGAGATACCCGAAAAAATATGTATCGTCTATTGGAAATGAGCACATGTGGATTCCTAACAGGGACACACATTTGTATGGCTTTCTGAAACACAGTTTTAGAGATAACAAATGTGGAAAATCTAAGACTGAAAGGTTGTCCTTTTGGGAACATTCTAACAAAATATAAACAAAGAAGTTCATCACATAGTTGGCTGATATATGAAAAAAAAAAAAGAATTGTAAACATAATAAATATGCATTGATAAATTATTTGCTAACTAAATTAAATTATGTACCATCCTTAAAATACAACTATATGCAGTCGTTAAAATAAAGTCAACAATGTTTAAAAGATATATACACATTATTTAATAAGTGAATGTATGTTAGAAAAGAACCTAGAGAGGGGAGGGTTAAATCTGGAATTTGAGATCAACAGATACACACTACTCTATATAAAATAGATAAACAACAAGAACCTACTGTATAGCACAGGGAACTATATTCAATATCGTGTAATAACCTATAATGGAAAACAATATGAAAAACTATATATATATATATATATATATATAAAACATATAAGTGAATCACTTTGCTGTACACCTGAAACATCGTAAAACAACTATACTTCAATAAAAAAAATAAAATTTAAGAAAAAGAAAGGGACCTAGATGACAGCAAGCATCCTCTTTATGGGTGTCAGTGCATATAAACTATTAAGTGTGACATGCACCAAAGTTAATTGCAGACATTGCTGAACTGAACTTTATGATGAAAAGGTAAATAGGAATTTCATAAAGAGGAAAAACACACTTTCATTTAAAAGACACAAAATAAGAATAAAAGTAAGTAACATTTTCCTTTCAGTAGCTCAGTTTTGTCACCAGAAGCCCGTGATGATCAGATGTCCGTGTAACACATGCATCTGCTGGCGTGGCTGAGGGCACCTGGGGGCCTGTACATGGCACCCAAATAACCTCTGTGGATTGTGTGATTCCATCCTTTTAGAGGGGAGTAAAATTCCCTTCTTATTAAAATTCCCTTCTTTTAATATTTTGAATGTTGAGTTTTCAAATCTGGGAGGAAAAAAATGTCATGGATTCTGAAAAGCAGAACAGAGTTGCATGAAACTCTTGAGAAGTGTAAGTTTTGAGATAAAAGAGACTGTAGGTTGCCAAGGTGGTCAGGGTGGGAGGAGGGAAGGATTGGGAGGTTGGGATTAGCAGATGCAAACTATTATTTATAGGATGGAAAAACAACAAAGTCCTACTGTATAGCACAAGGAACTGTATTCAATATCCTGTGATAAGTCATCATGGAAAAGAAGATGAAAAAGAATATATATATATATATATATATATGTACAACTGAATCACTTTGCTGTACAGCAGAAATTAACACAACATAGTAAATCAACTGTCCTTCAATAAAATAAATTTAAAAAGAATAAAGAGAGACTGTGTATCCATTCCCAGGGAGAAAGCTTCATTTCTCTGTAACTGGGTCTAAGATAGTCCATGAGAACACAGGTAGGCCTAAATGTTCTAACCTGAGGGTCCCATTCTGGGAGCTGAAGGAGGTGTGAGAAAGTCACAGGAAGAAGCCTTCTGAGAGGGTTCTCTGCATGAGTCCTACCCGGCCACCTGGGTCTGGACCACTCACCACTTCTCCATCAAAAAACTTTTTTAGGGAAAAAATAAGGAAGTGTCCAAATGCCACAGATGAGTGTCTGGAGGGAAACTGATTTCGATCCCTGGTGAGCTTGAAGCATGAGTTTGAGGACACAGAATCATAAAGTAAAAAGATTCTAGAAAACGGGTTATGACACTTACAAGCACCATCATGACTTTGGGGAAAGTAACAGGGCACCTTACGTGCTGTGTAATTACCTTCAGATTAGGTTCCTGCTTCAAACTGGTGTTCTCTCTACTATAACATTTCTATCAATTATAGATGTGCTCACAATTACATTCAGGTTCATTTAAACATCTTTATTGTTTATAGAAAATAAAAATTGGCCCTATGGAGTAGATGTCTCAAGAGTCCCAAACTTCAGTGCTGGAGGAGTTGTTGGAATATTACCAAGAAGTATCTCTGAAAGGGAAGGCTGCTTCCCAGAGCTACAAGCCTAGATCAGATATCCCCGTGGTCTTTGAAGGATTCTACCTCCATCTTGGAGGTTAATGAAACAGGATATACATGTCTGACCTCACATGGCTTTGGTCACAACTTTTGACCACATGGTAGACATTTGTTTGGGAGCAAGTTACTTAACTTCTGCCTGCAAATTATTCCGCCTCTCTGTTCTTCAGTTCTCTTGTCAATAAATAGTAGTAGTAGTAGTCATAAAAATAATAATAATAATTACCATTATTGTTATTATTATCATTATAATACTAATTGCCTTATGGGACAGTGGTGAGGGATGGAGGAGATAGTAAATCTGACAAGCTTACATAAATAATAACTATTATTGTAGATGAAAGCATGCTATTATTAAAATGTCATTAATTTCTTTTTTTTTTGTGCGGTACGTGGGTCTCTCACTGTTGTGGCCTCTCCCGTTGCGGAGCACAGGCTCTGGACGCGCAGGCTTAGCGGCCATGGCTCACGGGCCCAGCTGCTCCGCGGCATGTGGGATTTTCCCCGACCGGAGCACAAACCCATGTCCCCTGCATCGGCAGGCGGACTCTCAACCACTGCGCCACCAGGGAAGCCTGTAAAATATCATTAAATATTTTAAAGGGATAATTAGTAAAAAACAAAACAAAAAACAGGTCTTATTTTTTGACCAGCTCTCTCAAAATTCTAAGTATAGGTAAGATTCTGGTAAAAATCATAATCTCCTTCTTGGTAGCAATTTGCTACACTTGTAGGCATAATGCAAGGTGGTAAAGTAGCTGCTAGAGCTTACAGATTGGAGTTGGAAATTGATAGAAAGCCACAAGTTTGCTATTTTTTTTAATTAAGTTATTTATTTATGGCTGTGTTGGGTCCTCATTGCTGCACGTGGGCTTTCTCTAGTTGTGGCAAGCAGGGGCTATTCTTCGTTGTGGTGTGCAGGTTTCTCACTGTGGTGGCTTCTCTTGTTATGGAGCATGGGCACTAGGTGCACGGTCTTCAGTAGTTATGGCGCGTGGGCTCTGTAGTTGTGGTGCACGGGCTTAGTTGCTCCCCGGCATGTGGGATCTTCCTGGACCAGGGCTCAAACTCATGTTCCCTGCCTTGGCAGATGGATTCTTAACCACTGCGCCACCAGGGAACTCCCTACAAGTTTGCTATTTTTATGTTTTGTTTCCATGTGCTTCTCCTCCTTGAGTTTTCTGTTAAAACGACACCCCCCTCGTGATGTCCCAAAACTTAAAGCTTGGAGGATGGGGACAGAAATCAAAGAATCAAGCCAGTTCCACCTGTGAAAGAGTGTAGGCAACACAGGACTCAAGGCAGGCACTGGACCATAAGTAGGTCAGGGCCTTTCGTTTGTCTTTAAAATCCCTCTTCTACAGGTAGTTCTCCCATGTGCTTTGATCATAGTATTTGAATATCGCTAATAATGCAGTTACCACTGAGTGACCACTATTAAACAGTAATACACTGTTGATTTCACTCTTCACAAAACTTTGTGAGATTGGTGTTATAATCCCCAGAAATTACAAGAAACCTAGTACTAGAGGAGTTCTTCTAAATCTCATACCATGTGATAGTGGCAGCCTGGGCTGCAAAGTGAACATTTATCACACAACGTCATTTCCCATTATTTTGCCAAAAAGCTCTTTCCTGTTTTGACTTCCAATAAATATTCTGAGTATTTTCATTCCAACCTACTCACTGGTGTAGATGAGTTTCTTTGAAGTTGTCATGAGTTTTGTTACAATCCTGTAGGAACAGGAATTTTGTAGAAGTAAGCAGAATAATTGTCACTCTGAGCCATCGTTTCCCTGATTGATACAAAATCATTATTTAGCAGATAACACATTTTAAAACATTTTTAAATACCTTTAAAATTTACCTATGAGAATATGATAATTATTTTAATCTAAGAAAAACTGTGTGTTGAGCTGCTGATTTCTCCAACGGGAGTGATCACAAAGATGTATTTTTTCCTACAAAGGAGCAAATATCATGAAGCCTTGGTGAATTTTGAGCTCTGTTAGCCATATTGGTAGCTGGAGAATATTTAGATATTTAGATCAGTAGATTGTCCTCAGATTAAAGCTTTACGTAGTGGCATGCTTCAGAGGATACATATTACATCAAACAGTCCACAGTTTGGGTGTGATTTTGTGCCCCATCTAGCATGCTGCATATTGTAAGGTGTAGCTGCCTTCCAGGGCTTCTGTCACTGGGATGTGTCCCTGGACCTCCGCCCCCCACCCCAACCTTTCAGGGGACCGGCATTGTATAACTCAGGTGGTTGAGTAGTTGTGCCAGGAAACAGTGTTGAGGACACGGAACAGGAGATGTCATTTACTCCTCCTAACACTTCAGTTTTACCCAACAATGTGTGAATGAGTAGGAATTTCACACCCTCTTTTGAGAGGAGAAATAACACAGAGCATTTCTGTGCTGCCAGGGTAATGTGCCCTGTCAGGCACCCAGGAGAAGGCCTCGGCTGCAGGTTTCCTTACTTGTGACCTTGAAACGCTCAGGGAAAGCTGGAGAGAAAAGTAATTTCGTCTTTGAAATTACACACCAGTGTTCTCATTCATCTTGATAAGCACTTTTAAGGAACCAAAAAAAAAAAGAAGTAGGAATATTGCTTCTATAAGGGTTTTAGAGACCTTCCTTCTACAGAGTCAGTTTAAAGTACATTTAGATGTTCAAAGATGCATTTGATTTCTATTGTGAAGCCAAATTGGCAACTTTTAGAAGGTTGGGGATAAGAAAAGAAGAAAAATGAAGACACAAAAGAAAACAAGTGGGAGAAAATGTATTTAAAAATAAAATTATTTTTTATTCCGTACTTAAAATAAATGTAAAAAGAATAGTTGTGAAATGAGCTGTACTCTGTGATGAGCTGTCAATCATCACTGTTCATTGATTCCACAGACATTTTCATTAATGATTTGTAATTGCTTAAATGATTCCTCTAGAAATGCTACTTCAATTAGCAAATGCTATCAAACTCTGGTAATAAGAGGCTAAATAAAGGGAATCAATAATGTGATGATAATATTAAAACATTAAATAATTTTCTCATCAAAAAATAAACATTTTAAAATATATTCTGATTGTGACATTTATTTAGACATAAAGCTAGCTAGCTATTTTGTTCTTAAAATTCTAACTGTGCTAATTTAGAGAATGTGTGTGTGTATATAGCCTTTGCCTTGAGAATAACCTTCAATGGCTCACCAGTGTAATTATCAAGTCTTTGACACCACATAGCTTGGATGTCTCTCAAACATGTACAGAATAACACGATGCTTTACACAAAATCTGCCCTTCTCCCCATAGTCTGGAATGCCCCCATTGTGATAGGAAAAGAACATCCCTCTTTGGAATCCAACACTTGATAATACCCTCCCCCTGTTATCATGAGTGCTTCCCGAGAAAAAAGCAAGAGCTATGGTTTTCAACCCAAGAGGAAGCCACGCCAGGCAGAAATTAAGAACAAGGGCAACAGGATTCAGTCCAGATGGGGAGCGTCTCCTGCAGCTGCAAGAGCAGTTCGTGCTGCAATTAGAAGGAGCTGGACAAGCCCTGGAAACACACTGAGCCCAGAGCAAAGCCCACAGCCAGGGCCTCCGCTGCCTCTAAGAAGAAAGACAACAGGGGCTGTGTTAGGAAGTTCCCGGCGGTTAGCAGGAAGTAAAAAGAAAGCTACTTCAAAAACCATCTTTTTCCTTTACTGAAGGTCCCCGCAGGAGAACTATTGAAAGGAATTGTGTCGACTGACCCGCCATGGTTAACAGTCACTCAGAACCCATGGTAACTCCCCAGCATCTGCACCGGCTCCATCTTGCACCAGTGCCTGGATGCTTGAAAGGATGGAGGAGATCCTCTGTGAGAACAGAGATAGAGAACAAAACTCCTAACAGGTACTGAAATCTCCTCATGTACAAAGCCAGGAAGGGCGTGGGTCTTTTCCTAGCAGGACTGTCTTGTCTCCTGATGCCTCCTGCCTGCAATCTCGGTCACAGCCCTTTGCCTGCCTTGCCTGTGTCAGGGGCATGTCTGCACACATCACCTTACTGTCCTTCCACAGAAAGGTTCTCCTGCCACAGCCGGAGAGAGGGAGAGCAGTCATGAAACCAATAGGCTGGATGACCGCATCTCAGAGAAATGGGTGTCTGGGAGAGCATCACCCCGACTTCATGTGGGCTCAGGGGTCCCTGACCCCTCACCTCCCGAGGGTGTCCTCATGAGCATGGAAAGCACACAATGTCATCTTCATGGGTCCCTACATGGACCCTTTCTCCACCAAACCAAGCTTTGGAATTTGGGGCAAGTTACAAACCTCTTTGCACTCTCTTCTTACTTTTGTATAAGGGGGGATGAACATAATACATACCACACAATGTCTTTTGTGTGTGAGATGTGTAGGATCATATGGGATGCAAGTTCATGCTAAGGGCATCATTATTTTCCTTGTAGTCATACACAACCCCAGAGAAAAAGAGAAAATCCCTCCTGATTTCATCTTCTCACACTCAAAATTTTCATTGAAACGTTGGAGAAGATGGTAGCAACAGTAAAGACAAATGTGCTCAGAAGATTAACCACGACTGCGGTGGTTGAACTCAGGCACACAATTGATGTCTCCTGGCTCTAAGGCAGCTTGGAAGACCACCATTTTTAGACATCCCCATTCTAAACTCTCCACCTTCTTTGTCTGTTGGCGTTTAGTATACTGTGAGGAAGTGCATGTGTGTGTTCTTTTATATATATACACACACACATACACACTCAATGTAGATGTTATGGGTTTACTACTCAAAAATATTAACAAAAATTTAATCAGCTGTTTTACTCAGTCTTCTCTTGTCTGCTGAAGGGACTTTAAATTTGAACTGAGAGAGACAACATTTCTCCTTAGAATTCATCTAAGGAGAACTGATATGCTTCAGAAACACAGCACAGTGGAAGGAAGTACCAGCATCCAGGAAGACATTGTCAGGCGATAAGTAAACAGTGCAGCTTTCAGCCACTTCCCAGATTGCTCTGGGAATTCCCCAGTTGCTTTGTCTAAGATTAGTTTTGGTACGTCCAAATTTCCAAGAAAATCTCCCCACAGCAGAAAAGTATGAGTGCTATTTATTATTGGGGAAGAATTTATTTTCTCTTTGAAGGTAATCATCCTTTTCAAAAGGCATGGAGCCACCCTCTCCTTTAAAATCACTGAAACCCTTTCCAAGATCTCCAGATTTGCATGGTTTAACAGATGGCAGACTTCCACTGATGAGTAATTCATTTCTCAAAGAAGAGTCTCAAATGTGTAGAGCAAATCTGTTCACTCCTAAAATCCAAAGCTGGTGAGACAAACTCTTCATTAGTTGAATGAAGAGATAATCTATACCATAGATTGAATTCAAGAGATTTGGGAAAAAATGCTGACTTACTGGGTATTGGGTATTATCAATAGAGCGTGTTCATTATATTATCAATAGAGCATGTACAATATCTTCAAAGAGATATTTTCAGTAATATTTCAAAATTAAGTTTTCCACTTAAATTACTCATGCATTAATTCATCTTGGTGAATGATTGATGTGGAAAGGTACTGAGTACTTGATTTCATTAAAAAAAAAAAAGTACAAAATGGATAAAATAGGATCGGTACTAAAGATTTGTTCTTGTGTTGTAGTCCTGTGCCAACAATACAGACCCTACTCACAGTGGAGTTTAACTGTTACAGTGACACAGAAGTGACTTTTTGGGGGGAGGAGTGTACCAGTGGATGGGAATAGACTTGCCCCAGCAGACCAGATATTGGAGGGGTGTGGTATAAATAGTAGGTACAAGCGTGTGGAATTGGGGCACCATAGCTGAGTATCATTGATGGTCTCCTGGGAGATAAGGGATGCTGAGGGAGAGTAGGCCAGACAGACTCTTGGATTGCATACAAAGCATCTGTCATCTTTTCAAGGAGATGGGCAGAAAATGCTAAAGACTAAGTCCTGGACCTAACAGTTTGTCTAAATTTCAAAAAAGTTTCAACATCCAGCCACAGTTGTTCTGTTTTGCCAAAGTTAGGGTCCTGATTGGAAAAATCTGGGACACTGACTACCTTAAATCAACTCAGGCTGCTGTTAAAAACACCATAGACTGTGTGGCTTAAACAACAGGCAGTTGTCTCTCACAGGTCTGGAGGCTGGAAGTCCACATCGAGGTGCCGGCCAGTCTTTTTCCTGGTGAAGCTCTCTTTCTGCTTTGCGGTTGGCCGCTTTCTTACTGTCTTCAGGTGATCTTTCCTCAGTGTGTGTATGAGAGAGAGAGAGAGACAGACAGACAGACAAAACACCAGTGTCTTTCTCTTCTTAGAAGGATACTAATCCCATCATGGGTCCCCATCTTCGTAACTTCACTAAACCTAATTACCTTCCTATGACCCCCACATCCAAATAGCATCAAACTGGGAGTCTAAGAGTCTAAGGCTTCAGTATAGGAATTCTGGGGAGACACGAACATGAAGTCCATAATACTGACCCATGGGATGGATGCATCTTGGAAGACATCCCCCCCCCCCAATTTTGACTCCTCAGATGCCGCTGAACATTCAGAATCATCCCATCTTTACAGAATTTGAAAATGTGTACCTCCCTGTGCTGGAAGACAATGCCTCTCCTCTGGAAGGCAACTGGTGTTCCCTCACGATCTGCTTATTCTTTATGTCCCCCCACTAGGACCATGACTAGGGTAAAGTTGTAGCACGACTTACCTGAGGATGTCTTTAGGAGGTATTATTGAATTGTGTCCCATAAAGAGATGTTGAGATCCTACCCCCTGGTACCTGTGAACGTGACTTTATTTGGATCTTTGTAGATGTAACAACTTAGGATGGAGTCATTAGGATGGGCTCTAACCCAATAGACCATGTATTCTTATAAGAAGAGGAAAACACCATGTGAGATAAGCACCCACAGAGAGACAGTCATATGACTACAGAGGCAGAGACTGGAGTGATGCAGCCATAAGAAAGGGATAACAAGGAGCAATGGCTACCACCAGAAGCTGGCAAAGACAAGGAAGTGTCTACTCAGCATCTTTCAGGGAACCTGGCTCTGCTGACATCTTGGTTTCTGATCTCTATCTACGAGCACTGTGAGACAATAAATCTCTCTTGTCTTAAGCCCCCAATTTGTGGAAATTTGCTACAGCACTCACAAGAAACTATTACAGGAAGAAAAGGATTAAATCCCAAAAGATCTTCAAGTCCTAGCCAGCTTGTACCAGCAGGAATAAGGGAGTACACACAGAATTGGAGTTTGAAGGTACTTGACCAAAGGGAACATAAAATTGATGAGGTAGATTATCTTGGCTTGGGAGTGCTTTTCCTATATAGAGAATTTATCATTTTTGCAAAGGTCCCTGAAATGGTGGGTACTTACTACTAGAATTGCTCATAGAAACCTAGACAGAACAATCGTCTGCAAAGAGCTGAGATGCCAGACTTGCTGTGGCAGACCATGGCAGGAAGGACGAAAGGCTAGGAAAGAGGGCAGGCAGGAATGGATATACTATGTGGAGTCAAGAGACCCACCACCTTTTCCAAGAAGGCTCAGGAACTCACCTGTATCCAAAGCTAAAGGGATGCTCTGGCAAGAATGAAAAGTATCACTAAAGTGTTTGGGGCTGTCTCTTATATGCAGGCCTAGGCAGATGACAGGAGAAGGTGACATAAGGCTTTTCTCACTGATAGTTATGGAGACGATGGGACCCTGAAACAATAGAGGCCAGACACTGGTACCAAGGGCTGGCACTTTTTCAAATGGCCAGCAGATGAAGTGGTGTTCTAGAGCTATTTCATGGAACCCAGGATCCCGAGATGGGCTGCTGCAAAGGTGCTAGTTGGGTTACAACAGCAGAAGGTAACCAGGGAGAATGGGAAGAGAGGACAGTCATCTCACAAAAATGTCCCGGTCCCCTGCCAATTTCCAGACATGAGCCGGTTGCAGAGCCAGAACCCACTGACCGAAGAGTTGAGCAGGTCCTGGAAGTGAACACCCTTTGACAGCATGACAATTACACATGATAATGCTTCTTCCTATCCTTCTCAAAGGACCAGTGACCATTTACCTGGTCATTGGGCGGGGGGGGAGGAAACTGTACCTTGGAGGGAGGGAAATACCAGCTATTTTGATAATGATTGGATGCAGTATCTAAGAGGACATTGATACCTAAAGACATAAACTCTGATTGAGCCTTCCCTACCTTAGAGTAAATACATATTGTGTCAACTAATAAGTGGAGCCTTGTCCTAGGTCCAACTTACAGTGAATCTGTTAGATCGATGGACCCACTCGGTGCTCATTTCCCTGGTGACCAAATATATAAGCTGTGAACAAATCTGACAGTAAGTACAACCCTAAAAACAGGCAGTTGGTTTGTGGATTGAAAGTCACACCTTATCAACCCTGATCAAGATAGAAAGTCACAAATAATATTGCATGTCAGAAGCCATGATGAATATGAGTGCCAACATTAAGGACCAAAAATGTACAGGGGTGGTAGTTCCCTCATATATTCATTTAATTGACCAGTCATGTCCTCTGTAGAAAATGAATGGATCTCAATAATGACATAGACTACGACAAACTCAACCCCTCAATCAAGTTCAGTCACTCTGTCAGTTAACGTGTGTTTGCTGGAGCAGGTACGGAGAACCTCAGGGACATCGTATGTGATCACTGATTTGGCAAACATGTATTTTTCTATCTCATTCAGTAAACAAGATGAGAGTTTGTTTTCACATGGAATTGACCACAATAGGCATTTATGTTTTTGCCCCACAGCTATATTAAATACATCCTCTGTCAATTATACAGTCCAAAGAATCTTGAGTGCCTCGACATTAACCTAGTACAAGGATGGCATTATGTTGATCAGGCCAGGTGAGAAAGGGGTGGTTAAATGCATAAACCACTGATAAAAGACCCTGCAATCCTGAGGTTGGTAGAAAAACTTTCCAAAGATTCAGAGACCTGCTATATCCGTAAACATTTTAGGAGACTTATAATTAGGGTCACGCTAGGATAAGTGATATCACCTTGGACTCCATTCTATGAAGAAACAAGCACAATTCCTGGTTCAGTTTCTGTAAGGAGCATATTCTACACCTCAGGTGGCTCCTTTAGTCGCTAAACTGAGTGACTCAAAAGGCTGCTACTTGTGAATGGGGACCGGAGGAAAAAGAGCTCCGCAGCAGACCCTGATTGTGGTGAAAGAAGCCCTCCCACTTACATCACATGATCTGTCAGACTCTATGTTGTTGGAGGTATGTGTTGGGAAAATATGTTTTGTGAAGAATGCAGTGCATCTGAGACTAAAAATCACAATGCAGGGGGACCCTTGGGGTCTGAAGCCAGGCCATGCCATTTGCAGCAGAAAATGATATGCTTTTTTCAACACAATAAAGGTAGACTACTGGACCCTGGAAGAGATGGAATGCCTTGCCTGTGACATCAAGTGGCCATGCATCTAGAACTTTCCAACATGAACTGAGTACTGCCAGACCCATTGAGTGCCCAGGTTAGGTTGACCCAGCAAAATCTATCCAATGATGGAAGCGGGAAATCTGAGATAGAATTGGACCAAAGGGCATAGGCGGGTCCCCCAGACCATGGTGGCACTCAGCACTTTTGTACCAGACCCCTTCCTTAGCTCACATCTGTGGCCCTACAGGAGATCCTATGACCAACTCAAGAAGGAGGGGAAACTCTGAACTTAATTTACAGATGCGTTCATGAGTCCAAGTGACAAATAGACAGCTGTCGCACTCCATACTCATTCAGGTGTGGCTTTGAAAAAGAACAGCAAGGAAAATTATCGCAATAGGAAAACCTTCAGCAGTGAACTTTATCATTTCCTCCCTGTGTAAAGAGAAAGGGCCCAAAAGCATATGTATAAACTCATGGGCAGTGGGCAGTGGCCACCGGCCTAGCCAACTGGTCATCACCTAGAAGAAGCAAAACGATTGGAAGATCAGGGAAGAAGGTCTGTGGCAGAAGCATGGGGATGAATACATGGAAGTGGTCATAAAGTTTGAAGATCTATGTGTTACATACCAATTTCCATCAGAAAGCATTCACCAGGGAAGAGATGTTAAAAAGAAAAATAATAGCGGCAGTGTCCTTCTGTCATCACCTCTCCCCATGCTGACACAATGGACATGGACACATGGACAAGTGTCGTGGTGGCATGGATGGAGTTCATGCATGTGCCAACATCATGGACTCTATTGACCACAGCTGACCTGGCTACTGCTGCAGCTGATGTCAACCTGCCAGCCCCGGAGACTAACGCTGAGGCCCTGATAAGGCAACATTCCAGAGACCAAATGGCTACTAGGTGTCTAGATTGGGCCGCCTCCAAGCTGATGGGCCAGCAGTGCATTCCCACCAGAGAAGAGAGTGTTCTGAATGTGAGTTTGCCTTTGCTGCTGTAGGAGCTCGTCCAGCACCACTATTCTGGGCCTATTGACCAGCCTGGATCCCACATGATACCCTACAAATAAGGGTGGTCCTTTCATCACAGGAGTTGCAGGCATGGACCCAAGACTATAGGGTCCACAGTCATGTCATCTAGAGGCCACTGTTCCACAAAGAGTGCTGGAAAGGTCAAGTGTCAGCTTGGTGACCACACACTACAAGGACAGAGTGCCACGCTCCAGAGCACAGTGTGTATTTTTAAACAAAGATCTTTGCACAGCATTGTATTACCAACAGGGAGAATCCCTGGGCTTACAGGAATGTAAGCCCTATAACCATCACTCACAGTGACCCATCCCCACAACTCTGTGCTCTACAAAGTGAGAGTTCTGTTCTTCCAGGGAGCCCACTTTTGCCAATGGGCAAAGCAAAAATCCAATGAACTGTAAGCTTCCTGGGCTCCTTGAGCTTCTTGTGTTCAGGGACCAGCAGACATGTCACCATGTTATCAAGGATAATCCACCCTGATTGGCAGAAGGAAGAAGAGTTGCTGTAACACGAGGGGGGCAGGGAGGTAAATGTGTGGAACCCGGGTTCTCTACCTGGGTGCCTTCCTTCTGTGCTTTATTCCTCCATCCCTCACACACCAAAATCAACTGGAGCTCCTCTATTTCCACACATTCTGTGCCCTTGCTTGAGACAGAGAACAGGTCTTATCACCCAACCTGTGGCACAAAGCCCAAACACCCAGTAAATGGACATAGAAGATTAAATGGATCCTTTATGTAATTTGAATGACAATTTTTCAAACTACAGAGCAGTGTGTCTACTAACACTATTACGTAGAAGGTGTTTTCTATGCACTTGACAAAGCGCCATGCAGCTGGGCCTCTCCCCTGTGTTCTGGGGGTGACACTGATGATTCCTCCAGGCTGCCGACCAGGCCTGGGCAGGAGAACAAAGCTGTGTGGAAGGGATTATGAATGATCCCCATTTTATGGGTGAGGAAGAGAAGTCACATTCCCCAGCACAGCCAGGATCTGACCCCAGGCTATGGCGGCTGAGTGTCTGCCCTTCCCCACACTGATCCCTGCTTCACCAGAGCTGGTGTTGGAAACGGGTTATGGGGTATGACGTCCTCACACAGAGCAGCTGTCAGGAACCCCTCATGTCTCTGCTTGGGCTCAGATCTCTGACGCAGGAAGTTCTTTTTAATTTTTTTTTTAATGGAATATAGTTGATGAACAATGTTGTGTTAGTTTCAGGTGCACAGCAAAGTGGAATCAGTTATCCACATACATACATCAGTTATCCACATACATCAGTTATCCACAGTATGTGGATACATATGATCGTCCACTCTTCGTTAGGTGGTTTTCCCATGTAGGCCACCACAGGGTATTGAGTAGAGGATGTTCTGACTGTGCCCACATCAGAGCAGCCCACCTCCCAGCACTTAGTGCAGCATTAGGGAGACTTTGAGCAAATTATTTAAATTTCAGTTTCATCTGGAAACTACTGACAATAATCTCACATGAGTCTTATGAGGTTAAAAGACAAGACAAGCTCTTGTATATTATACTTAGGCATGGTCTTTGATATGTGTCCAGTGACTATAATTTTAACGTATTATAGTATGTTGTCTATATTATGATAAATGCTACATGGGTAACCCTGTCACAGGGCACTTTTGAGTTTTTCTGCACAAAACAATGCAAGTGGAAATGAAGCCATCCATCAAACTCATTATCTACTCTAGGATGTTCTTTTTGAATTGAAAAGCTGCATTTAATTACAATCTATTTTCATTTCCCTCTATTTTGGGAAATTTTGGTTTGTGTGAAAACTCCCTTAGCTCTTCTATCTCACCCCTGGACTCCAGCAGGTGCGGAGATTCCAAAGTGGCTGGGGTGAGCAGGACCCCTGGGAAGAGCCCTTTCCCTTCATCCCATCAGTCAGCCCCGACCCCCTGGCTGGATCCTGCCCTTGCTGAAATCCAGCTGTAAGATGCCACAGTCTTTAGTAGGTGTGAGGAGGTCCCAGAAGGAGAAGGCAGGAGAGGAGGCCTGACTTCCTGACTGGGGTGGAGTCTTGCCTGCTCTTTCCTGAGTCCACAACATCACTAAAGCAATAGGGGTGCAGCCCTGAGTACATGCCTCGGAAGTAAAGGCAGACATGTCCCACAGAACCAGGATGTGGCATTGGCTTCAGAACCTTTTTCTCAGATGCTGGCTTATCTAAAACAGCATAATTGGAAACACGTCCAAGGAGAGAGGCCACCCAGCTGTAGGGCTGTAGAATCCCCTTGGTCACTACTTCCTAGGACACACGTTCTTTAGAGAATCCCCGTTTGGTGATGCCGGGTCCAAAGTGCCTGTGAAATGCCACCAGGGTTTCCCCAGTTTGGTGTCCTCCGATGAGAAATTTAGCCCTGATGGGAAAAGGATCCAATGAAAGGACTGTGGCTGCTTTGTTGGAAAACTATTGCCATAACTATGATTTATGAAGGAAACAAACTATCCTCTATCCCCACAAAGCTCATTTACCTTCCGACCTGGGAGCTGGTCCCAGTTAACAAACAGAACAACGTTCTCCCCGTATCTGCCCCGTGCCCTCCCTAAAATTAAATCAGAACAAATGTATCTTTACGTGCGTCTGTTCATCTTCCCCCTGCTCTGATGACTAGGTATTAAATGTAAAGTTTAGACAGTGCATTTTCCACAGGAGTCTGATCCCTTCTGATTTTACTGCAAACCAGGGAGCTGGGACCACAAAAGCCTCCTTTCACAGACAGGAAGAGTTTTCACCTGGAAAAATAAACTGACAAAGACAACATTTACATATTGCTGATGATATAGTGCCCTTAGAGGAAACCCTATAGGGCCTTTTATTTAATGGTGCATTTTAAGAGATGGAAATGCCTGGATGTATGGTAATACTTAATTTTCCTGTTTCCTGCCCCAGCTCCTGTGAATTTCCCACAGCGAGGTGCCCATGTGACCACCTGGCTGTCTCCACTGTCCTGAATCAACATTAGAAAATAGGGACCATCTCTCTGGCTGTAGCTCTTTAAACACTCGCCTTGTTTGCTGCTTTATGCTTCCTCAAAACGCCGTGCAATGATTCGTGTTACTGAATAAAACTCTACAAATCTGGTAACTTTCCTTGTCTAACGTGTGAAAAAATAAAGCGAAGAGAAAACAGACACGGTGGAAATTCTCCATTTAAGACAGATCATCCCGAGCTGACATCAGGGAAGGGAAGCACGGGCTTGCTTATTCTACAAGGGATTAGATAACCCTTGATAACCCCTTGATAACCATTCTAGTCTTATTATTTTTTCCAAACCCAGCCAGTTGTATATGAAATTAACCACTCACGTTCACCAGAGTGAACCACCACTCTAGGGCGGCTAGAGTCCTGTTTGGCTAGAGTCTGGGATTGGGAATGAAACCAGGGTACCTTAGGAACGGAGGGAGGGACTCATTGTAAATATCCCAGCTAAACGGAAGAAGAGAGCTTTGTCGGCTTCCCCATCCCACCCCTAAATTCTGACTCCTTCGGTGGTCCCAGATAAGAAAGACCACTCCTGTGGCAATGCCATGATCCCTTCTGAGCCAACCTGATCTTTCTAAAACGGTTCTGTAAGATTTCACCCTATAGGATGGGGTACATTGAGCTGGCCCATGAGGCAGACACCAATTCCTGGGACTCTGCAGAGCTTCTGCCAGCCAGAACCCCCTCAGGAGGGCAGAACGGGGCTTTCTGCACTAAGGCCATCAAAACTATCCACATTCTTTGATTAGTCCTTGAATAATAGTAACTGCAGGCCCTCCTTCAGAAAGTGCCCCTAGATTGAGTGAATTTCTGGTGTATCAATAAGAAGGCTTGATTCATTGTTGGAGTGATTCAGAGGTTCGGAGGGGAAAGGATACTCCGAGGGCCCCACTGTTGACCCTACAAAGCCCTGCACTGTTCTTCTCTCTGGCATTCAGGTCAACGTGTTATGTCACTCTGGGAGCTCTCATCTCCACAGTAAGGACCAGCCCAGCCTCCAACACCGCACGCCCCTCCCCCAAGCCTCTGGAAGCCTTCAGAGCTCACATCAAAAGCGCAGGTTAAACCTACGATACATCTTTCCAAAGGGGCAACAAAAGTTCTCTTTATCCCTTGATCAGCTAAGCTCACCCGTAGGAAATGTTACACCTTTTTACTAACCTGACACATTGTCTTTTTCTGTATAAACTACAGACATCTTGACAGGCTCACAGCCGTTGACACCTGCCGGGAGTGCTGGGTAGGTCCCTGAGCACTCTCTGCCTCTGCAGGCTAAGGAGCCCACCACCCTCCAAACCCTCAAGCATCCTTTCCTCTTGACACTCACATGGCTGATTTATTGAAATGAGCAGAAACTTCTACATTGGCAGGGGAGTCCCTGACACACATGTGTATAGTAAAACACACTTGATGTTTTCAAATAAAGACCTTGCCTTAAATTAGCAAGCGATAGGATTACTCTGACAGGTTGGCCAAATAAATCATCGGCCAATGGTTGTGACAACCCCTCTGGAAGCATCTTACTGGGGCTGGTCCAAGACTCTCACTGGAAAGTGCGAGGGAGGGGTGGCAGTGACTAGGAAATGTGAACAGCAAGGCTGTGTCTCTGGTGCTCTCTTTCACAGATATTGTTGAAATCAGAACACTTTATTTTAAAGAACCTGTTGAAAACAGACATTTTCTTTTTAATCAGCTGTCAGCCAGTACAAAGTACTTTGCTTTCCTGTGTTCCTTCTTCCCTTCTTCCTTTCTGAAAAACCTAACCTTGAATACTTTCCAAAGAACAAGGATCTACCCTTGAGGATGATCATCGTTGCCCTTTCTTGTCTAAAAGAAAATTCATTTTATTAACATATACAGTTGTGTATTTTATCGTCAGGTATTCAGTTCAACAGGAGGGTCTTATGAGTTTCAACCAGGCTGAGCATATGAAATTGATTTGGATTCTCCCTTTTCATTGGAAAGCCATTGGAGCATTAATTAATATATTTGAAGGATTTAAATATTTATTAATAGCATAAAACTGTGTTTGTTGTATACTCTCTTTCCTCACCACTGTTTCATTTTCAGTGTGTCCGACTACATCATTTTTTTGAGCTTAAGTGGTAGGTAAAGTTATTTGTCGATGGCAACAGAAAAGAAAAATGGTGTCCTTTACAGGTACCTGGGGGACATTACCTTGTCATCTCTTTAGGTGTCTGTAGTTTCCTCTCTCTGCACTGGTACAGCTTCAAGGTTTACTATCTTGTCACAACAGGGTGCAGAAGGGTACACAGTACATATTTATTGCAGGGATGAACACATACAACCAAAGTGGGCCAGTAGGCGGCCAACCAAAATGACACACGGGTGTATATGCACACAACCCAAGTGCAATGTAAGGAGGTCAAAATCCAGAGGCTGCTTCCGGCCGAGTGTTGGGGGAATGTCACCCAACCCAAAAAGGAGATGGCTCACTAAACACCAGCTGTTCCAAATCTCAGCGTCTCTGGAGACTAGAACATCCGGGAAGCAGAGAGGACATTAGGGGAAGGCGCAGCCCCCGTTCAGGAGCCGTGATGAGCTTGGTGGATTTCACAGAGAGGAAGAAATGCCCCCACCAGGCCCAGAGATTAGCAGGGTCTATGCGACCCGTGTTTCCAGGCATAAGACACGCTCGAGGGGTTCTGAACATCACGTGGGGTGGCTCTTACTTTGGAGGGCAGAGCACAAGCCCAGTGACACCCAGATGGAGCTGCGCCCAACAGAAATCAGAAAGGTAGAGAAGCTGTGTTTATACATTCTGTATGTGAGCTATTTGTAATATCTTAAAATAAATAACTTTTGGTAGTTTTTAAATTCAGGCATTTAAATTACTGCAATAAATCCATTCGATGATCAAATCAGGGCCCTTTTTCTGGAAAAACTGATTATTTCAGGAAGTTGTCAGCACACAGAAGCTCCTTAAAAACTTCATCCTCCACCATCCTCCGGAACCACACACCCACACAGTTAATCACAAAATAGATGACTAAGTTATAATAACAACTTAAAACACTGTAGCAACACAAGAGGTTTACCAGCATCCACAAGGCGCTTTGTACTTCAGTTGCAGCCGAGTGCCTCTGGGTTCTGTCCCAACACAGCTCAGGGCCTCTGATGGCAGCTCAGGGGCCCCAGACCAGAATTACCCTCTAGAACCATCACCCAGGTTAATTACCAGCAAGTTAGTAATGAAGAGACTCAGGACCGAGTTTAGGTCCTCTGTGCACTGAGTGTAAAGTGCAGGGGTTACTTTGTAATTGTCTCTGGCTGTCATGATCTGTTCCTCAAATTCAACTTTCATCCTCAGCTGGACTTCATGCCTCCCTGAGTCACAGGGGCTGCAAAGGGTGCTCTTTCTGTAAAGCACCTGCTTCTGAATGTCCTTCCTCCACTTACCTTCAGTTCCTGAAAATTAATGAGTTAATCATTTACTTTTAATTCATGAATAATTAATGGTAATTATTTAACTATAACGCATTGATGCTTAACTTTGAACACCAAAAAAATCAATTGCTTGTAGGCAAGAATAAAATTTAACAATGATTATGAATATGCAAAATGCACAGGTTACTTTCTTAACACATACTCTATGGCCTCCAGAAAGTACCTTCTCTTCTTTCTGGGTTTTCTCATCTGTGTCCCTGTTAACAAGGAAGAGATGTCTTTGCTGAATAATTTGTGGGCAAGACAGGAGAGTATAGCATGACCCATCCACACCCTGAAGTACAAGTGCTCACACAGGTTTCTGAGTCATCTCTGTCGTATGTTTGTACCTGCGACTCAGAACATCCACTCTGACCCCTCACCATCCCCCAGGAACATGAGCTGAGGGCTGCCTGGAAGCACGCCCTTGGATCATATATGTAAAAAAGACAAAGATCCTATAACACCACTTATATGTGGAATCAAAAAAAAAAAAAAAGATACAAGTGAACTTATTTACAAAACAGAGATAGACCCACAGACATAGAAAACAAAGTCATGGTTACCAAAGGGGTAAGTGGAGGACAGTGAGGGATAAATCAGGAGTTTGGGATTAACATATACACACTACTGTGTATAAAATAGGTAAACAACAAGGTATAGCACAGGGAATTATACTCAATATTTTTTAATAGCCTATAAGGGAAAAGAATCTGAAAAATAACTGAATCACTGTGCTGAACACCTGAAACTAATAGGACATTGTAAATCAACTATACTTCAATAAATTTTTCTTTCCTTATGATGAGAACACAGGATTTACGCTCTGAACAGCTACCAACGTGTTTTTAAGAGCTTGGCCCATGCATATATATTAAAGCAAGGCTCTTCTTTCAAGTGTCATCCATGCTTTGCATGCAACAAAGACTCAAAAACCAGGCTCTTGGTACCTGGTGAAAGACATGGTTGGGAAGTGCTATAGCCCCCAGGACTGAACAGCTGGGAGCATGAAGAACTCTACCCATGTGTCACTTTTCAGAGAGAAAGCCAGTGGGCGTAGCTCCTAGAGGACTTTCTCATTTTAATATATTTCCATTCATAAGATTCCTTCAGAGACTAATATTTTTATGGATCAACTTCCACGCCAAATTTTTACTCAGGAGTATAGTTTGCATCAAATAGACTGCACGAAAAAGAGCAGGCTTCTTAAAATCCTTTCTTCCTACAGGGGCCAGGGGGCAGAGCTGCCCTCCTACTGGGGTCAAGCATTTAAGCTCAGGCCAATCCTCCTCTCGCTCAGCTCAGCGGTAGGCAGTGTAGTCGCCGTCTCCTCCAGGCAGCAGGAAGCCTGTGGGAGCTGCGGGCTGTGGGGACCTCGGGCTCAGAGCGGCAGGTCAAAGATGGATGGATCCTCCAACCCACCTCCGCCACCCTTCCAAACAGAGCGTGTGAGGCCTATGAAGGCCACGCAGCCTATGTGCCATAAGAATGTGTCCACACAGCCTGGAGGAGGGGATGCCATCAGTCAAAGTGCTTATTCATGAGGCACCTTGAGAAAGGAGGTGAGTTACTTCTAACAATAGGCAAAAGAAACTGACGGGAGAAAGTAGAAGAGAGGAAAGAGGGGAAGAAACGGTTTGGCTTCACAAACCTCTGCACAACTCAGAAGCCTGGTTCTGGCCCATCCCTCTAGACCCACCACTAGCAGCGGGTTTTGTTTCATAACTTGCTTTTTATCCCCTTCGTGAAACAGGATTCAGAAGCAGGGCGGACCAGCCTGGCCTCAGCGACAGGAGACTTTGGATGCATCTGTAAATCCTGGAGGCCACCAGACATCAATTACTGGGCTTGCGGCTCTGCAGGGAGACATAGGGTGTAGCTGAGGACAGGGCCTCCTAGCTGAGATGACCCGCAGCCACTCTGGGACATCCAGGTCTGTGCAGGCACCACAAAGCCCATGGGTGAGTGAGGTACATTTCAACAGATTTGCAGGTGGTGAGAACCTGCCTTCTCATGGGAACTCAAAGGCCACACCTCCCCTTTCTGACCTCTTGTGGGGTACCTCAGGGCCTGAACCATCCGTCCTGCAGGCCAACATCCCTGTGACCCTCCTACAATCCCCCTAGGGATCTGACTGTGTCCCTTTCCCCCAAATTCACGTGTTGAAGCCCTAATCCCCAGTGTGACAGTATCAGGAAGTGGGGACTTTGGGAAGTGATTATGTTTAGATGAGGTCATGAGGGTGGGGCCCCATGATGGCATTAGTGCCCTTATGAGAAGAGGAAGAGAGACCAGGGCCTCTCCTTCTCTCAGCTGTTTGAGAACACAGCCAGAGGTGACTGTCTATAAGCCCGGAGTAAGGTTTTCCCCAGACACCAGAATCAGCTGGCACCTTTACCTTGGACTCCTCAGCTTTCAGAACTGTGTGAAATGAATGTCTCTTCTGTGGCATTTTGCAGTAGTAACTTAAGCTTTTACAATTTCTGGTGATTTATCATGCTAATGTAGCACTAAAAGCTAGTGGATAAAGGTTTTTCACTTTGTAACTTGAAGACAAACTGCCCAGCCTTGGGGTTTGGGAGGCCTTGATGAGCTGTGCAAACCTGATTCCCTCCCTAGGAGAGGCCTTCTTTCCTGGGCATGAGGAACCTCAGCAGATCCTGAATTGTTCTGATAAAGCCCAGAGGGTTTAATTTCGTCTTTAATCCCTGCCAGAAGTATTTTGTTTCATTTTGATTTAAGGGATAAAAATGGTTTAAAAACTCATTTTAATCTCACAGTTTAGCTGGGATAAGAATGTACTTGGAAACACAAAGGGCAATTTCACTTCAAATAAACCACCGTACCTGGCTCACCAGATCCTGCTAGAGCTCTAGTGGGTAAATGGGGCCACCTTTTCCTCCAGGGAGTCCATCCATCCCCAGTATCAACACGGAGGAGATGTCCCACCTCCAACCACGTCCAGAGACATCAAGTTCAGGTGGAGATGCACACATATGGTATAGATTCTGCTGGGAAACCTTCTGCTCCTGCAAATCTCACTGAAGTCACAGCCCCAGGAGAGCAGACCTCACAGGCCAGTTCTGCATGGGGAGTGATGGGCTAAAAGTTGGATTGGAGATAGTTCTACCTGCTCTCTGGAGAGATGTTTCTCAAAGTGAGGTCACATAGAGCACTGCTCCCTTCCCAACCATAGCCCAGAGCTCAGGTGCCCAAATCAGATACTGAAGCCCTGTATGCAATGCACAGAAACAGATGAGAAAGCAAAACAAGAAACGTGTCCCCCAGAACTTCCCTGGTGGTGCAGTCATTAGGAATCCACCTGCCAAGGCAGGGGACACGAGTTTGAGCCCAGGTCTTGGAAGATCCCACATGCCGCAGAGCAACTAAGCCCATGCACCACAACTACTGAGCCTGTGCTCTAGAGCCCGTGCTCCATGACAAGAGAAGCCACCACAATAAGTCTATGCACCGCAGTGAAGTGTAGCCCCCACTCACCATAACTAGAGAAAGCCTGCACGCAGCAACGAAGACCCAACACAGCCAAAACTAAATAAATACATTTATGTATTTATTATTATTTTTTAAAGTGTGCCCCCATTCTGAAACTGCTCAGAACTAAAAATAATTTTTGTTTCAAGCGTATGTTGTCTGTGTTGGAATTAAATACCAGTTCATATTTAGTGCTATATTATAGAACTAATTATTTCAAGTTTAGTATAGAGATTATGTAGAATTTTGTCACTAAACTAGTTGGAAAACCACTTGAAAGGGTGCAGTGACAACAGGCCCATTAAACAGGAAATTCTTGGAGCCTTCAAAGTGGAGGAGATAAGAACAGAGACCAAGGAGGACTGATGAAGTTAGTGCAGGAAATACTGCCCAGAAAGAGTGGGCAGGGTCTATCAATCCAGAGGATGTGGAGGATGAAGGACAGAGCCGGAAATTATTAACAGGTGGGCAGCTGGTTTTTGGGGGCTAGATGATGTTAAAAATTAGGAAAGTTGTCCTTTTCTAACTGACAGTGCATTTCACAGTACTTTAAGCTTTTATTTTAATTTCTTCTGATGAGACAGATTCCTATCCTGTGCTTTTATCGCATGGTTTCCTAAAACCATGATGGTCATGAAACTAACATCAACCTTTATATAATAACATTTTGGAATTTTAACTTTGAACACGTTTTCTTTTTTGAGGCTTCAAATAATGCCTTGTGTGTACATGGATCTTATTCCACTTTTATGTATGGGAAAGTGAGGAGTAAGGAAAGAAAATTATATACCCTGATTCACGCAAAGAATATGTGCTAAAATTTGACTGAGAGCCACAGTTCCTAGCTCCCAACGAAATAAATGCACTTTTCACAACATATTCATGAGTGTGGGTGTGGGGTCTCAAATCCAGAGAGCCTGGCCAGGGAATTCTACCCTTAGCAGTGTATTGCTAATGAAATGGATACAGCTCTTCTAAAGAAGTGTTCAGTAACAGAAAATCTTGAGCTACTTCCCCCTGATTTTCTCTCATGAGTTTTTTTTTGTTTGTTTGTTTTGTTTTGTTTTTTACTTTTCCTACATTTGATCCACTTCAGTCTTAACACATTTTTCTAAAAATTACAGAGTTGTAATTAAGTGGTCTCATTCTTGACATTTTGGGGGAAATCTTGAAGTAGCATATTAATTCCTAAAAAGAGGCATGCAAGAAACTCTGCAAACCCTCCGTATTTGGGTATGGCCCCAATCAACTTGGTTCTTGGAACATGCACGTAAATATACCGATTAGCAGTTTACTAAATATGTGTGCTATTGGAAGATCAAAACACACACCTAATTATTAAAAATCTTCCTAAACACCTTCCTGCCCACAATTCAAATATTATGCAAACCAGTGATTAAAGCTAAGGACAGTTTCCACTAAATAACTCCCATCACAAACCGCCTTCCAACTGCCAAATTATTAGTGCTCTCGGCCGCTGTCAGACCCGGCGATTCACTGGACAATGAGAAAAATTATCTCAGATTCCAGCACCAAGATCTCCCCCCTCGCTCTTCCCAATTAACACTAACAGCTCGCTGGCCACAGGCAATTCTCAGAGTGCTTGGCCTGACTTAATTTTACTTTTAGCTCTCAGTGCCAGGAATACCTAGAAAATTATCTACTAATTATCTAGCATTATCTATGTCAGTTCATGTTTAAAAGTAGCTCGTCTAATTACAAGCCCCTTTGCTATTTGCCTCTAAAGAGTGGGTTTAACTGAGAATTTCTCCAAAAGGGTTTGCACTAAATGCTGGTAATTATGTGCTTCCATTCTTTGGAGGGTGTTCTCTCAGGAATCAACAACAAACAGAGTGACTCAAATGATGCTGTCATGGCGGCGAAGCTGTAAGCAGTAATTACAACTTGGCATTTCCAGTGATTCCTTCTCCTGGACAGTTAGTAAACTATGTGCTCACCCAGCCCTAGCATTCTCCAAAGAACTGTGAACTCTCTCACTGCTTCCAGAAACTCATGGAATCTTCTACTTTGCTGTCATAGTAAAAAAACAGTTCTCTCCCAGCAGGGGTTTCTTGAACATATTTACAGTCAAAGAAATAAAATTTGATTTTATGGCAGGTTGGCATCTAATCCTACTCAGTGTCTTATTGAGAACATGGAGAATGGTTCAAATGTCAGTGATGTGGTTATATTATGACTGAATGGATGCACCATGTTATCCATTTAATACGAACAAGTAAAAAGAGTTCCTCATCACCCCTGACATGCTAGAAAATTCTGACAGGGCAGCTAATCTAAGAAAGTATTTTAAATTACTAGGAAATTGATACTATGATTATTATTTTTTTAATTAAAATGATTTAAAACCCAGAGAAAAGTTAGAAGTGTGCTTCAAATACCTTTTTTTTTTCCTTGAAACATTTGAAAGTAACTTACTAACCCCATGTTCCATCACATGTGACTACTTACTTATGTATTTTCTATCAAGAAGGGACCCTTTCCTACACAAAGGAAATGCAGCCATCAAAATCAGGAGATCAACCCTGACAGGCCACTACCTTCTGACCCTCAGATCTTAATTTAAATTTCACTAATTGTCCCGATGTCTTTTTTAACATAAGGATGAGTGCATTTCAGAAAGCCGTGCTGCATTTGGCTATTATGTGTCAGTCTTTCCATGACTTTAATGAGCTCAACACTTGTTAGGATTTTAGGCCATTTGTTTTGTAGAATGTTTCCCAGCTTGGGTTTGTTCAAAGTATTTGAAATCATATAAATATGCCCTTCTTCATTAAATACTCTAAGTATTTATTAACACCACTATGCACTCATGGTTTCCTTTGTTGTACGATGTTTTAATATCCTATAGCCATTAATTATTTTCATGCTAAAATTAGGCTGGTGACCCCTGTGGCCTTTGGCCCATCTGCTCTTCATTCTTTGAACACTTCTCTGCTTTTTCCTACAGATGTTCTAGGCTCATCTTATCTATTCTCTGTTCCAACCTCAGAACCAGCCATTTCTCCAAGTCTCCTCTTAGTGGAAAATGACATTTAGAAGGTGAGGTCTAGACTTTCAGTCTGTTCCACTGCTGTTTGGGTATTGCTACTCCCAGCTTATCTCAGTGCACAAAACCAGAAGTGTATATGGAACATGCACACCTGTGCACACACACAAATGCATTCACACCTCTATCTGTGTCTACATCTGTATTTCTTGGAATCCACGGCATCACCAATTCCAGTAGAAGGTAAAGGCACATCCTGGTTCTCTCCCTCCCCCTATTTTAACTGCCTCATCGGAGAGTGAGAAGACTGGCTGCCATGTTCCTTAGTGCATCTATGTGTATGAAAACAAGCTCTGAGCTCTGTCGACCCCATCACTCTCCCATGAAGATGCTCTTTTCTCCTGCTTGGTTTCTGACACCCCATACAGGGCTACATCTTGGTATCGACACCTTCCACACCTCTCTTAGGAGGAGACAAGTTGGGTCAGCTGCACCTTGCAGGGACATGCACAGCCTTCCACCTGCTCTGCCCACATCATGATGGCTCTGAGCAGAACAGCTGGGAAGGGGAGAAAAGGGCAGAGAGAGGTAGGAAGAGAAATAAGAAGAGGAAGCACACCCACCATCAGGTTTAAAGTTGGATTTCTGGGTGATGGGGTAGGGGCCCTGTTCAGGTGTAAATAATGCTATTGAGTATGGCTAGTCCACAGGATGGCCCTTCTGCATCATTACCTCACCTGAAAGCTATGATATTTTGTTTATTTTAAGACTTTATTTATTAAAGCAGTTTTACGTTCACAGAAAAAACAAGAGGAGGATACAGAGGTTTCCTGTATATCCCACACATGCCTCCCCCATTTTCAAATCCCCCGCCAGATGGTGCATTTGTTACAACTGATGAAACCCCAGTGACACATAATTACCCAGAGTCCAGAGTTTACATTAAGGTTCACTTCTGAAGACTTCAAGAGTGAATGTTCTGTATTCTGAGTTTGGACAATGCATAATGACATATATCCATCAAGAGATTATCACACAGAGTATTGTCACTGCCTAAAAATCCTTCATACTCTGCCTATTCATCTTTCTTCCCCAATCTGATTATTAATTGATGGCACTTAAGTGTACAAGAAATTATTACCATGAGTAGTCATTGTAGTAGAGCTGGTGGTGGTGAAGTAGGTCCTAGGACTTTAGAAGACCTCCCTTCCCCCAGGATGGGAAAAGGGTTGCAGTCCCTCAGTACAGGAGATGTTGCTGCCCAAGTCAGAGTTTCACAGCACTTACAGTGAGAGCCTTTTCATGGAACTGGATGTGTAGAATTGGACTTTCCTGTTCCACCTGTATCAACAGGTGACCCTTGTGGCTACAATTCCTAGCACAGCTGCTGCTGTATTTGCCCACCTGTCCTGTCCTCAAACCTCAGGACTCAGAGGCATGGGCATCTGGACCTCTAGGAGCATCTCCAATATAGCACATTTTCACAGCACTCTTGACGTCCACATCCTGCTCCCCTACCCAGTACCTGAATCTCAGGTGTCACGGACCATAAACTGTTCAAATCAAAATCCTGGGGTTCATCCATCCTTGGGGCTTTCTCTTACTCACTCCTCAGTTTAATTCCATCAGCAAGTCCTGTTTTTTTTTTTTTCATAATATTTTCTTATTCTTTCTCCTTCTCTCCACCTCCACTAATTCCACTATATGCAAGGCCACCATATTCTCGCCCAGCAGTCTGCAGTAACTTCCCCAGCCGTGTTCTAGCTTCCACTCCCACCTGCCTACAACTCATCCTACCTGCAGCAGTCAAAGTGCCTGTGGACAATTTAAATCCAGTCATACAGCTCACCTCATAAAACACCCCAGGGCTTCCTAACACACATATAACAAAATAAAAACTTCAGAGGCTAGAGTGTTGATTATCCAGTATACCTTCTTATCAGGACATTTTTTGACAGGAATCAGAAATATGTACAACTTAGTAAAAAATATATATATATATCAAAACCAACAAAAAACCGTAATTCCCAACTTCTCTTGCAAATAGGAGTAGCCAGCCTCATGAAAGAGTGCTAGCTAATAATATGGAATTCTGCTAGAGAGTTTTGGAATAATTTTTACTTTCCTGATATTGGTTTCACCCCATTTTGGTTTCCCTCTTTTTTTCTTCTTTTTTTTCCTGTCCAGAATATAATGGTGTTGGTTGGAGCTATAGTAACCCTATTGGAACCATGAAGTAAAGACTATGAGAATCCCAGAGACCACATCCCAGAAACTTTGGATCATTAAAGTAACACCAAGAACTACCTACCTCCACCTCCAGACTTCCTATTACCTGAGAAAAGTAACCTGCCTATATTCAAATCACTGCAGTCAAGTCTCTGAGTGCAATCATTATTCTGCCCTATGAGGACCTCTATCTTCTGGTCCCCACAAAACTCTCCAGCCTGACTTCCTACACTCTCTGGTTGCTCACTTCATTCTTTCTCATTTTTGTGTCAGGACCTCCCCTAAGTCAACACCCCCAACTCATACACACACACTCATCCTCATGCCATTATCCATTTGTATTTTCTCTATGGCACTGCTCACTTGAATTTTTTAATGTTTGTCATTTTATTACCTGATGACTAATGCTGAAATGTAAACTGTATGGGGAAAGGAAGCTTGGGTGAGTTGCTCTCACTGAACACCTGGTGCCCAGAACAATATGGGGAGGTAGAAAACACTACCAGAATCAATTGGATAAATGGGTCTAACTCTCAGGTGCAGTTTATTTAGCAATCACATTCATGAACATGGCATACAATACAAGTATATTGAAGAATTCTTTTGGAATTTTACAAAAAGATAATGCTTATGTGGCTATTCAGTACTTGGGTTCTCATGGCTGGTATCTTCTCTTCCTGCAGTCACATCTACAGGGGAAGGAAAATCATAAACCCAAGATTGCTTGAGAGGATGAAATGAACAAGCTCAGTTTGTTTTGTTTCTTTGGTTTTTGTTTGTTTGCTATTGTTTTTTTTTCCTTATTTGCTGTTTGTTTTTTGTTTATCACTGATACTTTTGGGGGGAATTTCTGAAAGGGGAAGGAGTAAGCCATTAAATTTTCTGCTATATTTGAAAAAAACTATTTCATCTATATTATATCTCTAGTCACATATTTTCTAAATTCAATATTTAGCTTACTTTTATGATTTTTTTTATTAGTACTATTATTATATAAATATTTAAAATAATTGTTTACATTTTAATCATTGATGTTCCCTTCTCTCAAAGTTGTTTATGGTCTTTAAATTTATTATGCATTTTTGTTTACTTTTTTGTTTACTTTTACCATTTGCTTTTGTTTTTTTCCTCTGGGTTTTCAAGTGGATGCTTAGATTTTTATTATATTTTTTTCTCAAAAATTTATTTAAAGTTTAAAATGTATCTCCAATTTGCATCTTAAATGTATTCTTAGAACCTTACATGTCCAAAATTAATTGCCATTTTGCTACAAAGTTTTCATAATTTTAATTCCAAGGTTACTTAATAATTGGTTTAGTGACTTACAAATATATGCAAACATTTTTTTTTCTGGCTTTGAGATGAGGGAACAAGTATGAGTTTTATTATTTAGAATGCATTGTTTATTTTTTTGTCTAATTCATGGTTTACTTTAAAAATATACCAAGGTGGGCTTCCCTGGTGGCGCAGTGGTTGACAGTCCACCTGCCGATGCAGGGGACACGGGTTCGCGCCCCAGTCCGGGAAGATCCCACATGCCACGGAGTGCCTAGGTCCGTGAGCCATGGCCGCTGAGCCTGCGCATCCAGAGCCTATGCTCTGCAACAGGAGAGGCCACAACAGTGAGAGGCCTGTGTACTGCAAAAATATATATATATAAAAATATAAATATAAATATAAATATATATATATATACACCAAGGTGGATGTTCTTTATTTATTGAATATAAATTTCTATGTACTTTTAGATAGAGCTTATTGACCTTGTTGTTAATATCTTCTATATGTTTCTTATTTTTATCCTCTTGATAATATTAGTTAATAAAAGTTAACAAAAAAGTTAATTAAAGTATTAGTTAAAATCTATTTTTTAGCCATCTCTATCAGCCTGTCTGTTCAATTTTAAATTTCAAAGTTATACTTTTGTTTAAGTATATGTTGAAGGCTTTTATATCTTCTGATCAACTGTTCTTTAACAGTATACAAAATCAGCTTTGGTACCCTGTGATTTATTTCTTTAAGCTGAGTGATGAAGAGAAATAATAAAGCAGTTGAACTAGATAATAACAAAGATCAGAAGAAGACACAAATCAATGTGTCTACTCATTTTTAAATTGCTTTCTATCACAGTGAGGAAAGGTTATTCCAGAACTAAAAGAAACAAATATAAAAAATAAAAAAAAAAGTAGGACTTGAGACTCAATACTTTTCAGAATGTGAGACTTTGCACGCACATACACACATACACACAATCAAAACAGCCATGGAGAAGAAGAAAATTCAGCAATCATCTAAAATTTAAATATATGATTATTCATACAAAAGCAGATATAAGAAATATCATGAAGCAGAAATTCAAAATTTCATAATGATATTGAACAAAAGAAAGGGAAAATGCAAAGTTGAAACTTATTTGTCTTAGAAAGAAGTTGGAGGAAAAGAGAAATGTGTATTGTAAATTAAGACTAAATTACAAAGTGCTTGTGATAGTACATGTATAACTAGAAATGTTGTATTAGAAATAGAATATAAATAAAAGAGCTAAAGAAAATTAAACAGAATTTAAAATGTTACCTAAAGAATCAGAAATATGTGTGGAACATATGCAAAGAAGATCCAAAAGAGGTATAGTTGGAGTAATTGCTGCCATCCTCCAAGAGGGAAAGCAAATCATTGGAATGCAATTAATATTTAAAACAGTAACACACACACTTTCTTAGAATCAAAGAAAACTTGAATGCACATATTAAGGCACCCATCATAGACCTCAAAAATTTTACCCAGAAAGATTAATTATAAAACATACTCTAATAAGACTGGTAAACTTTAAAAGGTATGCAGAAAAATATGTGAACCTCTAAATATAAAATCTAAGTTACTTGTGAGGAAAGAAAATTAAGCTGTTCTCAGACTCTTGACAGAAAATATGAAAACAAGAGAAGAAGGGAACATGGGTAGGGGACCATATTTCAAGAAAAAAAAAAAAATCCACCCAGAAGAATATTGTGCTGGTGTAGAAAAGAATAAGAAAGTCCCTATGATTGGGTAATGTTCAGAATATAGTTTTAGGTCACAATAGCAAATCACAGAATGGCATATTTATTATGCTACATTTTGCATAAGAAAGAAGGTAAAAAAAAAACAATGAACACATTTGCTTATTTTTGCAGAAGGAATCAGTGGAAAGAGCAACAAAAAATAAACAGAAATAATTATAGAGATAGAAATGTAACCTCTGTAAGTGTAACTTTTAATATAGTTTTGGCATTTGACTCATGTCAATGTTTCACATGTTAACAGATGAAGTTAAATTAAAAAAAAGATGTTAGTCTGTAAATTTCACAAAAAAAATAAATGAACTTAATTGTATAGTAGATGAGTAATGTAACCATAAAAATAAGAAATAATTCAAGTTATATCTAACATAGCTCTCATATCCTAACATATATCTACAATAGGATATACTTTAAGAAACAAAGAGATTGCAAATTAATATTAAACTTCGCTCAGTAAGTAGTTTCTATTTTTAATGATGATAATGATATTGTAATTTTGACACTATTCTCTACAGATTGTAATCCATTCAAGTGAGTAAATATGTTAAAGACATTATGTACCAAGTCTTTCATTGTAAAAGAAAATAGATAAAAATGGGAAATCAGAAAAGTTAGCAAAAATACCCTCTAATGTTAAAATTTTTGGAAATATGATTCATGATTTACTCTAAAAGCCTGTATTTTGCCTAGTTGTGTCTGCTGAAGCAGCCTAGAAGTAATGACACCTGTAGCAGTAAGCACCTCTGGTGCCCAGAAGCTGAGTTTAAATACCATTCACCACTAAGAAGAACCAGTGTTCCTTAGACAAGGGCTACTTTTGAATGTGTAGCAGGGTAAGTTCAACGTACTCAAAGATAAATGGGGTCATGTCAAAAGGATACAAGGGCTTGATTGAGGGGCTCACAGTGGGAAACTTTGGGTGTCAACAAAAATGATAACTGTAATTCAGTATAACATGTTGAACAAATAAAAATCTATTAATCTCAAAAATATAAAAAGGGGGCAAAACTCATTACCCACCGTTACAGGTGACTATTACATCAACTCTACACTCTGAAGAATAAAAATTAAATGGAAGGAGTTAATTCCTTCCTAAAAAATTCTTTCCTCAAAAATTGGAAATGTAGATGAGGTAAAGCTGTTCTTTACATAGTAATCTCAACTAATACATATAGAAGTAATAAAGCATTTTGCAAGCCCCAGTAAAATTGTTGATTCAGGCAGCCATCAACAATGGATGCTAAATACCCCAGATGAATGGTTGTCACCACCTTAACCAAGTGATTAAATTTAGCATCACTAATAACACAGCTACCTGACAGGAGGCACCTCCTGACGTGCTGAAATGTCAAGAGTGTAATATGACACACGAGGTGTTCTTGCTAAAAATAATGGCTGTGAATGTAGACCCAACCTTCAGCTTACAGGGACTTGGAGAGCCAGAGAAACAAGTATCATTTAAGTAAGTGATACCAGCAGAAAACATCAGACAAATTCAGAATGTGAGACATGAAAACATCACCGCCTCTTCTTTTTAAAAAGGCAAGAAAGGCTTTCAGAAGGAAGGAGTTATTTTGAGTTTAAAAGACAAAAGAGGCACACCGGTGTAATCAATGCACAGATTTTGAATCTGAGTTTGACAAAACCGTTTCTAAAATATTTTGAAAAAAATAGGGAAGATGTTCACGTGATCTGGGATAAACTGATATTAGAGATTCGTTTTTAATTTTATCTGATATAATAGTGGGATTTTTGCTATGTTAACAGGTGTGTGTGGTTTAGCAAAATATTATCTGTCATCTACCATTCTACTTATCTTTCTAGATAAAGACATAAAGTAAGAGATAGAGACAGAGACAGAAAAATAAAAAGGTAAATGTTAAAAATGTGACAAAAAGTTAATTGTTGAATCTAGGTGATTGTTTCATTAGTTTTCTGCTTTTTCTGTAATTTTTAAAGTTTTTTTAATAAAAAGAAAAATTACATATAAAGACTATTTTCAGTTAAGAATTGAATTTGAGATCTAATTAAATACAGTTTTAAAAGATTCAGTAGTACTTGAATCTTCTTTCTGGGCTTATCTAAAAAGTAAGATTATTCAAATATGAAATGTAATTATATTAAAAGTTATCACTTCTATTTCCTGAGTTAAAGGAAACTATCCTTTGTTAAAAATTTGATTATATCACAAAATTATTTCATGTCAATAAATAAATTTCTGTGAGTACATCATAAAAATGTCATCACAACAAGCAATAATTTAATAGTTCCCACTGCACTAAAGCACCTGGTCCTCTTTGGCCCAGCTATTTATTCATCAAAATACTTTCTACCTTTTTACAATCCTGATACGGTTCCTTCTAAAAGAGTCAGCTCCAAGTGTTTGCTGAATTGCACTAGATTTCTAGAATAAAAACAACTCTTTCTGTGTGTGTGTGTGTGTGTGTGTGTGTGTGTTGTTGTGCAGGCACATATGTTTGTGTCATACTTCTGACACTGAGTGAATATATTTTCAGCTCCATGACAGTGAATGCCACAGTTGCTAGCAAGTCGGCCTCCCCACAGTATGGAGGCCTGTGTCTCCTTTTCCCATTCCTTGAGGTCTCTAGTTATGGCCATGTAGTCAGAAACATTTACATTTTGTAGGTGAAGGCAGCTGAGGTTCAGTGGCATAATGGAAGTGACATTAATATCATTAAATGTCATAACTCTTGACAACCGGATGCAAATGAGCACCTTACTAGCAAGCAAGCAAAAAAAAAAAAAAAAAAAAAAATGAAGAAGTCCCTGAATATGTCTTTTCTTTAAAGTAAAGTTCGTTGTTCAGTATTTGAAAAACTCTCCAGCCAAGATGGAAGCTGGGAATCTAATTTTGGTGACCTCAGACTGGTCCTCCAGGCACAAATTAGTCCTCTACTCCAGCTGTAATCATTTCAGTGTATGATGGAGGGCAATTGTGATATTTAAAACTATGCAAATGCTCCTCTTCTTCATGCCTTTCCATTTAGATTTTTCCTTAATCTTTTATTTTTCCTTCAATGCCGATGTGATTGACAGGCAGAGGGACACTACACACTGCCAGGCCTCAGCGCCCTCTCTTCCTTTGCTCAGAAACATAACAAAGGTGCTTTCAGACCTAAATGAGGCAAGTCCTAGCATCCCTTCCCTGTTGTCACAACAGATTTAGCAGACCCCTCTGATGTGGTTCCCAGCTTTCTCATCTCCCTTGCCTTGTCAGGGGGTTGCCATCATTTAGAAAGGTACACGGTATTTTGAAAGGATTAGAGGATAAAACACAACTCAATCCTTCATAAAAGAGAGGCAGAGAGCGCGGAGAGGGAGAGAAATGTCAGATGTTGCAGAGCAATTGGACAAGAACGACGCGTGCAAAGGGAACCAGCAAAAGGAGCGCACTTCTGTTCTCTGAGGCAAAGGATGCAGAGATGGCATTTGACATCCCACAGAAGAGGTGTCTGGAATCAGGGACCTGGAAGTGGGTTATGACAATGTTGAAAGGAGACGGAATAAAGCAGAATCAAGAAATCGACGGACACTCTCATCCCGTCCTGTGTTGTTTCCAACACGGGAGAAAAGCAGGTAAAATCCGTCACTTGAGCCAGCTTTGTAATGAAAGCATGAAAAATCAAGTGGTCCCTGCGGGGCAAAGCCGAGCGAGCTCCTCTTGGAGTCTGGCACAGGCAAAACTCAGCTCTCTCTCTTCTGGATCCACAGGACCGTGGAAGCCAGTTTTGGGTGCCTGAGGGATCCGTTCAGCCTAGCCCGTCGTTTTAAAGGTGAGCAATCAGCATCTCTGAGAGGCTGGGTACCAGCACACAGACAGTTAATGTGCAAGGCCAGCTCCTGGTTAGGACTCCTTCCCCACCTCATTCCCAGGCATCTTGTCCTGCTCCAGACTCAGCCCTTCTGAGGATGCACAGAGCACAGTCTCACTCCTGCCCTTGCTTTCATTCCTTCTCTCATCCCACCAGCATTATAACAGAGAAACACGTTCTTTCTTCTCAGGGTAATTATTAACAAAGCAAGTCATGCATAAAAATTCATGGATCTTATAATACAAACAGTTACAAACCTATTAGTAGATTTCAAAGCAGTCAGGCACTGAAGACCTATACAATTGATGTTTTCTCAAACAGTACTTATTTGGATACATTTGTATGTATTTTTAGCATTTAAAAAAACACAGTTTCAGGAAGGAAAGACAAAAAGGGGAATGCCCTGATTAAATACGGGAAACTATCAATAGCAAATGTGTTATTATAGGTGTTAGTGAGGCAGAGCTTACTCCAAACCAAAGGAAAACTAATATTGACCAAATTAGTTCATGAATTTAAAGAACTTCAAATTGATCTAAACTTGATGCACTTAGCATTCAAATTGCAGTGTTCAGGCACTCTGTTGTGTAAATGAAAATGTTATTTAACTTGCTGTTCTAGACTCATAAGCTAGTGAGCACGTCTTATTTTACTGAGAAGACTGCATGAGAGGAGAGAATTCAAGGGGAAGCTAAACTGTTTCAATTTCAAAAGCCACTTCTAGGTGCTGGCTTGGTGTTGGACACATCAGTATGAATTTATGTTTAGGTGAATATATGTGTACAGATGGACGGATGCGGAGACAATTACAGATGTGTGTGTGTGTGCATGTGTGTGAGACAGGATACACTGAGAAGGTGTGGAATCACTGACAGCCCGGTAGCAGCAAGCACATTAGCACCCAGACTGCTTTCTAAATACCAAAATCTCCAAGAGAAAAAAATCAAGACTCCTTGTAAAGAAACAACTGATTTTAGGGCCGGGCAAGAAAAATACAAGCTGAACCTGGAGTAAATAAGTGCTCAAAACAGGTGGCACGTCTGAAAGACTCAAGAACTAACCTAAAAGTTCTTCCAGTGTCGAAAGCTGGATTCAGTTGAACCACTGTATTGCATTATAACCCCAAGGTTAAAAGTCATATCCAGGAAGCCATGCCGATATACATAAATGACTAAAATAATAAATAAGTGGAGTAGAAGAGAAAAATATTCCTTACAGAAAAATTCCAATTAATAGAGAAGGAATGAGGGAAATAAAAATTCACCACTGGCACACCACAGTAATAATTGCTACAGGCAAGATTCATCGATGAAGGCTAAAATTCATGGGATATACTTTAAGGAAAAAGGACATTTGCATGTTTTCAAATTATCTCCTCCACCATATTTATTAATGACTGTGGTTTGAACAAATATCCACAAATTATATGATACTTCTTCTTCCTGGCAGAAGAGGTTGATTCTTCTCCTCTTGGGTGTAGGCTGACCTTAGTGACTGACTTGCATACGCTATGAGTAAGGAAAGGAAAAAATAGTAAATTTTCAGTGGAAAAATCTGGAAGACTCCACCCTAACCAAGTGATCAAGGTTATATGCTGCAAGGAGAAGGCCACACCACCTCTGATATTCTTCCCCCAAATCCATATTATCATGCTGGTCATGAGACAATATCAATGTATTTATTTGCTACTATTGCTGTAATAAGGAACATATATTAAACCACTTGCACAACAGAAATTTATTTCTCCCAGTTCTGGAGGCTGGATGTCCAAGATCAAAATGTTGGCAGGGTAGGTTTCTCCTGAGGCCTCTCTCCTCAGTACGTAGATGACCCATCTTCTCGCTGTGTCCTCACAAGGTCATCCCTGTGTGTCTGTCTGTGTCCTAATCTCCTCTTCTTATAAGGACACCTGCCATATGGGATTAGGGCTCTCTCTAATGAGCTCATTTTATCTTAATCACCTCTTCTAAGGTCCTCCCTCCAAATATAGTCACATTCTCTGCAGTGAGAGATAAGATTTCAACATATGAATTTGAGGGCACACAATTCTCCCCATAATAATGAGATAAACACAAATGGAGAAACATTCTGCAGAATACCACACCAGTACCCTTCCCAAGTGTCCAGATCATGAAATGGACAGATTGAAGAGACATGAGGACTAAATGTAACGTGGGATCTGGGTTGATGCTGGAACCAAAAAACAGTATCAGTTGGAAAACCTGGGAAAATCTATATAAACTCTACAGTTCAGTTAATAGTATTAAATGAAGTTTAGTTACTTTGTGTTTACTAACTGTACCCCTGTCATCAAGATATTAATATTGGGGAAGCTGAGAGAAAGGTACAGGGAGCTATTTGTAATACCTTTGTAATTCTTCTGAAAATCTAAAATTATTTTAAAATAAAAAGCTAAAAATAAGTTAACCCTATCTTAAAAATCACCTAACTTTACTTGAGAGTCAAAAAGATTAAAACAAAACCTAAGAGAAATTCAGTTGATAGTTTACATTTTCTTTTTAAATGTTTTCTATATAAAAAATCTGTCTCTTTAATGACTTTAAAGTCCTCCTAAATTTTTGATTTCTCAGTTTGAAAGTGAGTTATTCATTCTCTTAATTCTCCTGGCCTTTCATTCCTTCACGCATTCAGGCTGCAGTTTTCAAGCATTTATTCAAGCATGTATTAAGTACGTGCTCTGCACTTTGCATAAAAAGTGATTAGAACATGCTCTAATCATTGAGGTACACGTGAATGGGTGTACCATCTGGGGCACACATGGATGGTGAGGGTGACAATCTGAAAACGCCTCATTACTGTAATGCAATTAGAGATGTAGAGAACAGGAGGTGTCCAGGCAAAGAGGAGGAAATGCCTTACTCGGCCTGGAGAAAAGGGGTAAGAGTTCCCAACAAAAGCAGCATAAAAATAAGGTCATACAGAGTACAAGGAAGTGGGTGAAATGATTCAGTGGGGAAAGAGAATTGTGCATATAAAAAACAGGCAGTATTACATATATACAATGGAATTACTCAGCCATAAAAAGAAACGAAATTGAGTTATTTGCAGTGAGGTGGATGGACCTAGAGAGTGTCATACAGAGTGAAGTAAGTGAGAAAGAGAAAAACAAATATTGTATGCTAACACATATATATAGAATTAAAAAAAAAGGTTCTGAAGAGCCTAGGGGCAGGGCAGGAATAAAGACACAGACGTAGAGAATGGACCTGAGGACACGGGGAGGGGGAAGGGTAAGCTGGGACGAAGTGAGAGAGTGGCATGGACTTATATACACTACCAAACGTAAAATAGATAACTAGTGGGAAGCAGCCGCATAGCACAGGGAGATCAGCTCAGTGCTTTGTGACCTCCTAGAGGGGTGGAATAGGGAGGGTGGGAGGGAAACGTAAGAGGGAGGGGATATGGGGATATATGTATACGTATAGCTGATTCTCTTTGTTATACAGCAGAAAATAACACACCATTGTAAAGCAATTACACTCCAATAAGATGTTCAAAAACAAAAACAAAAACAGGTAGTATTTTCTGGTAGATAATTGTCAGGAACTACAAACAACTTGATATTATTTGGGAACAGAATTTTTTTTTTTTTTTTTTTTTTTTGCGGTACACAGGCCTCTCACTGTTGTGGCCTCTCCTGCTGCGGAGCACAGGCTCGGGACGTGCAGGCTCAGTAGCCATGGCTCACGGGCCCAGCCGCTCCGTGGCATGTGGGATCTTCCCGGACCGGGGCACGAACCCGTGTCCCCTGCATTGGCAGGCGGACTCTCAACCACTGCGCCGCCAGGGAAGCCCTGGAACAGAATTTTTGAGTGGCGAAACTGGGGGAGATGAGGATGGGTAAAAAGATAGGTGGACAGAGGAGTGAAATTCTGACAGGTGTCTCTATAGCCATGGGTGGCATCAGGAAGAGCTCTAATCTTATGACTAGTCATGTGTCTGCAAACTTGGGGTGGCAATGTGCCCTGTGACCTCAATTTTTGATCTAAGAAAAGTTATTAATTTTCAGTTTGCTTGGATTTTTCTTACAAGGACTAGAGGACAACTTCCAAATTCTTTACATGTTGGAGCTGAAATCAAAGTAGGCGTGCTTTCAGGTTAATGTATGTCGACCTTGAAGGGCCTTGGGGGGTATCTGAGGAGCACCTGGAAATGCATAATCCATGCCCAGGGTCTTCAGCATGGACGTGAAGCCCTGAAGACTTACATGCCCAGGAAAGATACTTACATGCCCAGGAAAAGGAGGGTCTGGGCCCAGGGTCGAGAGGCGTTAGATGTAGACTTGGAGGTAACCAGTCAAGAGAAAGCTTGGAGAGCCGGGGAGTGACTAAGAGTGTTAAATACTGAGGAGATCAAGTGATTCAGGCTCAGAAAACTGTCCCTGGATTCGAAAAAAACTTTTTTAAATTCAAGAAGTGGTTTTATTTTACCAAAACACCCAATACGATAAATATGTTCATTCTGATAAGTGTTTGAGGGATAACAACATCAAAGTCTCCAAAGCTGTAGGAAACTGATGTTTAAGCCTAACTCAACTTGGCAATAACTCTTTACAATACAAATCCAACAAGGCAGTCAAATGCAAATGCAGAGCTCTCCATCAGAGACAGAGTTACCCTCTATTTCAAGAGTATTTATAAACACGGTGACACAAAGAACATGCGTGTACATATGCAAATGGGCAGGAAGACTGTGAAATGGACAGAAAGCTTCAATTTGAATAAGAATGTGCATGAATATGTTTTCAAAGAAGACATGCAAAGACAAAACTGAGTGAAAGATGGAACGTAAATGAGAAGTTTTACTGAAAGTCTCAGTAAATAAAGACATACTTTCCCTTCCTCCACGGACAGAAGCCGGAGCCCCAGGTTACAATTGTTCTTCTTCCCTGAAGTTCACATTTTAAAGAATATTAAAAAGGAAAATAAAGTAACTGCATTTTGAGCCCCTATGAGAGCTCTTTCCTCCCATGAGGTCTTCCTGTGTTTTAATTAAATAAGTTTGAGCTATCATTAAACTGGTAGTAACTGCAAGAATAAGTTCCCAAGGCGCCCACTGAACAAGAAAGCCATCTGAATGTCTCTAAAACTTATGAGATGCTGACTGCCTGTCATGGGGTTCAGCATGGATTTGGAAGTCCCTCTGCTTTAAAATAAACTTGGTGACAGTTCAATCAGTTATACAATTAGAAAATTATTGAATAGAACACCTGGCATGAATGTTTGAAAGTACAGACACGTGTAGGTATCAATCTTAACAATTTCTTTTTGTATTTTGATAAATCTTTAAACTGATGAACTGAGCCAGAATATTTACTTATACCCAACTGTTACAAGTTTATGAACAAATCATAGTTTATATTTTTCTATGGGGTTTAAATAATTCAAATGTGACCTCTTGGTGCTAAGACAGGTCAGTATCATCCATGATCACATGATGAAATCAGTGAGTCAGTGTGAAATTACTTTGTGTTTTCTGCTTATCCCCAAAACACTAATTCATAGTTCCAATAAGACAGATTAAGATTTATTTACAAAACAGACTCACAGACTTAGAGAACAAACTTACGGTTACCAGGGGTGGCGGGAGTGGGGGAGGGAAGGTAGGGGGAGGGATAGTTAGGGAGTCTGGGATTGACATGTACATACTGCTATATTTAGAATAGATAACCAACAAGGGCCTACTGTAAAACAAAGACAATTAAAAATAAAATAAAAAATTTAAAAAGACTTCCCCAAGTCCAGTTACAGAGTTTAAAAAGATTAGAAATTGCAAATCTTTTACATATAGTTGTTGTAACAAACGAGACTGAAATGTTACTAACAATTTTAAGTTACCGTCCCCCAGCACAGGTCTGTCTGCTGTCACAGGAAAGAGTGGCTTGTTCAGAAATGTTTTATGCAGAGGTGCACTTTGTGTGACCTGTGGGGTGGAGGTCAGACCTTTGTAAACAAGTTGAAAGGAGAGCTTCTACACATTCACTCAGCAATTGGGGAATGTATTTCCTGTGAGACCTGAACAAGACAAAATTTCCTTTATGCCTGTAGAGTGCCTCGTTCCAAATGGCGAAGAGAGGGCTGGATTATTTAATTCCAAAGAAAATGAAATTTAGACAAATTTGTGACTTACAATTTGAGAATGTAGATTTTTCTGCCTCTGGTTGTTTATTTGATTATAAATGGGGTTTGAAATTATCTTCTATTTTCCCTTTTCCTAAAGAAAGGAAGCCATCTCGAATATGGCTCCACGTACATTATGTGATTCCCTTTTCAAGCCACCTGGAGGAAAGATGCTTGCCTGTATCACAGATGACTACATTGGAGGGAGCAAAGTGTTGCCTAAGCAACTGGGCTTTACAACATGGAGGGTTTAGTGCCAAGATAGCTAGCCTGGGGACATGGCGAGGGAGTTATTAAAATCAGCTCAAGGGCTAGCAGGAGGACTCTGAAGAGGGTACATTGTCCAGAAGGAGAACTGAAGGCAGGTGGGTTTCTACTGTGCCTGGTGGCTGCAATTACTGAATGGCAGCCTAGAGCGAGCCAGGGGCATCCATCAAAGCCACAGCCACTCACTTCCTGGAACAAGTTGTAATGTCTGTTTATCATAGAGATTAATTCCCCAATGGAGGGAACAAAGGCAAGTATCAAAATAGAGCAAATTTTTTTGACACTAGGAAGTGAAGCAAGGGACTAACCTCTTCTCAATCCCATCTTTGTTAAAATAAACTCTCGCCTTGCAGCTCATTCCGATGTCAGTCAAACCCCACACATTAGCACCAAACAGCATCCGTCACTAAAGCCACAAAAGAAACAGAGCAGGACATAGAAGGAGAAGGGATTCCAGGTGACCTCCCATTAGAATAGAAACTGAGATGCCCTTTGAGCGGGACAGAGGCACGGGCACATTTGGGAAAGGAATCAACCCGTGGGGTTGGTGGTGTCTTGTTTCGTTTTGTTTGTTTGTTGTTCCTTAATTAGTAGTCACTGTGATAGCCTCACGTGTGAGTAAATGCTGGGGTCTTCTCTAAAAGCTAATAACTATTTTAAAAAGAGTGTGGATGTTCTTTATTTTATTTTCCTGGGTCACACCACAACTGTGCTCTTCCTAGAATCAAGTTTTCCAAAATTACTTTTTTCCAAAAAAATTTTGTAATTTCCAAAAAATTACATTTTTTCCAAAATTACTAGATGCAAAATTTACATCTAGTAACTTTCCTTCAAAAGTATCCCATCTGTTCTAACAGTGATTACTGTGGTAGGGGAGGGGGAAGTGTGGAGTAAACCTCATCACAGGTTAAATTTAGATTTACAGATGAAAGATGCACGAGAGATGCTTTCCAGCTCTCACTTGTCTATGTTCCGGGTCTTATGCAGCACCAGCTAAGACCATTTATTTATCCACGGAAAGCGTAAGGGAAGCACGGGACAGTTACCTAGAAACAGGACATTTGGAAAGAAAGGATGAGCTTTTACTGAAAGGACTTATGAGGAAAGAAGCTCCCCTCTTGGCATCACAAGGCAAAGCACATTCTGTGTTTACTCCAGCTGCTGCAGTCTTTGTGGGTCACTTGCCCTTGACAGCCTAGGAATAAAACTGAATGAATTGTCTAACAGAGTCCCAAGTACAATAATAAAACACTTTGGAAAACCTGGACTCATTTGGCTTCTGTGATCTCAAGACCACGGACTACTTTACCACTGTGCTTAGCTCTCCATGATGAAGCTGATTGCCTTATATGAACTCATCCTCTCTCAGGAAGGTTGTGTTTCATGTCTGGCCACTCAGCTATCTTCTTGCTTTCCCCCGTTCGTTCTAAATAGAGTGAGCCATGATATCACATGAACTTGAAGCTGCAGTGAATGGAGTGCTTGTTCTATGTGTTTCCCAAGAAGTGACACTTAATGAAACAGGCGGGGTGGTGGGGAGTTGTTGGAATCCACCCTAAGACAATTAATGTATGACCAGCATTACACCAAAGATAACCAAGAGGGCTGTCTCAAGGCCACTCAAGGTTACCATCAACCTGTGGGATCCACCAACCACAGGTCTAGGGGACCAGCATTTACTACGTTGGGATCAGGGCTGCCAGCCTGGGCAGATGGCTCACCTCCACCACTGGTCAACCCCACTTATCTAAGGCTGTGAATGTTCAAATATGCGAACAGGTGCGATCAGTCTCACAGTTGTATTTATCAGATTCTAAGACATCAGGGTGTGGGAGGAACATCCTGGTTGTTACAATTTTTTTTTTTTTTTCAGTTTTCATGATTTTATATTAATTATATTGTTAAACAAAGAATAAGGCCACAAATGCATTGTGCCATTCGTTCCTATCCTCGTCCACTTGTGTTGAAGATGTTTGCAATGTAGAGTTGAAAATTAACTCTGCACCTTGGCAGCCCAGACCCCAGGATCAGGGCCTTTGCTCTATAGGAAATGGAGGGAAGAGGAAGCCCACATGCAACTCCTCTCCCTACCAACCTTCCCGGGTACCCATTTATTCCCATGCCTGCAAGACACAACCCTGAGCCAAAGGCGATTTTGTGGAGAGATGATCTTGCACACTTCCAGAAAGAGAGGGCCCAGCTGTGAGAACTGCCGACCCCTCCTCTCTGCACCAGGGATGCCAGCAAAGGGCTCTTCCATCTCCATTTGTGTCAGCCTTTGGCCATTTCCAGCCAGGAGAGAGAGACCAAAGCCCTTGCGGATTTAAATGAGCTGCAGCAACTTGAAGGCAGCCTTTGAGTTAGAACAGAATCGTATGCTCCAATCCACCCACTTGGCCCTTTGGGTCACATCGGGACAGTGCTCTCTCTCTAAGACACCTCTGCTGACACTTCAGAAGAATGAGGTGACTCCCGCCTGGCTATCTCTTTTGCCGAATTTCCATCCTTTTTCTACTGGTCCATTTCGGACGGTTTATGGTACTTGAAACAATAAATGTGCCTATGAAATGTCAATTAGTGATCTAAAAAGACATGAGCACTGGGGACCACAATGATTCAGGAGGAGCGTCAAGCATTTTGAAACCCCAGATCTGTTGTTTGGAGAGAAACACATGATCACACACACTCTCTTCCATGTTCTTGGCACTAATTCTAAGAAGCCTTGAGACTCCCAGAGCCTGTGGGGATCGTGGAGTCCTCCTCTGGGCTTCTATCTCAAAGATGGATGCAACCAAATGGAATGGGTGGCCTCAAAGGGGTGGGAACAGTTGCTAACAGGGCCAGACATTGCCAAGCTCAGAAGGAAGTGAGAGAAACACGGCAAACGCTAAGTCACCAACCCGATAGGGTTTCAAGAAGGTCTGCTAGACCAACATACTCCCATCAAGATAAGCACAAAGGGATAGAACAACAGCATCAATTTTTCCTCCCTTGGCCCAACATTTGTTTGGAGGAAAGGTCCTAATATTAAAGAGAGATGGGTTAATGGGAGGAATGGGTTTGGGGTGGTGTGAATGGGAACTTTCTGAGTAAATGGGGGAAGGAACCAAGACACACAATTCGATGGGATTATCTGGAGGAGGGATTGGAATCCACCCTGACTTCATGCTCACGTGCCCTTGGGGAACACCTCCAGGGCCCAAGTGATGCTGGGCCTCCTGGGAAAAGTACGTGCGCATACACACACACACACACGCACTCACAACGCACACATGCTCTCACATCCATACCCACTTGCAGAGATGTATCATGAGCTCTGAAGGGCTCTGACACCCTGACAGTTGTCAGCTATCACCTGGTCTCCGTTGCCTCAACCTCAACAAAGGTAACAAACAACAAGGCTCGGGAACTCGAGGCATGCCCAAGGCCATTTGTCACGAAGACGGAGTGTCTGCCGAGCTAATTGTGAAGCATCCTTGTAAGTGACTCTGTCTCTGGGCACTGCTGCTTTGATATCTCACAGGAAACAAACACCTGGAGCTATGCACAGACTCGAGATCACCATCCAGCATCTTCCTAATCTCCACCTCTCCTGGGTGGCCCAGACTCGACCTTCAGTGAACACAAGTCAAAGTTGAATCGAGTTCAACAACAGGTAATCGCCAGTGATTAAAAAGAGATCTTGGTATCTAGGTGATTGTCAGTGTCTTAAGGATCATTATTTTTTTAAGAGAAACTTAATGGCTCATGCCCTTTGAAGAGCTCTGCCATTCATAAATCATCTCACTTTCCCAAACTGAAACAACTCCTTACTTCCCACTAATTCCAAAACTGCATTCTGGGTTGGTAGTTAGCTTTCAAGCTGTCCAGACATCACTATAATTGAAAGTGAACTCGATTAAAGGGAAAACGGTCATGTGTGCTGGTGACCTGGTTCTGAGCTGCTCTGGGGACAAGAGAAAAGGAACACTGTCAACCCAGGGAACATCTCCTGCTGGATAAACAGGCAGAACCCCAGACAGAACAGCAGTCTGCTGAGGAGGCAGTGAAAGTTCTGATCTGAGGTGAGCCTTTCTGCAGGAGGAGGGCAGGCAGCAAATGGACCACAGTGATGGCAGCAGATGGCTTTCCCTGTCCCCAGCAACCACAGGCGGGAAGACCCTAGAGCCTCCGTTCACAAGGAGAAAACTGAGGCACGGGGGGTGAGCAACTTACCATCAATAGCCCAGCTCACGACACAGGCCATATACGAATCCAGAGCTGAGGCACACAGCACACCTTCACGTGCAACAGAACAAGAATAAAAGAAAAAATGGACACGACCTTTGTGCAATAAGTCTCCTGCATCGATTAGGAAAATTTGTGCTGGAAACATAGAATATTAAAGCAACAAGGGGCACTAGAGATGGTCCAGTTCAAAGTTCCTTATCTAAATGGGGGATCCAGCAGGTTACATGCCTTGGGTCTGAGTGTCCCACCCCACACGGTGTGGCCCAGAAGAGACCCTGGGACCAGGGCCAGGGGCTCATGAAGAGAGGTTGATCCCCACAAGAAAATGATAGCTGAAAACTTACTGCTGTGGGTTAGAACCCTTCCTGAGTATTTCAGGAACACACGCTGCCCTACATGCTAGATCTAAGGAGAGTGATTTCCCGCTATTTTGTGACTAAAACAAGGACGGTGGCTCCACAGCTCTGTATGTTGGACACACAGATGTTCTAACCCAAACTTGCCAGTGTGAAAGTCAGCAGGTGCAATGGATCCAACATCTCATTGATGCTTTGTATTAAAATAAGAGTTTCTGCGATGAAATACAATTAACATGAAATAGCTTCCGGCAATGCTTTCTCCCCACCGTCAGGTTGGGATATGTGCATGCCTTCAGAAAAGGGAATTAACTGCATGACAAACACCCTCTCTGTTTATTTATTAATGTTGATGGTTACAGAGAAGAATCATCACAGCCTTAAAGGAGACAGCATTCTAAATGAGGAAGGGACTCGATTGGACCAGGGAATGGCATTTTTATTGTTTTTCTCCTCTAAACAAAGATCTTTAATTCAGAAGTGTTATGGGAACTTAAGGCTATGTACTTGGAGTTTTGAAGTCATTATCAGAATGTCCATCACTGATCATTTCTGTGTGTCACTAAATAAAATACCAAACCAACAGCAACACAGACCCTGAGCTCCTGTTCACACCAAGAAGAGGCTCATGAAATAAAGGCAGGATTTTGTGATTTTGAGGGTGGACGTTTCTGAGCAGGTGTTGGTTTTTACACATACACTCACAAGTCTTCCTTCAGGAAATATATTTCATTTCATTGAATTTCAAATACATATTTGGTTTCCTGACTCAATGCCAGAAGCTAGAGACACAAAGGCAAGTAACATGACCTCTGCACTCTGACCTCAAGACCAGTCGCCTTTCTTGTATTCCCTGATTGGACCAAATAACGGCTCTCCCATATCAAAGAGCAATTATCAAATATTTATTCGGCTTGAGGAAAACTTTTAAGCAATATCAAGATACAAATTTATATTGATTTAAACTTGAAACTTCTAAGATGTCTTCATGAAAAATATATGACATCTATATATGCTCATATGGACAATCTTCCTTATTTTTAACACTTCACCCTTGAGTGTGGTATATAGTTACAGGTTTATAAGGAGATGCAATTTACAAAAGCACTACAGTATGCCAGGCATTGAGGCAAAGAGTTTTCATATCTCTTGTGGCACCTTGAGGAAGCATTTGGGAAGTGGGTACCAGCTGACAACCCCCAAATCCTTCTGAGAGTTAGATTAAATCAGAACAGAGCATGGGCCTACCTGTACGGGTGTGGAAACTCTAAGCCATTTTTATTAATCTGCTGTCCTATAAAGAAGGAAGGGTGTTTGGAGGGGTTGAACCTCTTTCTGAAGGACATGAACTAAGTAAGGAGCAGGTCTGGGATTTGATGCTAAGCTCTCTGCCCTAAAACTGACCCTCCACCTGTAGGTTACAGCATGAATTTGAAAGAACCCTTATAATCTGCTACTCTAAGCATCATGCAAAATGCCCAAAAGAAAGGGTGGGCAAAGCAGAACTAAAACGATCATAGAAAGAGGTCTGGAGTAAGAATTCAGATTGACTAGTCCTCAGATGCTCATCCCTCTCTGAAAACCTCCCTAGAGATGCAGTCAGTAACCTGTCTCTTCAAAGGTGTTTGCCATGATACACGGAAGTTGTCCCCCCATTACAAGGTGAAGAAAAAGGTGAGTCCTGCCTTATACCTCCGTAATCGTAAGTAGGTTCATCATAGACTGAGTGCCCAACACTGTCTGGGTCTTTCCTAATTATGTTCCAGAAAATTCTGGAACCTGTCCCTTGTCCAGGGAAGAATAATCCTAACACAGGGAGGAGAGGGTCTATGGTAGGACTACAGAGGGACAACTAAGAGGGAATCCAGAATAAGTAGGGGACTGAAGCACAGAGAGGGAGACTCAGCCATGAAAACCCAGAGGTTACCAGAGGCCTCTGGTTCAGCTCAGCAGCTGTGATGGCCAATTTTATTTGTCATCTTGGCTGGGCCACGATACCCAGATATTGGGTCAAACATATACCTATATGTCTCTGTGAAGGTTAAATCAATAGACTTTAAGTAAAGCAGATCATCTTCCACAATTGGTGGGCCTTGTCCAATCAGGTGAAGACCTCATTAAAAAAAGACTAAGGTCCCCAAAAGAAGAAGGAATTCTACCTGCAGACTTGAACTGCAGCATTAACTCTTCCCTGCATCTCCAGCCTGCTGGCCTGCCCACACAGTGTGGATTATCCGCAAGTTAACCTATTATTCTCTTGCTCTCTCTCCTTCTCTCTCCATAGATAGGTAGAGATAGAAATATACACACACCTGCTGTGGGCTCTGTTTCTCTAGAGAACCCAACTGATAGAACAGCTGACAGTGAACTCAGATCGGGCAAGCAACTTTTGAGGCACAGGAGCACAAGGAGGTGCAGGCATGACTCTTGAATCTCAAGACCTTCATCACTAAAGGTGAACACACAGGGCTCACACAGGTGGTGTTGCGAGACCACCATCCAAGTCACCATGAGCATACACACATGCACAATCACATGTGCACACATGTCCCTTTCCCAGCCCTCCACGGGGATCTGGAGCAACTTACCCAAAGGTGAGTTTGGCAGGAAGTTGGGTGACCCGTGGGGCTCCTTCCCCTCCTCCTCTCTTGAGATCAGGGGTCAGCACATGCTGGCCTCTGCTCTTGGGGAGGCGATCTCAGGAGCTGTGAGCAGAGCTTCCGTCACCAGCTTGGTATTTCTGCCCGATGTGGTGATTCAATGGCAGTGGGGCATTCCTGCCACACACCTTGCCATGCTCTCTCATATCTCTGTCACTTCCACCTGAGCCCTTTATTCTTCATAACTGGATCAAACTTGAAAATGCAAAAGTGTGATATCAAATGACCTCCTCAAAAAAATTCCTGTGGCCAGGACCAGGAACAGTGAGAAATGGGCAGGGGATGGACTTCCCAGAGGCAAAAAGGCCCTTGGACTGAATGAGGCTCCCTGGGGAGCCTTGGGCAGGAGGGAGGCTGGACACTTGGAGAGGGTCCTGGTGGGCTGGGCCCCATAGGACCTGCAGGCTGTGGATGCAGTGGCCACACTGTGCCCTGTGCCACATGGGACCCTACACTGCTGGCTGCAGGCAGATCCGGATATCAGTGTGTCCTTGGCTTTGCTGACAGGTGTGTCTGTGGCTGGCATTGTTAGGCCTGTGGTTTATCAAACAATGGATCACTGCACTGGTGAAGTGGATGGTTGTGAAGGCCATAGCCACAGCAGAGAGAGGCTTTCCCAAGGAGAAGCCATCGTTATGCAAATAAGATTAGCTATTTTTAAAAGAGAAGGGGCCAGAGCAGGAAGCTGGCCATCTATGAGCCTTGCCCTACTTAAGCACACCTGGCCCAGCCCTGTGGGTGAGGCTGGTGTGGACTTGGATCATTTTAAATGTGAGTGAACAGATCAATTGTGCAGTTTAAAAGGCAAGGATGCAGAGGTACAGAGCAATGATTGATACATATTTTTAAACTTAGTAGCAAGCCAGGTGTTATGGGCTGAATTATGCACTCCCCCACAAATTCATATGTTGAAGCCCTAACCCCCATTGGCAACAGGGCCTTTAAGGAGGTAATTAAGGTTAAGCAAGGTCATAAGTGTGGGGACCTAATCCAGTAGTACTAGTCTCCTTTTAAGAAGAGGGACACCAGGAGTGCACACACAGGGAAAGGCCACCTGAGGACACAGTGAGAAGGCAGCCATCTGCAAGCCAAGGAGAGAGGCCTCAAGAGAAATCAAACCTGCTGACACCTTGATCTGGAACCTCCAGCCTCCAGAACTGCAGATGAGTGTGGCCAAGCTGCAAAGGAGGGCACAGGTCTCCCAGCGGGTCTGTTTCTGCCCCATCAGAAATGGGTGTGATAGACGCTGAGCCCACAGTTTTGGATGGTGGGGGAAGACTTATGTTATAAGGTGCAGAAATTTTTCCATGTGCTACATCTCTCCACACGATTCTCTCTCTACCACCCTTGCTTTCATGAAAAACTGCCTTTTCTTCGTGTTAGTCCATTTCTCGTAAAAAGTCTCTTGCTCTGAGCACAGGGGACAATAATATATTTTTTAAATTGGACTGACTCAGCAAGGTCTCATAAAATGTACACACCCAGCTCTATCACACCATTCACTACATTGAGTCTATTTTCCTGGATTCAATTCCTTTGGGAGCTCTTTGTTCTCTTGTTTTCCCCAACACAGTAGTCCACATGGTCTGGTCTCACAGCCAACCTGGGACTTGGTTCTACCACTCTCCTGTGCCTAAGCCCCAGGTTACTGGGTCCTGGGTCCCCTCTTTTTTGGTGTGATACCATGCTCTTTTGTGGCACACCTGGCAGGTCTTAAGAAGGGGTGCATAAGAGAAACATTTATAAAGCTCTTACCTGTCTGAAAGATTCTCCTATCTCCACAATTGTTTGTTTGTTTGTCTTTTGTCTTTTAGTGTTCATTCATACTATTGAGAAACCACATTTCCTTGATTATCATTCTTCGTTTCTTATTCTCTGGAAATGTTGAGAATCTTTGATTTGATGCTGGTGTTAATGCTCCTTGATGAGGGTCTTCTGTCCCTACTCTGCTGTGTAACCAGACGCTAGCTCATGAGCCAGATGTGATCTCACAGTTTTTCCCAGGAAATCTTTCAGTTACTCACAGATGTTGTCTTCTGTTCTCATTCTCCCACTCACCCCATATCTGTACATGCTGTTTTGTGTCCCCAGTGAGACCAATACTTTTAGTTATTTGTTTGAATAGTGTTTCTAAATATTTCACTATGTCATGAATTTCCTGTGTTTTGTGAAATTAAGGAAGGAGTCATCTGGCAGAGGACCTGGCCTTGCTCTATGTGACCATCTCATTTTCTCCTGTGTCTTATCAATAAAGATTCTTTCTTTCATCTTATGCAGAACATTTCTTTCCATAATTGAATCCTTTAGTGTAACTCTATCTATCCCATTTACCCATCAACTTATTTTCTCCCCAAAATATATTTTCATTCCTAATAAAAGTTCTTATGAATAATACTTTCTCCATCTTGTTATATATAATAGTATTTTCTTGAAATATGCATGCATTCTACTATTAATTAATGTTGTTTAACTTTTTTTAATGATCATCTCCCTTTCAGATCCCAACCCTTTATGTGGATGACATTGCATGTCAATTCTTGACTTCTTAAAAGACCACCTGAAAAAACTATTAATTTAGCAAAACTAAGTTTATAAAAGTTACTACAATAAGTGAGAATAGCCCTTAAGGGAGCTTTAATAATTTCCTATAAATTGGAGGTCAACAGAGAGGATTTATAGGATTTTCATATCTGGGCTTCAGTGATTTAAGATGGGTCTTTCTATGGAGATGAGTGACTGGGATTGGACAAACCTTATGACAAAATAAGTTAGGGTTGGTGGACAAGGTGAGAGTCTTAAGGTGAGTCTTGGGAAACTACTGTTTGATAAGTGAGGTTTTGATCCATGTGAATCAAACAATCTATTATCATGAAAGGAGAGCTATTTGGGTTGAGGAGCAAATAATTTACCCAAAAAAATTGGTTTTGTAGGAATTTCCTGAAACAAACAGTAGAATTGTTTACTAGGTTGAAGGCTTGTCTTCCTGTGAATAGTGTCCTGAAACATAGTCAGGCCACATTTGCACAAATGGCCTCAATTCTCTTTCTGCCTACGTAAGTTATGCAAACAGAAGGTGTCTCAGTTCTCACCCGAAAAGCCAAGGGCTCTTGCTTTGTGTCCACTGTAGCCACCACTCTCCACCTTCAAATTTGTCTTCAATTCAGCTCTTCTGGGTCTCTTTTGGTTTAACTCCCATCACTGCCCAGCCTAGAACCCACACCTTACCACTTCAATGGCATCATTACCAACAATAAATATTTCCCAACTGCCGTGCCTTTAGCCACAAAAATAAAACCAACCTTTCAGATTCCAGCAACTTCAACAGTCACATTTCTTTTCAATCATTTTCAATTTCCCTAAGGAGACTTTTTAGACCATTTTCCTAATCACCCCATCCCATATCATTGAATCACACAGATATTCTGTATATTTGTAAATTGTATGTAGATCTGTGTTTTACAGGAAAAAAAAGAGTGAGGCTTTAGGTTTTTTTCGCCTATCCCCCCCAAAGAAAGTTATTTTTGTCCCCTTGGGGCACAATATTGTTCCTGTTGAAAATGAATACTCTGTAGCTCTTCATGGACATCTGAGTAGCGAAGGAGGAAATCACACCACAGTCTTAACTAGTCTAAACTAGAAGAGTGAATATTTACTCTTTCTCTCCAGTGAGTCCCTCAGTATTTCTAAGTCATGCTTTCACTTGTCTCCAGTCCAGAGCATGACTAATGGACTTGAGTTCCCACCCTAACCTCATCCACAAATCAGAGGAAGTAGAAGTCATCCGCAGAGGATGCCCTCAGAGTCTGTCTGCTCCCCAGACCTTCCTATTTCCTCTATATTCCAACCCTGGCAACCACCATTCTACTCTGTGTTTCTATGAATTCGACTTTTTTTTTTTTTAAGATTCATATTTAAGTGATATCATGCAGCATTTCTCTTTCTCTGGTTTATTTTACTGGTTCACAATTTTCTTTTAATGCATATGGCTAGTAAGAAAAGTATCCATAATCAATAAAGAATAAATGCAAAAAAAAATTGTGAACAACATTCACAATACTCACTTGGATAAAGGTGTGAACTTAGTTGGATTTCAACAGCGCAGTTCAATGAGATCCTAAGTTGAAGTTAGGGAGTAGGAAATATGGGGCCATTAACACCTGGAAGAAATGAACTTGTTAGCTTTTTGTTTCCTTTCTCTGCATAAGCGTTACTTGAACTTTACCTCCAAAATTAATACCTCCAGCTGTGTTCTGAATCCCATGTCCTTTCATCACCTCCAAGATTTTATGTCCTCAGTTAACAACATCATCTTCCATTTCATTATTCTTTTTAACAAACAAGCATTCACATGCAAAAAAAAAAAAAAAAAAAAAAAAGAAGTCAATACAGTGTGCAGCATATTAATACATCCTACGATACTGGATTTTTAAGTATGAACTTAAGTCCTCTGCTTCCACCATATCTGAGTTCTACACTTTTGCCGTACCAAAAAAAGGTTAGATTTGCCAAACTTCCCCTGCCCTCCATGTAGATCCTCAATCTCTCTGTCAGTCTGGCATGGCCTCCAGACCACTCCCTATCTGGTCAGCTCCTTCTCCTCATTATTTTGAGACTCATTCCAAGCTTTTAAGAAGTGATTACTCAATTTCACTCACCGATCCCATTTCCCCACCTCTTACCCTGGCTTGCACCCCCTTAACTTTCTAGATCCCTCAGTATGGGATTCTTCTACCACAACACTTATTACACTATTGTAAATGTAACAGCACTTAACTGTGACCTTGCTGGATAATGTACAACTTTGGGGCAGGAATTATATTCATTTCCAACGCTTACACCAGTCCCAAGAATACTATGTTTTTACACGTGTCTATTGAATGATAGAACAAATGACTGATTGATGAAAACACAATAACAGGATGGAAGAGAAAAGATAAGAATGATTTAAAATAACCTGCTGATGCAACAGCTTGACCAAATAACCATGAAATGCTAACCATGCTGAATTAATTCTCTACTTTCAAAGATAAGCTAAAAGCTTCCACAGTAAGACTTGCCTTTTAGGTCCAGGATGTGTCTATCTATTTCATGCAAGCCTAGTACAAACCTACCTAGGACAGAGAGCATGGCTCTTAATGATGTGCCCACAACTCAGGACTCAGCCTTCAGAAGCATTTAAACAAATTCTTCGTGATGTTAAAAGTTTGTTCTCTCAATAAAATTGAGGCAAGCAGCAGTGCCAGGAACTATAAGGTAGTTATCTTTGGCAGCAACCTTGCTATTGAGTTCACCCAATATGATATACCATTAACAGGGTATAGATATTGTAATTCTTTTTTTTTTTTTTTTTTTTGAAGGTAGAGCAATTATAGCCTTTTTCCCTAATATTGCTACATGGTCATGGCTTTGTATTAGACAGCTGTCATTGATTCATATAATTAAGACCTAGAAAAGGTCTTTGAAATTAACTCTATTTCAAAAGAGAAAAACACCTACCAAAGGAAAATTGGTCTTTGATCAAAATATTTAGCAAACCTTTTATTATGTTCAAGAAAAAATTCTAATTTTAAAGGAGTTTAAATATTGTAGGGTAGATTTTCTTTGGTACAATTTTTTTTAATTGATATGAAAAGTCTTTCCACACCTTTTCTTTAATAGTTGGAAATTGCCCAAGGACCATCATTAAATATTAAAAGGCGTTGGGAACCATATGGTCACCTCTGAGGGATTTCGAGATCTTGGTGGCACTCCATCTGCATCAGTAACAATTTAGTCATTATATCAAGGACATGCAGGGACTCAGAAGTGGACTTGCATGGGAGGAAGCTCAAGTGGGTGGTGGCAGAGTGCCACGCACACCATGCACAGATCGCCTTTTCTCCTCTGAGCGCCTTTGGACTGAGCTAAACTTGTTAGACATATTGTTACTGAAAGTCAAGAAATTCACCCCGAGATGTATTTTTTTTGAAAAGAGATTCTTTATTTACAAAAATGCTATCGTCTGTTGTGCAGTACAGATATTAAGAAAGTACTTGCTTTTTGAACACATGGATCATCCTATTTCAAAATCATATAAACAGTGGTTGCAAAAAACTCTCTCTTGTATGTAGAGATGGAAAGATATTCATAGTTAACCCGGATTTTGTTACCAGAGTAAGCTAAATTTCCAAATATCTATTCTCTGAATTAAGAGAATTACACTCCAGGAATGGATAAAAATACCTCTGTTATGTTCATTTCTTCCACGTGTTAATGGCCCCTGTTTTGGACTCCCTAACCTCAACTTAGGAACTCACTGAAGCGAGCTGTTGAAATGCATCTAAAGTTCATACCTTTAACCAAGTGAATCCTGAGTGTTGGGAATGATAATAATAACTTCTGCTTTTTTAGGAATTCCAACTCTGTGTATTTCTATCTCTTAAAGATATATTTCTCTAATCATCTGTCTCTCCCATTACTCCCAAATATGCTATGGAATAATTCAGTACTCCTCACTTTATAAATGAACCATCATGGCTCAAAAGCGTCTAGCAACTTGTCAACATCTTATAGCTAGTAAGGGGCAGATCCCAAATCCAAATGCACATCCATCCAGCATGAATGTTGAGCTCTTTTATTACATTTTTGGAGATGTAATGAAGCCTGGGTAAAAATCATTACAGTTTTTAAAATTTACTTAGGCTTTTCAAAGGCGCACCATTAGGGTAATTAACACAAGATTTCACAAGTTTCAATACCTTAAAACATTATTTTTTGATTTAACATACAAACATGCGTAAAAACATGTTAAATGCAAAATTAAAAGGGAGTCCTGGGCTTCCCTGGTGGCGCAGTGGTTGAGAGTCCACCTGCCAATGCAAGCAACACAGGTTCGTGCCCCGGTCTGGGAAGATCCCACGGGCTGGACCCGTGAGCCATGGCTGCTGAGCCTGTGCGTCCGGAGCCTGTGCTCCACAACGGGAGAGGCCACAACAGTGAGAGGCCCGTGTACCACACACACACACACACACACACACAAAAGGGAGTCCTTTTAAATATGACATATTTATATATTTATAGTATATTATGTACTTATATATGGTATATATATATATATATATATATATAATTTTTGCAAATGTTGTCCTAATGTTGGAGTACATAGGTAACAAGCAAACTTACTTTGCAAATAAAAAAAAAAAAAGGAAAAGAAAGGGACTGATTCAAAGGAAAACTCAACATGTTGTGGTGAATTCAAACAGAGCCAGGGAAAATGTAGTTTAATGTGCACCTTATCTACTTTTTTTGCTTAAAATTAATTGACAATGCATTTTTAAAGCCTATACATCTACATGATGTAAATTAGTAAGTCAGTCAGTGTAGTTTGATCACATTTAGTCAATGGAATTTCATTGCTCATAGTACTAGAGGAAAAAAACTATATAGATAAAAAGTGAAAAAAAATGTAATATATAAACTATGTTTACACATAATTCAAATACATGAAAACATATATTCAGAGTATATTTGTAGATTCAATTAATTCTGTTGTTTTTATTTTTGTTGTTAAAACTAAATAATAATTATAATAGGAGAACTAAAGTGATTATGATTTAGCAAAAAGCTGATAGCAGTGAATTAATCTAAATTTTGCAATCACAACATACCTCAGACTCAGGTAAGTGTTATGTGATTGAGCTGCCCTGACACTTCCCTGGCAGGCCTTCTACCCAAAGGACAAGGACACCTCAGAACTAGAGGTATGTGTCTAAGCAGGGTCCTCTCTAGGGCCCTGCACCATGGGCTTCACTTCATTTCTCAACAGTTTCATAAGTGTTACCTAATTGGTTCATGTACAGTCGTTCATAGAATTCCATTACAATTCTTTCGATTTCTATAGAATCAGTAGTGATGTCTCCTCTTTCATTCCTGATTTTTGTAACTTGAACATTCTTTTATTTCTTTTCCTGGTCACTCTAGTTAATACTTGTCCACTTTCTTGATCTTTTCAAAAAACTAACTCTTTATTTCATCAATTTTCTCTATTATTTTTTCTATTTTTTATTTCATTTATTTCTGCTCTCATCTTTACTATTTCCTTATTTCTGCTTGCTTTGGTTTAGTTTCTTCTTTGTCTAGTTTCTTAAGGTAGAAATTTAAGTTATTTAGTTGATATCTTTCTTTTTCTTAATATTGACATTTAGAGCTATAAGTTTCCCTCTAGGTACTGCTTTAGCTGTATTCTATAAATTTTAGTGTGTTGTGCCTTTGTTTTCATTCTTCTCAAAAGATTTTCTGATTAGGAACTTGTCTTTTCGTATAGATCTTAATAAATATTTCTTTAGATCACACTAAGAAGCAAACACATTTATCATTTAATGCTGTGAGCAATTCTGCTCATCAATTTGTTACTTGCCATCTAAAATTTTAAAAAGTAAGCTGCAAATTTAAGAAATGATGATCAAGATTGTTACATTAGTCAGACTTTGTTTTCCCGGTGTCTTGAGGAGCTCTTGGTCTCACAGTGCATATTTATTATATTTATATTGAATGTGCATGCATTTTTATAATCATTCAAAAACACCTCACATTCAGAAAACATCTGGAAAGTCAAAAAGAATTTCTTGGGCTAGAACTACAGAGTATGCTTTATTACAATAAAAGTTAATTTGTACATCTTATGTTCATTCTGATGTAACAGCAGCTATAACCTTTTGTTTCTGATTAAAGTAACTTTATAAACTCTAGGAATATGACCGATGGTCTGATCACAAATGCATATTTAAAATAGACTAATTGTCTTCATATAATACATGTTTTTTCTATGTTATACTAAAAACACAATGAAGAATGATACAAATTCCAGGTTTCATCTCCAGAAACACCAAGCCAGCTCTGTGACAAAGCTAAGTTAGTGCAGTGACAGTGTCTGAGGAGATTCTGTTAGCACTAAAAGAAGACTTTCCAAGATGCTCACAGATATGGCTGCAATAGCAAGGAGATATGGGGAATTTATAGTACAAAATGCCGACATTAGAAAGGAGGAAATGTCTCAAATTAATAACCTAAACTTCTGCTTTAAAAAAATGGAAAAAGAAGAGGAAACTAAACTCATAGAAGCAGAAGGAAAGACATTATAAAGATGACAGTGGAAATATATTGAATAGAGATTAGAAAAGCAGTAGAGAAAAATCAATGAAACTTGAACTTTGTTCTTTGAAATGATGGACTTGTATCAGGGAGCTGCCAGCCTTGTATTCATGGCTTTCCTCCAAGATATACCATTGTTTTCAGTCATGCCCTTAGGCATGGTGTTCACCCTATCCCTTTGCAAATGAGTCAGTCCCTTCAAGCAGAACTGCTGAGCTTGTGGTCTTCACGGACTGCCTTTTCAACCAGCAAGACCTCGGCACCAACTACGGCCTGGTTCACTTTTCCTGGAGTACCACCCTGCTCTATGAGGAGGGTCCTGGGTGGGGATGGAAGCCCCTGGTCTTTTCCATTGTTTCTCCTGATGTGAGAAACACTGCTCTATGAGCACGCTGGGGCAGGGGCTATTAGAACCACATAAATGGGAGTTAGCTGGAGGAAGGAGCCCCAGAACCCCCAGCCCTGACTGTCTGAAATAAAGCTTCTGCAACACAGACCTGGGAGAAATGAAAAACCACAATGGCTTGTTCTTCTGGAGTGAAATTGCAGCCCTTGACTGGTGTCTGGGGGGAGCAGAAGCTCCACCTTCTCTAACACACTCTCCTGAAGAACGGCTTCCACGGTACTTTTCCTAGAACTTGTGGGTCTGGGGGGGGTCAGGAGGGGTTTTTGCTCAACCACCATAGATTCTGGCTGTTCTCTCTGAGGTTGAGTAGATTTTCTTGAATGGATGGTTTTTCATTTGCTCTATGCAGTTTGGGCCCTTTCTAAAAACTTTAAATTATTTCCTTTTATAATTTCCTCTGGATAAATGGCTGTTGCAGAGAAAGTCCACTGAGCCTCTCACTGCACAATTCAGGGAGACAGTTTTACTGTTTCCTTTTAGAGCAATAATTAGTCGATGGGCCCTTTGAGTGGGGATGCTTAAGGTCACTGACCTAGTCTTTGGAGATAGGCGCAGGAGCATAGTAGGGAGAATCAAGGAATGTTTAAGATCAGTTTAAAGCCCTGAGATTTTATGAGTCCCATAGTAGAGCTTATGTGTTTGGCAAAATTAAATTTATCAAATTACTTGAATATGTTTCACTCTAATCATTTCCCTTTTTTTTCAATTTGATATTTAATAAAATATCAACACTTCTGCTTCCCAAGACACTTTTTTAAAATACTTAACAATAACTTTTTTTTTTATTAAAGTATAGTTGATTTTCAATGTTGTGTTAGTTTCAGGTATACAGCACATTCAGTTATTTTTCAGATTATTTTCTCTTACAGAGTATCGCAAAATATCAAGTATAGTTCCCAGTAGGGCTTGTTGGTTATCTATTTTATATATAGTAATGTGTATCTGTTAATCCCATCCTCCTAATTTACCCCTCACCCCCACACCTTCCCCTTTGATAACTATAAGTTTGTTTTCTATGGTTGAGGGTCTATTTCTGTTTTGTAAATAAGTTCATATATATATATATATATATATATATATTTTTTTTTTTTTTTTTTTTTTTCAGATTCCACAAAGAAGCAATGTCATGTCATATGACATTTGTCTTTCTCTGTCTGGCTTACTTCACTTACCCTGCAAAGTTAGGCCCTTCCTCCAGGAAATTCTCCAGCTTGCATAAAGAATCTAGGCATAGACACTTGTTAGTAAAGGGAGTTTTGTGTGATAAATCAGGGAAGCTGTGGGTTAGAGCAAGTGGAAGGGGGAATGAAGTCTCTGAAATTAGCATATCTTGTGGTGATAGGTTGTCAAGACTGGTTCGTCCAGGATCAAGCATAAGGGGCAAGTGGCTGCCGTGGAAGTGTGGCTGAGCTGACTCAGGACTCAGCCCTCTGGTTGGCAGTGGGCGTAGGGGAGGAGCATTGAGCACACAGGGTACTGTACGTGTTCAGGCGCTTTCACCACAGCTCACCATGGGCCCACAGAGCTGTATCCATTGGCCCCGGCAGGACCAGCTTTTGCAGCAGCACAAAGGTGGCAGTGGGCTGGACAAATGACAGTCTCTAGTCACTTGGCTGTGCGAAAAACTTCCTCCCACCCCTCCACGTTGAGTTGGGTGAGCTGCAAAATTCTTAGATAATTCAAATTGAAGTGTAAGGTTAGGTAATTCGCAGTGAGTTGGGCATAAAGGGACACTGACCAACCGAAATACAGCCTTAAGCAAATAAGTGGCCATACAGGTAGTCCTAGTGTATGCTACAGTTCATGTGGGTTACCCACAATTACCCAGACAAGGATGTTAAATATCCATTCATTTAACCCACCTAGACATGTATCCAAATACTAACTGTAAAATATTTAATTATTTCCTACTGATTATGGATAATTGCCCGGGGTTTTCAGCACATAATAGCAAATGATGGAAAATTGCCAGAGTTGGACATATTCCGGTAGTTTTATGAACTTAATTTTGCCAGGAACACAAGTCCTAATAAGGGACTCATAAAATCTCAGGGAAGTAAATGGAGTTTTAAAAAAAGTTTTAAAATTGCTTTGATTGTTGAAAGCAATTCAGTGAAAAATTAACAGGCAGAGTATACTAAATGTTGACCTCCACAGAGCAAAAATTAGCCATCACTTTTTTTTTTAACTAATTTTATCTTATGATCATTGTAGAATTGCATGCAGTTGTAAGGAATTGCAGAGAGATCTCATATTATTTTACTAGGTTACCCAAAGGCAGCATCTGACAAAACTGCAACACAATATCACAAGCAGGATATTGACTTTGATGTAGTCAAGATGCAGAGAATCTCCACCAGCACAAGGGCCACTCATGCTGCTCATTTCACCTGCATCCACCTCCTCCTTAACCCTGAGCAAGTACTAACATGGTCTCTATATCTGTAATCCTATCAGTTCAAGAATGTTATATAACTGGAATTGTACAGTATATAAACTTTTGGGGCTGAGGGTGTTTTTTCTCACTGAACAACCTGGTGATTTATGCTCATTTAACCAAGTGAGTCATTGAGCGTATCCAGAGTCTGGATGTACCGTGGCTTACTTAACCATCCACCTGGTGAAGGACCTCTGAGCTGGTTCCAGTTTGAGGCTATTATGAATAAATCTGCCATTAAATTTTGTGTGACCATATGTTTTTGTTTATCTGGGATGAATGCCCAAGAGTGCAATTGCTGGGTCATATGGTAACTTCACAAGTAGTTTTTTGTTTTGGTTTGCTTTTTTTTTTAAGAAATTGCCTTTTTCCCAAGTGGCTGTGTCATTTTACATTCCCACCAGCAATATATGAGTGATTTAATTTCTCCATATACTCTTCTGTATTTTCTGTTACCACATTTTTTAAAAAAATTTACTTATTCTGATAGTTTTACAGTGATATCTTATTGGGTTTGGGTTTGTACTTGCCTAGTGGCTAATGATATTGAGCATCTTTTCATGTGCCTATTTGCCACCTGGATATTCTCTTCTGTGAAATGCCTATTTTTTCCGCTGCTTTTCAGAGTCCTCTTATGATATATATATATATATGAAATATTCATGATTTTTAATTGTCCCTTGTGGAAGAAATGGAGAAAATTACATCTACCCCATCTTCCCAGGAGTGACAGACTATAGCCATTACTTTTTTAATGCAATTAAACTCAATAACTATTATTAAGCAACATCTACATGCTAACATAACAAAAGAGTAAAATAATGAGAAGGACTTATTTATTAAGCAAATATTGATTTGATTGGGAACCTGCTTTGTGCCTGGTATCGCCCTGCTGCTGGGGGTACAACAATGAACAACAGAACAGATGCAATGCCTCTTTTGCCAGCTCTTGCAGGCTGGTGGAAGACAGGAGCAGTGAGCAGGAAGTTAGAGTACCAGGCTGGGTTAGGATAAGACCTGAGTGATTTCAAGAAGCACTTTTTATCAAAGGATACCTTTTATGGGTTTGAGGGAAGTCTTCCTGGAGGAGGTGTCATCTAAACTGAGACCCAAAGGCTGAGTTGTTGTCACTGGAAAAGAGCGAATATTGAAAGAGATTGGTCCATGCTTGGAAAAGAGAGGGAGATAACTAGTAACATTCAATTTGCTCACTTCTGTAATTTTGATATCAGAATTATAACCTCAAAAAGAGGAGGGAATACTCAAAAGAGAAATATCCAGAATATTTTATATAAGAAAATAGCTTTTTATAATAAAGAATCTTTTAGAAGGCAGAAATGTGTAGAAATAAAAAAGAGACATTTCTTTCCCATTGATGAATGATGAATACTTAAAGTATTTTGTGAACTAAAATAGAGTAGTAATTTTGTAGATATTACAAAATAGAATGCATGGTCTCAAATATTGCTTGACTGAACCATATAGAGTAAACACTGCATTTTTACCTAATATTTTACTACAGGTGCAATTTATGTATTTTGCATGCGTTTAGGAAAGATGAGCTTTCTCTGGAAGAATATGACTTTCATTTCATGGCATTCAAAGTTTTGGTTTTCAAGCTAACTAGCCATTGATTGAATTCAACATGATCTAGCTGTCATTTTATATCAAGACTAATATAAAAATTGTGGAGAAAAGTTTTGGCTTACATTTTTTATTTTAAACAAAAAAGAAATTTGATAAAAATTATTCTTGATATTCCGAGTATGATGACAGCCATATGTTCCTTCAACGCTTGCCCTTAACAGAACAATAAATTTGTTTCCAACAAATACACTTAATATTCCAAGCTGTTGTCAGAGACAGCACAAGTGTCAAAGATCTGGCAAAGACAGAGAACAAAATTTGGGATATTGTTTTATTGTTACCTTTTCTCTATCTGTGTTTAAAGTTTTAATCTCAGGTCTAAAACTGATTTACAATTAATTAACTCTCAACATGTTAATAACAGTCCTGACTGCAATGTGAGTTTGCAAATGTCTCCTTCCGTCATGTAAGTATCTATGTCAGGCAGAAGCCATGTTTTCTGGGACTCCAGAAGGAACCAGTATTTCTGGGAAAATTTAGTTTAGTCAGTGTTATCTAAGGGAGTCTTTGTTGATAAAACTCGAGACTGTGCAGACTTTCACTTGTCCTTATTTTAGGAACCCCACATAAACCAGTTCCCTTCACTCATTTTCTTCTTAATTTGCACATAGACTCATAAATGACTTAAATAAATGTTTATTGAGTAGTTCCTCTGCATCACATGAAAGATCAATGGGGACAAATCAGCAGTTATAAGGGAAAAGTTGTCCTGGACTTTGTGTTACCATAGGTCACTATCTTCAAATACTCATATGCTTTTTTGGAAGTGTGTGAAGCATTTCCAAGGATCATGAGGGGTTGGATAATTTCAGAGAGTGAGCTCTCTGGATTTTCATCCTAAGTACTCATTCACAAAACTGGTTTGCAGGAGGACAGGACAGAGTGCTTGGTAGGAATTTGCCCATTTTACAAGAGAAAGGCATTCATCTGTCCCATTCCAATTAGCAAGGTTGTATCTTGCCCCCATATGTGAAAAACCCAAGTTGCCAGCATCTGCAATCAGAATATCCCAACACAGAAACCCCATAGGTTTCCAACTTCCTTGACAAGTTAGATGAGACAGTTAACAGTGTTCTCTGACCTAATATGATGCCTTGTTGGGATGTTCTGATTGCAGATTATGGTGGATGGGGAATAATGACCTTTCTGGGAAAAATGACATTTCTGTTTCATGATTTTCTTATTCCCATCTTCCAACCATTGTTAAAAATGTACAATTCCTAAGAGACTATCTCAAGAAAAAAGTCAAGAGTTTTGGAAATTTTTAGAAATGCCAAAGTTTTAAAGATACTTTGGATTAAACTCATGGGCAGAACTTTATGTGATTTTTTTCAGATTTTGTTTGGATTATTCTGTGAGGCATGAAAACATATTTTATGAAGTTATATCACAATATATTCTTTTCAACTGTAGTTAATTCTCAATTCATCTTAAAAATGTTTACTGTGCTCTACTGTCAGTTAACCAAATATAAAATATATAAAATACTATGAAAACTACCATACTGATTAGATGCAACAATATGCACATTTTTCTCTTCATTAAAGGCATAGAAAAAATCAACGATTTATCTCATTAAGAGTTGCATTTCTGGGACTTCCCTGGTGGCACAGTGGTTGAGAATCCACCTGCCAATGCAGGGGACAGAGGTTCGAGCCTTGGTCCGGGAAGATCCCACATGTCTCAGAGGAACTAAGCCCATGCACCACAACTACTGAGCCTGTGCTTTAGAGCCCATGCTCTAGAGAACAAGAGAAGGCAGCGCAATGAGAAGCCTGTGCACCGCAACTGGAGAAAGCCCGTTGTGCAACAATGAAGACCCAACGCAGCCAAAAATAAATAAATAAAATAAATAAATTTATTAAAAAAAGAGCTGTGTTTCTAATAAAATTTTGCTTCTTTATTCTTAAAATTTATATACATATGAAACATAGGTTGTTTTAAATGATTGGGCACTAATATTATTTGTAATATTTTAATTCTTAGAGCCTTTAATCACAGGCAGTATGAAAATAAAAATTTGAATTTACATACATTCTTTTGTTTCAGATAAGTTAGATAGGATGATCTCTAAGAGTTTCACTTTTAAAATACATTTTACTTTCATAAAACTTACCAAAAATTTTAATTTGATCAAGGAGGAAAATCAAAGCTGTGAATCATTGGAATGTTAAAGAATATTTACATGTATTTTTAAAAGTATCAAATCTTTTTTTTTTTTAATTGGGGTATAGTTGCTTTACAATGTTGTTTTAGTTTCTTCTGTATAGAGAAGTAAATCAGCTATATGTATACACATATCCCCTCTTTATTGAATTTCCTTCCAATTTCTAGGTCACCACAGAGCACTGAGTAGAGTTCCCTGTGCTATACAGCAGCTTCTCATTAGTTATCTATTTTACACATGGTAGTGTATATGTCAATCCCAATCTCCCAATTCATCTCACCCCCCCTTTCCCCCCTTGGTGTCCATACATTTGTTCTCTACATCTCTGCCTCTATTTCTGCTTTCAGATAGGTTCATCTGTACCATTCTTCTAGATTCCACATATATGTGTTAATATACGATATTTGTTTTTATCTTTCTGACTTACTTCACTCTGTATGACACTCTCTAGGTCCATCCACATCTCTACAAATGACCCAATTTTGTTCCTTTTTATGGCTGAGTAATATTCCATTGCATATATGTACCACATCTTCTTTATCCATCCATTTGTCAACGGACATTTAGGTTGCTTCCATGTCCTGGTTATTGTAAATAGTGCTGCAATGAACATTGGGGTACATGTGTCTTTTTGAAGTATGGTTTTCTCAGTGTATATGCCCAGTAGTGAGATTTGTTGAGTTATACGGTAGTTCTATGTTGAGTTTTATGGAACGTCCATACTGTTCTCCATAGTGGCTGTATCCATTTACATTCCCACCAACAGTGCAAGAGGGTTCCCTTTTCTCCACACCCTCTCCAGCATTTATTGTTTGTAGTTTTTTTTGCTGATGGCCATTCATCATACTGCTGTGTGGTGATACTTCATTGTGGTTTTGATTTGCATTTCTCTAGATGTTGAGTGTCTTTTCATGTGTTTGTTGGCTATCTATATGTCTTCTTTAGAGAAATGTCTATTTACGTCTTCCACCCATTTGGGTTGTTTGTTTTTTGGATATTGAGCTGCATGAGCTGTTTGTACATTTTGGGGATTAATCCCTAAAAGTATCAAATCAATGTGGTCTTTGGGTTCTATTGGACACTTTTAAATGTGGTCTGTCATTTTATTTTTAAATGTCACTGTTCATAGTATGTTACAAACATTGGAATGTATAAAATATGAGTTTCCCTGGTGGCTCAGTGATTGGGAATCTGCCTGCCAGTGCAGGGGACACGGCTTCGAGCCCTGGTCTGGGAAGATCCCACGTGAGGCGGAGCAACTAAGCCCGTGCGCCACAGCTACTAAGCCTGCGCTCTAGATCCTGAGAGCCACAACAACTGAGCCCACGTGCCTAGAGTCCATGCTCGGCAACAAGAGAGATCACCACGATGGGAAGCCTACACACCGTGATGAAGAGCAGCCCCCTCTCACTGCAGCTAGAGAAAGCCCACTCGCAGCAACAAAGACCCAATGCAGACAAAAATAAATAAATAAAATAAATTTTAAAAAATGTATAAAACATTATAGATGTCTATTTGAAGTTCTGTGAGTGGATTTCAAATTTCCTTTAGGAGGATTTGTGCAAAACCACTGAAGTTCAGTGATGTGTGCGTTAATAACTATGTCCTATTTTCCACTCCTTAGCACACTCCATGGAGTTTATAGCTTCTCTGGGTCTCTGGACCAACTTGGAGATGAAGACACTCTGAACTGGAAAAGGGCTGCTTTTCACCAGCCCAGCATGTCTCCTCAGGTCCTGTCTCCACGTTACCAAATGCTTGCTATGCTTAGTCGTCAGGTTCTTTCTACATACATGCAACATCTCAGAATACTAGTCCTACTCACGCAGAGAGATGTATATCACTTGGAAAGGTTGACTAGAAAAAATAAAGCACTAATTAAAAGGACAACAGAAATCCTCCCATGTAACTTGCTATTTCATTCCACACCGGAAGGCCTATGTTTTCTTCTCTGATTATCTTTTATCTTTGGTAGCTGCATCATCTTCTTTTTTTTTTTTTTCCCTAAATTAATTAATTAATTTATTATTTTTGGCTGTGTTGGGTCTTCATTTCTGTGTGAGGGCTTTCTCTACTTGTGGCGAGCAGGGACCACTCTTCATCGCGGTGCGTGGGACTCTCACTGTCACAGCCTCTCTTGTTGCAGAGCACAAGCTCCAGATGCGCAGGCTCAGTAGTTGTGGCTCACAGACCTAGTTGCTCTGCAGCACATGGGATCTTCCCAGACCAGCGCTCAAACCTCTGCCCCCTGCATTGGCAGGCAGATTCTCAACCACTGCGCCACTCATTCCCAGTGAGTCTCTATGCTCTGTCACTCACCTAGCAAAGCCGAAAATTAATGTTCAACACTGTATATAACTGTGAAAGGTCATCCACTATGGGAAGAAAGTACAAGTATCATTACATCAAAGTTTGCCTGTAATGCTTGCTTGTTTGTCCCAGGAGAAGAGGAGAGATTTATCTTTAAAAATCCCACGTGACTTGAAAATGGGTTGCTATACAGACAGATAATATTTTGATCAAAATAAAAGAGACCAACTCTGATCAGCTTGAGGAAAAAAAACATGGGAAATCTATTATATTATTATTATGGAACCCAGGGATGGTTGAACCCTCAGAATATGGGATAGGTGATAAACAGGCATCCTTTTGTCCTAAGGATACAAGGACACTTCTTGGACCACTGCCTTCAATATCATTTGGTTCCAAATACTCCCAGCCTCATTTTGTTCCTAGGAGAAAACCAAAAACTCCTAAAGAGAGAATCTGATTAGTTTGGAGTAGATGCCCACCCCTCCCCTTAACCAATGAGCTAGGATTACAGCATAGAGCTGTTCAGAGACATGGTACTGGGATAGATCCTTCTAAATAGGAAGAAGGTCACAAACAAGTAGGTATTGCTGTGCATAAGGAAGTCCACCAAATAGAGCTCACTTCCTCTTCCTACCACAGAATTGTCTAAGGGTGCAAAATCATCATAAAGCTTTGTACAGGTAGCCATGTCCACCTCTCCTCAGAAAAGGGAGAATCATGTTTACTGTGTGGACACTGGGGGAGGTTGAATTGTGTTCCTCCAAATTTTATATGTTGAAGTCTTAACCCCCAGTACGTATAAATGTGACCATATTTGGAGAAAGGATCTTTAAAGGAATAATTAAAGTCAAGATGAGGTCATTAGGGTGACCTGATCTAATATGATTGATGTCCTTATGAAAAGGGAAAATTTGGACACAGACACAGATGTGCACTGAGGGAACTTGATAAGAAGACCCAGAGAGAAGACGACCATCTGTAAGTCAAGGAGAAGAAGACTCACAAAGAGCCAACCTTGCCAAAAACTTGATCTCAGACTTTTGGCACCCAGAACTGTTAGAGAAAAAAATTGTTGTTTAAGCCTCCCACTTTGTGGCACTGTGTTATGGCAGCTCTAGAAAACTACTACAGACACCATGGGCAGCAGTGAGCTCTCAGGTCAGGACAAACTGCTGCTAAACACATTTGAGCCTGCTTTGCTCTGAGATGGAGAAAATGTTCCTGAGATCACACCAAGGATGCACACCAATAGCTGCTCCTGAATCTTCAGCTAAAAGTATTTTGCTCAATGCAAGGTCATGGTTATTAGTTAAAAATTTATACAACAACCCAATTTTTCAAGTGTACTAGTTATGCCATATTAGAGCAAAATTAATAGAGTTTTAAATATTAACTTAGAACCTGGGACAAATAAGTCTGATCCCAACAATGGCATTTCTGGTTTAATGGCAGATATTTGCTATTACTCTTCAGGCAGAGCTCAAAGGATTTAGCTGGTGGTCATTTCATATTTACCTCCATGAATGCGCCACATGTTTTATGGTGTCTTCCATGGGATTTGCCTTCCTTCCTCCATAATGAAGTACATTGGCTTGATTTCTAGCAATATCTTTAAGTAGGTCATTAAGAAAAAACATTCATAAGAAGCAGAGGTCAATCCCAGGCCTTTCCCCTTCCAGTTAAATTAGAAAGAGAAACAGATCTGAAATTTATCTACTGTGCCGTGACATTTTCTTTTAAGATATTTGGTACATTTTCAAAATTAGTTACCAACACAAACATAATATATTATGTCCAAGAGTATATTTGACATTTTAGAATTACACATTGTTTACTTAACATCCTTATTTTATGTTTTGAAGTGAAGCAATACATTTTGAAAAACCCTTAAACTTTTTTTTTTTTTGCATGATAACCAGTGGGTTAGGCTAAAATTTCTGGGACCCACATGTGCTTTGCTCATCTGGGAAGGCTTTAAGATTTTGTGCAGGTTTGAATTTTCTGACCTGAGGTATTATGCCACCATGAAGTTATTCTTGAAATATTATGAACATTTTCTAATTATGGACATCTTATTATGAACATTTCCTTAGTGTTTTCCTTGTTTTCTAATGATTAAGCACACAGTTCTCTAATCAATATCTATGTCTAAGTACCCAGGCTGATGGTCAAGAAATCTTTATCCCCATTGATGAATCCATCAAACCGTTTCACCCTCACATTTATCCATGTGGCTTTGGAGAGGAACGTTCTGTGGAGGGATTTGGCAATGGTGCAGTATTCATTCATTCAACTATTTCTTTAGCAAACATATTCAATTAATGAAGACCAAATATTAATAGGTACAAAAGGAACTGGTTTTGGGTATCTGTGGAAATATAGAGCAAGGACACATTTGCGGTTAACCTAAAATTTGTATTTCCAACAACGCTAAGAGCTTGCCTTTGCCTCTTTTCCATAGAAGTAGAACTCATGTGGTAATAACTGGTGCCTAGTGTTATCTATAGGGTCAGTTGTTTATAGGAGGTAGAAGTCACAGAACAGGGATCCAGTTGGTGATGTAGTCTGTGTGTGTCCCGGAGCAGAGAGAGGCAAATAAAATGGTGCAGCAGGTATCAAAGATCACAATAGGAGAAACAACAGAACTCTGAGACTGATGTGACACCAGTTATGTTAGTGAAGCTTGGTAGAATCATAATGAATAATAGGGATCACCGTCTTTAAAAAACGGAAGCTAGTCTAGAGGGATGAAAATGTGAGTAACTCAGTAAAGGTTTCACTCTTTTTTAATGGTTAGAACAAAAATGAATTATTTAGAATAGTCATTTGAAAATTTATATGGTAATTTATATGATTTTGTGATATCTTTATGACATTGTCATAAGAATATGAAATACGTTATCTGTCTTTTGTTTATTTGGCTACGTTGTAGTCACCTCATAAAGGCTGGATAAATGTCCTTAACACAATGGCTAGACTGATGATTCAACACATGCCAAGAGGGTGTAGTTTTATTATGCACATAATAAGGCTTTCTGGGGGGAGGGAGAGGCAGGCTGTCAAGCAGGTCAAACGGTGTCTCAGGAGAGTGAGCTGGTGGAACTGGTTTGGCTTTACTTGTAGTTAGGGAGCGGGGCCAGATTGGGGGGTTCCTGCTTGAGGGTTTGGCTTGCTTACATGGCTTTAACGTCCCATTCATACAAAAGGAAGGAGCATCTGAGCTTCTGTATTGACTTGGCCAGAAGTGAGGCAAGAGGGAAAGAGCAAGGGTGGAGGTGGGAAGCAACAGCAACAGCATCCAAAGTGGAGTCAGACTCTTTAGTATAATCTGTCCATGGTGTTAAAGTGAATCGTAATTGACTTTCCACAAGGTTTTGAGAGACTTGTCACATGATAACTAATGATGTCCCACAGTTATTAAACCCCTGGTAGAAGTTCTTGCTCCTGAAAACCTCTACAATTTGGAATAGATGTTTCCAACAGCAGCCAGAGACATGAAAGTTAGTCTGTGCAATGTCAGGAAAAGCACTGGGCATGGTCGCTGGGAAGCCACAGCAAATGGGGGATGTGTCCGTGCTATTAGAAAAACTTTGACTGAGAAAGAAAACCAAATAAATAAAAGTCAGTTACAACAGATAAACTTGGAATACCTGACCTTTGTTTTATCAAAATAGTTATTATAAAAATAATTGGAGAAACATAATGACAATATTCTAAAATAAGATAACATTATATATTTTATTCTGTTGGGAAGAATATTTTCACCTTTCAAGAAATAGTGCCATGAGAGAAAATAAACAAAAAATTCGAGCATGTAATAATAGCAATACAAATACAGCACACAGACTTAGATTATAAGCAGCACCAACCTAGCCCAACAGCTAACTGAACTTCCTAAATAGCAATAATATTTCTTCATAGCAAAGCTCGCAATGGAAGGTAAAATAATTTTTAAAGAAATTAACAAAACTCCTCGCTTTTCCTGAAATGCTATCATTTATGGTAATATTCAAGGCAGTAATGTGTAAATGTAAAGGTATAATACATAAATGGTAGAAAAGATAGGTTGGAAAAAATAGTATTTTAAATACTAATTAAATATGGTTCACTTTTTTAAATAAATAAAAAACAAAGTTAAACCTTGATATTTTAATTGTGTAAAACAAATAGTATATTGTGGACTCAAATTTACAACCTGTAGCCACCAAAACATCCCTGTGATCATTCTTCAAAGATGTAATAAAAAAAAAGGTTGAAGAAACATAATTAAGACAGACAGCAATTGGACTTTAAGTTCTGTGTCCCTGTTGTATAGTAAATGAAAATCATCAAATTAATCTTTAAGTATTTTTATTTAATTATTTAGACACAAATGAACTTCACAAAATTCTGACCTAAGTAAAACAGTTTTGTGATGTCCAAACACAGGTAATTTGTTCTCATACCCACTGCTGGTTTTGTGACAATTGAGACACTTTTTTCAACTCTTGAATATAAAGTTCTACTTCTAGATATGTTCATCAGATGGACATAAAATTCTACTTCTAGATATGTTGGCCAGACTAGACCATGTTTCAGAGTCTGAGCTTAAATACAAAGTCATGGTGTAAATCCAAAGACTGAATAAGTGAATAAGAATTTACCATTGAATATTCTATTTTTAGATAGAATTTTTTTTTTTTTTTTGCGATACACGGGCCTCTCACTGTTGTGGCCTCTCCCATTGCCGGGCACAGGCTCCGGACGTGCAGGCTCAGCGGCCATGACTCATGGGCCTAGCCGCTCTGTGGCATGTGGGATCTTCCCAGACCGGGGCACGAACCCATGTCCCCTGCATCGGCAGGCGGACTCTCAACCACTGCGCCACCAGGGAAGCCCTTTAGCTAGAATTTTAAACTGATTTTCTCAGATATTTTCATAGTGAACCCAAAATGATTTGAGTAGGCTATTCCTGAATAAATGTAAATATATTCTATGGAAGTATTCTCTACTGCCCTTTTACTTCTAATTTTCAATTATATGGATTTATTTTAAGTGCTGATTGATTTATTAGATCTTTGTGCAAGATACAGAAAATCGATACAAGAGAAATGAATGCAAAATATAAGTGGCCACAAAAGATCTCATGTGTGTCTACAGAGGGAAGTTATGATATAAATTTAACTCAACAGCTAAAATGTCTTTTATTCCAGACTTCTATAATCTTTGCTCTTAACACAATATTTAATGAAAGAAAAGAAAGTAAAACAGCAAATCTGACTTTAACAAAGAAACTCTTTAAAGAGTAAAATCTATTTAATCTAGTTCACTTGAAAATGTCAAAATATTATTTTTAAATTTGTCATTTTATTCTGAGATAAATATATATTCACATGCAGTTGTAAGAAATAACACAGAGAAATGCTGTGTATTCCTAACCCAGATTCCCCCAATGGTAGCATCTTGTAAACTATAGTAAGTATCACAACTGGAATATTGACACTGATAGCTGAAATGCAGAACATTTCAATCACCGTGATGATCCCTCATCCTGTCTCCTTACAGCCACAGCCAATTTCCTCCCAATACCCATTCTCTCCTTAACCATTAGCAACAGCTAATTCATTCTCCTTGTCTACAATTTTCTCAGCTCAAGAATGTGATAAAAATGGAATCATACAGAATGTAACCTTTTGGGATCATCATTTTATATGCAGCAGAATTCTCTGGAGATCCAACCAGGTTGTTGTGTATGTCCCTGTAGGTAAGGCGCCATGTCTCCCCTACTGTTTTCAAGATTTTTTTCTTTATCTTTAGTTTTCTAGTGTTTGTGATGTATCTCGGCATGAATATTTTTAGGTTTATCCTATTTGCACTTCATTTGGCTTCTTAAATCTGTAAGTTTGTGTCACTTTTCAAATGTGGGAGGTTTTCTGTCATTATTTCTTTAAGATTTTCTTTAAGTCTTTCTTGCTCAGCTTATTCCAGGGCTCTGATGAATCAAATGTCATGTCCTTTGTTATGGACAAACCATTCCTTAAGGCTCCATTTTTTTTTTCAGACGTTTTTCTCTCTGTTTTTCAGATTTGGTATGGAAGATGAGAAATGTAATTGTAGAACTTGAAGATATTTTTATCTGGTGTAGAGATCTAGAACCTGGTCTTTGGAGAGAACATGGATCTTGACCTTTTGGGAGAATAAGCTTCTTCTAAATTTCAAAGCAAATTCTATGTGTGTCTATGTGTTGCATTTTTTCTGGGGTAATGTTCATAAAGCTCATCTTTTTCTAAGAAAGGTCCCTACTTCCCTTATCCCTGCCTGCGAGCCTCCTCTTTTCAGAACGGAGGATGCCTTCCAGTTTCCATTCTTTAATCACAGTCCCAAAGCCCCTTTCCATGCCCAACATTCCTTGCCCAAGGATATATTTGTTGAAAATGCACAGGACATTTCAGGAAGGCAGATGTGTCACCACATCAAGCCAGATGACTTGAGTGAGTATTGCCAATCATGAGCAGATTCATATTGAGGAACAAATAATCCCCAAGCTTGTAGAGATGACATCTTACGACTGTAGAGGGAGCTACAGAGGTGTTGAACAGATAACAGACACAAAGGTAACACCTCCACTGATAAAGTCAAGCTCACGACTCTGGCTCCCCCAACACGTGTGGCTCCAGCCTTGATAAACTCCATTCAAGTCCCTGAAGGCCCCACACATTCTCTTCCCAGGCTCTACAAAGTTGATTCCATGGTCTCTTTAGAAGACATAAGAGTCATTTAGAATTTGAGGATTAAAAATACACAAGAATAAGATTTTTCTTGTCTGCAAAACTGTCTTGAAACTATTCATTCAGAAATTTTAAAATGAGCTGAAAATTTCAGCATCCAGAACACAGCCATGGTACAATCAGCTCATAATACAGAGCCTGTGAGTAACTGGTCTGTGCAGGCTCCTTGGGTTCCAAGATAGCATCTAAGCTAAAATTCAAACAAATGTTATGTGAAGCTCTCAAGTGGAAATTCACATTGCAGAAGCACACTGAAAAGAGTACCTTCATTTTGACATGGCATTAACTTTATTTTTAATGATAAAGATATAAGATCAATTGAATGATCTAGAACTAAACAAAAATGAAAATGGGTTCTTCATTTTAAAAAATGATACAAATGAACTTATTCACAAAACAGAAACAGATTCACAGACATAGAAAACAAAATTATGGTTGGTTACCAAAGGTGAAAAGTGGGGGGAGGGATAAATTAGGAACTTGGGAATAACACACAAAAACTACTATACATAAAATAGATAAACAACAAAGATCTATTGTATAGCACAGGGAACTATACTCAGTATTTTATAATAACCTACACGGGGAAAGAATCTGAAAAATAATATATCTGTATTATACATATATATGTATAATAGATATATATGTATGTATAACTGAATCAGTTTGCTGTACACCAGAAACTAACACAACATTGTAAATCAACTATATTTCCATACAAATTAAATTAATTATTTTAAAAAAGAAGCATGACAGATTGGCAAATGTGTGTGCAAATATGTGTGAGTCACTCTAGTATCTATTTTCCATACTGTAGTATTATAGAATATTACATTATAATTTTATAATAGAATTATTTATGGCATTATATTATAGTATAGCATGATATTATAAATATAACCCGAGAGGCTGGTAAAATTGGCTTAATTCTAGAACAGGATTTTTTTTTTTTTAATAAAAGTGACTCTACAGTGCAAAGTGGCATCCAGTCAAAGGGAAAGATTCTCTGTTTGGGGAGGGTTGGCTTAATCTCTGCTTCCCTGCTTCTCCTTTTCTTTAATAAACAGATCAGTCAAGTCCCTCCTTCCTTCATAAGTGACTGTTTGGATCAGGGAATATTGGATTGGAAGGTTGTTGAAGCAGTGAAATATGTTAAACAGTATATGAAAGGGAGTTTTTTTTTCTCCATTTTATAAAAGTAGAGGGAAGGGCTGTAGGAGGACATGACAGATGAAGGCAAAAGTAGAGGAGATCCTTGGAATTCATACTGCTAGTCAAAAATGGTCCACATGAATACTGACTTTCATACCCATTATTGAATATACAGATGGATATTTAACTTTGATGCACATTAGTGCATGAGCTCTTAGGGGAACCCAAGCCCAGGGCTCCCAGAGCTTAAAGGCAGGGATAAGGGTAGAGTGAGTGGTTTGGGAAATGTTCTCAGAGAAGGAGAAATGTCCACTCAAGAGGGTTTTGATGATTCTGATGCACAGTAGGACGATGAGGACAGTTTGTTCAGAAAGAAAAGTGTGAGCATCAGAGAAAAAACAAAGTGACTTACCCATAGTCAGAATGTGACTCGCTGCTTGTTGGTGAATACATTATAAATAGAAAACCCAGATTAAAAAAGTAACCCAAGAGCTATTGTATCTGCTTTCTATTCCCATTTAACAAATCAACAGAAATTCGGTGACTTAAAAGAGCACAAATTTAATCTCTTACATTTCTGGAGACCAGAAGTCTGCACTCAATTTCACTGGGCTACAGTCAAGGTGTCCGCAAGAGTGGTTCCTTCCGGAGGCTTTAAAGAATTGCTTCCGTGCCTTTTCTAGCTTCTGGGGGCTGCCTGCATTCACAAGTTTATGAGCATTCCCTGCATCACTCCAACCTCTTGCTTCTATCATGGCATCATCTTTTCTACTCTAGTCCAATCCCCCTTTGCCTCCTTTTGTAAGGACACATGTGATTACATTAAGGGGGAACCTGCGTAATCCGGGGTAAACATCCCATCACAAGGTCCTTAACTACACCACACCTGCAATGTCCCCTTTGCCATATCAGGTAATAGCCACAGATTCTGGGGACTAAGATATGAACACCTTGCGGGGTCATTATACAGTCTACCACAACCATTAAAGAAATTGAATCAATAATAAAAATTTTCTACTTCCTCCCACCCCACTAAATCTCACCACAAAAAGATATCTGGCCCAGATAATTTTACAGTAAAAAATGTTCAATTCATCCAAAGAAACCAATCATCTCTATTTTACTTTTTTCCAAATATTTAAAATTTCAGAAAAAAGTGAGAACTACCCATCTAAGGCTATTATAACTTGATCTAAAATGTTATTTAACAATATAAGAATCTTTGAAAACTAATCTTGCTTATGAATATAGTTGCAAAAAGTAATTAAAATGAAAGCAAAGTTAGCTATATCTAAGAAATGCAGATACAGTGAAGCACCAGAAAAGCTATTTATATAACATACTAAATTAGCAATTCAAAGAAAAATTACTTTTGATCATATTAAAGATGCATAAAATATTTACTAAAAGTCATTACCCATTTATGATACAAACAATTAGCAAATTAGAAATAAAATATAACTTTATAACCTAATAAATTATAATCTCCCCATCTAAAAGAAAAAAAGCAAAGTATCAACATATAGATATGAAGTTCATAGGTAATAAACACAAATAAACAAAATACAAGAGAAAGAAGCTCAACCTTACTAGTAATCAAGGCACTGCGAGTAAAAGCCACAGTGAGATACTGGCACAGGCTGTAGATTAGGAAAAATTATAAATATCTAACAATTGCAAACATTACCAAGGATAATGAAGAAACAGGGAATTACACACCTGTCAGGGAATCTACATTAATGTAAGATGTTGAAAGCAATTTATCTGCTCTGAAGTGATTACCATTAAGTCTCCTCCTTCTGGTTCTAGGTGGGTCTTGGCCTGGGTGGGTCTCCTTTCTCCCCTGAACACCTGTTTGCATCCCCCTCCCCATGTTCCTGGGACAGTAAAGGGCTGTCCTCAGGTGATATCTCACCACCCATTCCTTCCTTGTCCTTGCAAGAGAAGACCCTCCAGGTGCTTATCCCTTCAGGCTGCACATCTTCTCCACTTCATATCACCTCTTAGCCTTCCCTTTTCTCTTTCCTCAGTAAGGAAAAACAGGTTTTGTGGGTGCACATTTCAATCTTTATTTCTCCTGGTGACCAGTGCATCCTTGGAACATCTGCTTGGTGGAATTGGAGCAACAAAGAATCCAGGATTACAAGGATAGAAAACAGAGGCTGGAAATAAGCAGAGAACGCTCTGTGCCTAGTGTGTTCAGACTGCTATACCAAAGTACCACAGATAGGGTGGTTTACAAACAACAGAAACTTATTTCTCACACTTCCAGAGGCTGGGGCATCCAAGATCAAGTCTCCAGACTAGATGTCTGGTGAGAGCCATCCTGATTCACATACAAATGTCTTCTTGTTGTGTCCTCACATGGTAGAAGGAGTAAAGAAGCTCTCTGGGGTCTTGTTTATAAGGGCACTAATCCCAATCCTGGGGGCTTCACTCTCATAACACAATTACCTTTGAAAGGTCCCACTTCCTGATTCCATGAGTTTAGGGGTTAGGTTTCCACCTATGAATTTTGGAGGGACATAAACACGGTACTCCAGCTTCCACACATTGCCCTGACACTGCACTAGCAAAGCTGAAAATGAGCATCATTTAAAGAGATAAGTGTGTAGGAAGTGTCAGAAAACAATGTCCATTGTAGCACTGGTGTTATATTGCATTAAAGAAAAATACAGAAACAATGTATGTCTCTTAATAGGAGAATGAATATATACATGGTAGCACATTCAAATGCAATACACAGTTCAAACTCATGAGCTAGCACTGGATGTGTCAACGCGGATACACTGCAAAAAACAAACAAACAAAAACAACACAAAGAAAAAACAAACAAAAAAATGATGTTTGGCAAAATACAGAAGTTGGAGAAATATATATATATGATATAATGCCATTCATCCAATTTCAAAAATATATAATTTATTTATATGAAAACAGGTATGGGTACCATAAACACAAAAGTAAGGGGAAGACTTCTATCTGGGAGGGAAAAACAGGAGTGGGAGTGAGAAGAGGATGCACAGTGCCTTCGATTCCATGTGGATGGAATTTTTTCTTAAAAAATACTTGGAGCAAATATGTAAAAATGTTAAGTTTTGTTAAAACTGGGTGGAAAGTACATAGTTGTTCACTACATTATTCTCTATGCTTCCCAGTATCTTAGAAATACTTCACAGTAAAACAATCATGATAACAGCAGTTCCAACAAACTCACATACTGGGAGAGAGTGGCTGGTGGGCCATGAGTTCCAGTGAGGTTTTCTTTCTATTTTTGCCTCTTCCTCTGCCTTCTGCTCTTTGTCCTTTTTCTTTCCTTTTGGTAGCTAAGATACATACATATTTAATCATCACAATGGAAAGAACCAAAGAAAAGAAAGAGGGGGAATGAAGAAGCCAGAGAGACAGGAGGTACCCAAGGGGCTTTGTCCAGAGAAAGGCTGAGATGGAAGGATGAGATGGGAGGATGAGACAGAAAGACAAGTTCCTTTCCAGCTTCAGATTCTTACTTTAGAATAAAGAGAGCAGTTTCTCCTTCTCTTCTGGGAAAACACCCAAAAGCAACAGGATCGTAGGAAGCACATATGCAAACTCCATATTTGATGAATTTAGGAGACATCTGCAAGCCTGAACCACAGAATGTGAGGAAGGGATGCCAAGTGCAGAGCAGGAAAGGACGCAGAAGATGCTGAGGGTGGGACCTGAGACAGCAAAGCTCAGGCTGCTAGAACACTGTGATTCCAAGCAAGTGGTCACTCTGCGGGGAAAACCACAATTCCTTTTGTTTAAATAGGAGAGTGTACACAGGTGGTAGAAGGAGAATCAGTGGATGCAGCTTGGTGTGGTTTCAGGAAACAGGGAAGATGAGAATAAACATGTAAGCACAGAGCTTGGTCATCTTTGCAGGGAGCCATCTGCCATGGATGAGAGAATGAACGAGCATCCCTGAGTGATGAAAAGCTGCCGTGTCGTACAGGCTTCAGGGAGGAGAAAGGCTAACAGAGCCCCCTCCCACACATACCTCCTCATCATTAGGAGAACGGCTCAGAGTCATGGTCCTGATCTCTCCCAGAGATGATTCTCCAGCAAACCCTAGTGCAGGAAAACTAGCCTAATTCAAACATGATCAAAGACAATCATCATACTAGGCACTAATAGTATCTTCCAGATATTTTAAGAGAAGAGGAGGAGTGAGGCAGGAAACCAAAGGCAAGCAAAGAACTCCCACCAGCAGGATGCTGCCACTGGGCAAAGGAAATTACACCAAAGATACTGGCAGCTTACACATAGATAGTTACTAACCAGCGGTGCAGGAGCTGGCTTTACTGCTCAAGAGAGTGAATGAACATGTTTCTTCCCAACTTTAGGTTCAGTGACGATGCAGTGGTGGCTTGAAATGGGTCTTGATGGGGGTTTACAGCATGGAAACTGACACATGTTGCAAATCAAGGTATTCTGTTTGTTTGCTTGTTTTGGCTTTTCCTTTGGAAGCTGATTATTAATCATTCACCGGCACACCACTGGTACATATCCTATGCCTGGTATTGATTTGGTCTCTCTCTCTCTCTCTCCATATGTATGTATATATATATATATATATACATATATATATATATATATGTATATATATATATGTATGTATATATATATATATGTATATATATATACACATATATATGTGTGTATATATATATATATGCATTCTTTTCATTAATTATCTACTATTTTCAAAAATTCTTAGTTCAATAGGATTACATTATGCTTAATCTGGTAAAAACTACATTATTCCATTTAGATTATTATTCCCTTTAAACTCAAGAAAAAAAGGGAAGTTTTATTTTATTACAATTATTAAAATTATTCTGGCAGTGTTAGAAAAAATAAATTGTAAAAACAACGGAAAGTGTAAGTGGGATATTATTTTGCAAATTATGTGATTTTTTTAATATGGAAAAAATGAAGAAGATCAACTAAAAGAAGATTTCTGATCACTAACTGTAAATAAAATTGATATTTAAGTATCAATCTAACACATACTAGAAGAAATACACCATTTACAAAAGTTACAAAAATGTCAAAATAACTAGGAATACATTTAAAGGATACATAGTACGTAAAGAACATTTTAGACATCTAGCATGAGACATTAAAAAAAGTAAAATGAAAGATATATCATTTCCTGGGTAGAAATATGAAGATTAAAAACTAATCTTGAACCAAACTATATATTTTTAAACTTCCCCAAAATTGTAGTATAGTTTACATACAGTGAAACGCACATATTTTAAATGTATAGTTGGATGAATTTTGATAGTTCTATATACCTAGGAATCAATCACTCCAAATCAAAATATAGACTATTTCTATCATCACTGAAAGTTCCCTTGTGACACTTTTAATTACATCCCTCTAGCTAAATGCAACTACCACTATTGGTATATCTGTTTTTATATATCAGTTGTGCCTGTTTCTGAGCTATACATAAATGGAATCATATACTATGTATTTCTTTTGTGACTGGTTTCTTTGTTCAATGTAGTGTTAAGTATATATTTAATATAATTTTCCCTGTCGTATGCATAAGCAGTTCCTTCTTTCTAATGATGAGGAGCATTCAAATGCATGGATAAACCTCAATTTGTTAATCCATTGTACAGTTCGTGAACATCTGAGTTGTTAATCATTTGGGGCCCTTATGACCTGACAAAATCTTGTCTCTAGAATATGGAGACACAATTCACAAACATTAGAATAGCTAAAATTTTTTAAATGACGACAACAAAGGTTAATTAGGATGTGGAGCAACTGGAACTCTCCTACATTTTGCTGATGAGAGTATGAAGTGGTGAAAACATTTTTGAAAATGATTTGGTAGAGAAATAAACACATGCTCACAAAATAAATTATATAAAAGTGTGCACAATATTTTTATTAAATAATAGCCAAAGTCTTATTTTATTGTGGTTCCAATAATAATGTCAGTTAGAATTATTTTTTTAAATCTTTTTTAGTTTTTAGATTCTGGTAATGTTCATATAAAAAAATAAACAAAAATAACCATAAATTTTGTGGAAAGAGTGAGGAGCAACTGACGTGCCAGATATTAAAAGGCATTATACAGCTACAAAAATTTTAAATATGGTGGTACTGGTACATGAAAACAAAGATACTCTTGGAAAAAACAAATATATATATATATATATATATATATATATATATATAGCTACAAGTATAGAGATAGACCAATACAGGCATTAACTATTTCAAAAAGGTGACATTCAAAATGGGGAAAGGGAGAAGAATGTATTGTTGCTTAACATTTTATGTTAGACAAATGAGCAGCCATATTTAAAAAACAATACAGTCGGATTTCCTACTTGACAGATTACCTCATGATAAATTCCAAGTGGATCAAAGTTTTAATTCACATATTAGATAATAAAACATTTATTCATCCCAATATGTTCTTCCCAACAGATACAGACAAAAATTGGATAAATTTCAACACATTGATTGCAACCTAATAGTAGCAGGGAAATGCCTCAATCTCATATGAAATATCCACAAAAACCTACAGTAGATAGGGTTAATGTTAGAGTATTAGAAGTATTCTCTTTAAAATCAGCAATGAGTAACACCAACTCTTCCTGTCTAAATTCAACATTACACATGTCCCTTGTCCATGAGGCAAGATGAGAAACAAATAAATAATAAAAATACACAGATGGGAAAGGAAAATAAGAATTCCTGATAGAGACAATATTCTGTCTACATGAAAAATCATTGGGCAATTTATCATAGCTGATAAGAGACTTAAGTCAAATCACTGAATAAAAGATAAATAAGATACAAGATAAAATATTAGATAAAAATGAAGAACATTTCTATTAGCCAACTTTACACAGTTAAAATGTCTAATTATAAGCAAGATTTACAATAACAACAAAATTTAAGCTAACTAAAAATAAATCTAGCAATCTTGCAAGAATTTAAGGAAGAAGATGGTGATGCTTGCTTGAAAGATACTGATGGAGACCTAAATTAATGGATAGAAAAATGAAATTTACAAATGTCTATTATCACTAAGTTATATATTCCCTATAATTTCAAATAAAATTCCAAAACATTTTCACCTTTAAAATTGATCAGCTGATTTTTAAAGAATAAAGAACCTCAAATAGCGAAGATATTTTAAAGAACAAGATGAGGGGAGTTGCTTTACGTTTTATCAAGTCTTTTTATGCACAGTGAAGGAAACCATCAACAAAATAAAATGACAACCTATTTAAGGAGAGAACTATTATTGCATAAATTAACTCCAAAAGATTAAACATATAAATGTGAAAAGCAAAATTTTAAAGCATTAAGAAGTCAGAAAATACCCAGTGAATAAGGTATTTCCTTAAACAAAATGGAAAGAATAAATTATAAAGGAAAATATTGGTAATTTCTACTTGATTATTTAAATCTACAAGTGTGTTCAGCAAACATCACAATTAAAATAGCAAGAAAACAGTAAAAACAACTGCCAGAAGTTATTTTCAAGATTTAAAACCAACAAAGGAGCAGTATTCAGAACATAGAAAAGACTGCAAATCAATGAGAACAAGATAAATGACAAAATATTAATATGAGTAAAAGATATAAACTGACGGTTTCCAGAAATGGAATGGCTCATAAACAAGTAGATTGTTTGGTCATCCATTTGGTCATCATTTTCTGTTTGTTTTGTTTTTTGGCGGTACGCGGGCCTCTCACCGTTGTGGCCTCTCCCGTTGTGGAGCACAGGCTCCAAACGCGCAGGCTCAGCGGCCATGGCTCACGGGCCCAGTCGCTCCGCGGCATGTGGGATTTTCCCGGACCAGGACACGAACCCGTGTCCCCTGCATCAGCAGGCGGACCCTCAACCACTGCGCCACCAGGGAAGCCCCATTTGGTCATCATTGATGGTCAATCAATTTAGTAATCAGATTTTCTCTTCTATTCACCAGACAGGTAAAATTTATAGATTTTTGAAAATATCCATGTTGGTTAAAATGGGACCAACATGAACACTGATGAACGCTGGTGGAAGTGGAAACAGACAATGACCAAATCCCTAGTAAAGGTGAACATGCACACCCTCCATACCCCTACAATCCTTCTCCTGGGTATAGTCACTGTATGGCAGGTGTTCACAAGGAAGCCTGCACATGCATGTTCACAGCAGAAAGATTTGCACAAAAAACAATTTGGATCGACCTAAATAACTTCTACAGGAGAGTCAATCCATATATCCTCACATTCTAATGCAGTTGGAATATCAACAAACTAGGAAGACAAAACCAACATAGAAGAATCTCGTAAAAAGGATATTTCTACCAGATATTTCTAACACTATTTAGATAAATTAAAAAGAAAATATATATTGTTTCAAGATGAAAGTCACCTATGATAAATATGAAAAGAAATATAGGAATAATGAAAGCTAAATTTGAGATCATGGTCAACTCTGGACAAGGCAGGAGGGGCTGATGTGGTTTGAAAGGCTTTCCTGGAGACTTCAACACTATGGATGCTACTTTATTTCTATATAAACCACTGTCTAGTGGACACATGTTCCTTGAATGTTGACAGCCTGACCTTAATTGTCCCACCCACTTGGCCTTAATAACTCTTCAGCATTTGTTGAGATTCTCCTCAGGTTCCACCTCCTTTTGGAAGTGAGTTCCTGATTTCATCCTGCTCTTAAACATCCCCCTGCATCACATGGCATAGTCTGGTTGCTTTACAGTTATCAGTGTATCAGTTCATCTCAGTCACAGGGCTGCCACTGAAGTCAATATGAGAAACAATTTTCATATTTTTCCACACCTTATATAGGCCACTCACCATCTAAACAAGTTATACATATCCATCTCCAGATTAAAGAGTTGATGAAAATTATGTAGGCATTGTTTAAAAGTATTTTCCATTATTTTTTATGTCACAAACAGCACTTATTATGTGCCAGCCAATATCAGATGCTTCCCGGATTAATTTCCTAGAGCTTCTATAGAAGATTATCCCATGCCGGTTAGCATAAAACAACAGGAATTTATTTTCTAACAGTTCAAGAGGCCAGAAATCCAAAATCAAGGTGTCATCAGGGTTGGTTTCTTCTGAGGGAGCATGAGCTTCTGGTGGTGCCTGCTGTACGTAGAGTTCCTTGGCTTGTAGATACGGTTCACCAGCCTCTGTTTCCATCTGTACAACATCTTCTCCACTGTGTGTCTTAAAAGAACACCAGTCACTGGATGTAGGGCCAGCCCTAAAGCCAAGCTATTTTTGTCTTGAGATCCTTAGCTAATTCCATCCACAGAGAACCTATTTGTAAATAAGATCCCATTCTGAGGCTCTCAGTGGACACACATTTGGGGGGACATTATTTACCTCACTAGACTTTCCAAATATTTACTCATTTAATTCCCACATAAGCCCAGGAGGTCAATACATATTATCATTCCCTTTTATAGACGAGGAAACCAAGATACAGAGGGTATAAGTTCTTGCCTAGAGTCACACGGCTAGAAAGAGCAGGGATTTGAATAGGGTCTGTCTGACACCACGTCCAGGGCTCTGTCCACTTTTCCAGGCTCACAAGAAGGTTATCTGCCCTGAGCTCTTGCCCGGGCTGCCTCGCAGGGGAGGGCACGAATAAGTTGACTTTGATACTCGCCAGTGAAGTACGACTTCCCCCACCCACTCTGGGGACCCGAGCACACCACATTTGAGCACCGTGCTTTTAAGTGATGAGTGCAATTACACGTGAGCACCAGCAGAGGCGCTGCAGTACAGTCCGTGGTCCTGGAATCCGGGGCAGGGAAATGGACCCTCCATCATCTCCTTGGAGACGGTTAGTTTTTAACTTTGGTTTGAAAGTAACCCATGTCCTCCCTGACTAGCATCCCAGGCCTGAGAAGACAGTTCCCAGAGTACTCGTGAGAGGCTGGAATGGGGAAGGAGGAGACCTCCTGCAGGCTGGAGTCCCAGCCCCAGCGCTCTTCGCGCCCGAGATCACGTGGAATACTATCCCCAGTTCTACTTTTCCCTGGTTCTGAGACTCTTGGATGGGACATGTCTGTCTGTGTGAACTCATCCCATGGAGTGGAGGCGCCGCTTCCACCCCATCTCCAGGCCCAGCCCGTCCGCTCCAGGCAGCCTGCGCTCCGCCAGCCATCCTGCCCTGCCTGCTGTCCTGGGGCCTCAGGAGGGCAACCCTGGGGGTGTGGTGATCATGGGGTAAACACCCCCCTGGGTGTTGGGTTCACAGCTGCAGCTCAAATCTTATAACACCCGGGAGGCGCGATTATCTGCTGTCATGCTTTAATTCTTAATTAAAATAAGACCTAACACTGAAATTGGATTGGGGAGCAGATTATGCTCTACTCTGGTGAGACAAGGGGTGCGTGGGGTCCCTGAGAGCTCAGGTCAGGCCCCCTCCTCGGGGCAGAGAGGTACCTCTGTGAAATAGTGCTGCATAAATTGCCGAGGATCCCCCCAAAAAGCACAGGTGCTGGGACTTTCTGATGCCAGCCGCACTTCAGGGCATTCTCAGGTTCACACTCTTTTAACCTTTTAAGCGCGTCTGTGAGACGTGTTCTCATTAGCAGTCTTCTGTGGAAGCAAGAGGGAGGGGCTGGGACTTACCCTTCTTATTACGGAAAATTAGAATAACTGGGTGTTATATTTAATACAGTCTGGCCAAACCTGCAATTAAAGAAAGTAATTTTAAACCGTGGTGAAATATTAATATTAAAAGTGTTTCAAGGACAGGAATCTAATTAACACAAGTTAAAGAAAAGCCTTAAAGATTCTAATTTTATGATCTTCTTAAATAAAAATTAACCTGATTAGACTCCTCTCTTAAAGGTTACATTTATTTAAAAGTTCCAAGCAATTTAACGATAATGGGTTTCGACAAGACAGCTTCCTGTCTGCACAGCCTCCCTATTTTTAAATTTTATGAGGTTCTTCTGGCAGAGTTTTGTAGCAGTTAAGATGAAAATCTGGATGCAGGGCACCCTTTAAAAGAAGGGTGGGGAGAGAGGAGGATGAGGAAGAAGAGGAAGAAGAAAGAAACATAATCAATTTGGTATCAAATTTATTCCAAAGCAGAGAAGTGCATATTTTTTTTTTTCTGATGGTGGAAAAAAGACATGCAGGGAGGTCAAAGGTCACACAAAGAGGAGACAGTATTGTGTAGAAACTGTCACGCATCACCACCTATTTTGACATGCATGGGGCCGTTTGTTGTCTGTCGAACATGCAAATTAAGTGCCTGCTGTCATAGCCAGCGGATATCTGAGAGTGGAAAATGAGGCCACCTGTAACCAGTGAATGGCATGATGGACAAGCATTCAGTGTGCGGCATCTCCGAGGCCATTCACACCACCTTCGAATTGCATATGACATGTAAAAATCTTTTCTTAATATTCACAACCGGGAAGTTTGGGGAATTATGGAGGCTTCAACTGCTGCATCTAATGGGTTCTCCAAGCAGACAGCTGTGACTGCGAGCTGGCTTGATAATTAGGTGTCCAGGAAGATTTTATGCTACGAATCAGTTAAAAGGGAGAAAAGAAAAAGAAAATAATGGCAAGCAAAACTCGCTGGAATGGAAATTGCATTAACCCTTGTGTGTCTTCCCCGGCTTGGAAGCTTTATAGGCACCAGGATTCATTTTCTAGATCTGGCATAGACACACCTCTCTGTGCACGCTTTTAATTCATAAACCTGCCCCCGTGTACAGGATGTAACGGCCAGCTAATTCGGGCTGCCGTCCAGAAGAGGGTCACTCAGCACTAAATGTGGTTCCGCTTTCCAAAGTTACGCAATTCTTCTTCACATGCATGCAGATTTTGCTGTCAAAATAAACATTTTGAGAGGTGTAGTCTATCAAAATAATAGGCGAGAACAGGGAAGGATGGCTGCTTCATGCAAATCAAAGAACTTAATACACAGCTCCAGTCCTTTACAGTGTTTCTTCACCAGATGTTCATACTTACTTGTGTGAAAGGGGCACCAAACGTGGCATCTATGCAAAAAGAACCAGGAAATAAAGTCTGATGGAGAACTTTGTACCGCCTGAGTTTGTGTTGAAACTGAAATGTAAGAAGCACTGGCTACCTTTCAATGCAACCTGCTGATTTAAAGTGGAAGAATGTTGTTTATCAAAAAGCATCATGATTCTCCCCCTTCAGACACTAACTCCCTAATTCCAGCTGAGCTTAATTGGTTAAATCCAGAATGGCATCTCTCAGATAATGGGCTTCTCTTTCCTCTGCTGTCCCCTCAGTGAGCAGGGATGCTGACAAATTGCACAGACTCAGGCGACGGTTGGGGTATCCGAGGGTATGTGTGGGACTTGCCTGGTGCTGGCCAGGAGCTCTGAGTTCCTGTTTCTCCTCGTCCCTCTATCAGAAGGCCAAGAGCAGAGCTTTGCTCCAACACGGAGCACAAACAACAAGGAAACTAGACTTCTTTGAAGGAAGCCATGGGAACTATAGCTAGTTCATCTAGGGTACAGACAGATGTGGAAACAGGTTCCCATGTAGGGCTTGGGGTAAGATGATCTCATCTTTCTTCCATCTGAAGATCACAGGATTAAAATATTAAATTAAATATATTAAATATATTAAAATATATTCTGAGCAGGCACGACCATCATCCTTTATCCCTAAGTCCATAGATGACCTCTTGTTTCACCTGCGGTTTGGGATGTCACTGCTATTTGTATTACTTCCAATCTTAGTGTTGCTATTGTAGAAAGTGCTGATAATTGGCCAAACTACCTTTTGTCCAACAAGTATTTATCAAGGACCCACTGTGTGCCAGGTTACAGGTACCAGTGATGCTTCGATGAACAAGAGTAAAAATCTCTGCCCCGTTGGCACTTGGATTTTAGTGAAGAAAAACACCAAGTGGCAAAGATATTAAATGACTGACCGTACAGAATGTTACAAGGCAATGGAAAAATAAGCACAGCAGGGAAAATGTTACAGGAAACACTGCATTTAGAGGACAGCAGGAAAACAACACCAGGCTAAAAGCTCACTGTTGCATCCTGTTGTATCCGTTATTTGCCAAAATTGAGAGTATTATTAATTAAAACAACCTTATGAATAATGGAAAATGTCAGAGAGGTCCACTCCCAATGATATACCGCAGCCAACCTGAGGGGCTTGTCAAACACAGCGACCTTTTAAAAAATAAATTACATAGACTTGCAATTAAATTATATCACAGACAAAAGTAGTAAACTATAAATAACACTTCGTAATTATTTTGGTACCTTTTACTATTACGTTTGGTCTTGAGGTGACTTGGGTGTCTTGCAACTGTATGAAGGAACTACAACATAAGGACGGTTGCTGTACATCTTTTTCCAGTGCTGTGTTCAGTAATGTCACCTTGGTAGGATGAAGTTGACTGTAGTGGGAATATTTACACCATGGGATTGGCAGCTGCTACCTACCAAGGCCTTCCTCCCACCCGCTGAGAGCTGACCAGTGGCTAAACACTTACCAGCACATCAGTTACTTAGGGAGTGTTGCCCTCACCACCTCATGACCTGGTCTGCTCTGGTTGGGGTCCCACGACTATAGGACAGTTGGTACATCACCTGAAAAAGGTGTGAAGCATCAGGGGAAGGAAGCCTAGTGCCATCTCATCCTTTTTGAGCCCGGATGCTGGCCGCGATGAAGTTTACTGTGAGGGACCATATCCTGCTTCTTGGGAAAACTTCTCCCAGCCCAAGACCTCCACCCTTCCCAACTCTAGGTGACTTTAAGGCCCTGGGTCAAGTTCTCCTCCCCATCAAAAGAGGTTCAGCTCCTAAATTAACATACGGGTCCCAGAGAAGCATCCACATAGATGATTCTGACTGAGATGATTTCTAATTGGGAGAATTTCAGAGCCTGGGAGTTTGGTTCTGATAGAGTGACTTTGTTACGTGTCCTTTGGAGGGTCACATGCCAAATGACCCTTGGAGTGGCCACAGGAAATGAATTCCCTCACGGGGCTCCTGTGTTCCCTGATCCCGGGGTCCTCAGTGCCTGAGAACAGGTTAGGCAAACGCTCCTGGCCTTTTTCCAGCAACATCGGACAACACAGAACCCCTGGGACTCTGTGAGGCCACATCTCCTTGCTGGGTGGGGTTCCCACAGGCCAGCCCAGGTAGCAGACTGAGCTCTAGAAGCCTGGAAATGAGACAGAGAAGGGGGTCACTTATGAAAGCCAGCAGCATTTTTAAATGAGATGTTTCTACCCCAGGCTACATCATTGGGCTACATTCCTCCAAATCCATTTCACAGTCATCTTGTCTTGGAGGAAATTTATCAACTACTTGTTTTCAGTGTGGAAAAAAAAAATAGTGGCTATTTTTTGAGATTATATTTTATTCGTTCTCACTCTTTTGAGGGTTTCTCTATGTTCTTGTATAATATTCTGGGGCTTCATATCTTGTGCCTTCTGACTGTGTTTTTGTCCTTCGCATTGGAAGTGTGGAGAGTCTTAACCACTGGACCGCCAGGAAGTCCCCGTGGCTATTTTTACAGAAATAAATAGAGATGCTTTTGTAAAAAAAGATACAGAATGCATTGGTTCATTCATTCAGTCAGTCATTCTAGTTCCACGCGGTGACTGAGAAGAAAGATGCAGAGCATCAAGTAATGTGTCCCAGTTATTTCCTACCTGTGCTGTTTGGTTTAGGGTCTTATTTTTTTTATCATTTTCAATGACAGGAAACAATTAAAATATGCTTTCCAGTAAATTCAGAGGAAAACATCTTTAACTATCCCATTTCTGAGAGCTTGCACCCAAATTAACACAAAAGCAGCAGCTTCACTTCTGTAGAAGGAGCCAGTGTCTGGTGGAAAAACGGATCATGGACTTGCTGTGGTTTAAGGGCTGCCAGCAGCGGGGCCATGGGCAGGGTGCTGGAGCAGAAAGACAACCTGCTTTTCCTGGAGGATCAGGACACGTGTCCTCTGGAGGCAGCAATGTGGCTGTCTGTGCCTTGAGTGATGGGCAGGGTTTCTGTGATATTTATTTTTCTGGCTTAAGGGCAATTTTTGTTCCCAAATAGTGGAGCCAAGCCTGGAGGCTGGAATTTGGGAAGCAGGGGTTACAGAGGTCTGGAGCTGGAAGGAGGGGCCCTTTGGGGTGGGGAGTTCTGTGTGAACCACTGTTGGCCACTCTGTCAACTTCCAGAGCAACCCAGGTTTTGAGACCCTCAGAGGTGGGCTGCAAAGGCATGAGTGCGAGGGCAGTGTGATGACAGCCCCCTTCCCTCCTCAGCCTCCAGACCCACAAAGGCTGTGAGAAAGAGATTTACTCTTGAACAATTTGGAGGTTTTATATCTTTCTCTTTCTGTTGTTTTTTGTTTGTTTTAAAAACACTTCCCTTGTGCCATGTATTACACTAAGCAGTTATTAAATATTTAATATTCAAAACAATCCTAGCAGGAAGTCATCATCATTTCCATTTTACAGGTGAGTGAACCAAGCTTTGCTGTTGTTTACAGCTCATTTCATATTTTGCTTCTCGGGCACAATTCTGAAAAATGGATGATGTTACACATCATGGTTGTATTTTTTTCTATAAAAAAAAATGTCAAGAACTTAACTCTAGAACTTCAAACATTTTGTTAAAACAAAAATTTAAGGTAACCATCCCAAGGATTATTTTTTACTACTGAGGTCAGTTTGCTGATTTGCAAACAGCTGATTTGCTGTTTAGTGATATACCTTTGACTAGTATTCTTGCTATATTTTAATAATTAAAGGGCTTGAACACTTACATAAAAACAAAAGCAAACCCATGCATATTTAGTTTACCCTTTTAGCTGACATTTATTTGCTGAAATCCTAACTACTTATGTTTTTTGTTAGCGTGGCCCCAAACACTGGGCCACCATCTAGAGAAAGAGATAAACATGAGCTTCCTTCAAGGATCTTCACCTCATGGAACAGGCAAGGAAAGAAAGAAAGATGCAATGGAGGATTAGACGTACATGAAGGAAATCCATGTGGGGGGCCGGGGGAACATGAAGTGGCGAGGAGTCTGTTCTAGCTGAAGTCCAAGAATGTCTCAGAGACACACCTGAGGTGGAGGGATTCCCAGCCCTATGGGAGGGGACAGTTCCTTTCTCAGCAGACAGTGTCCACCTGCCCCGCCAGCTCCTGCAGAAGATGTTTTATAAACCGCTAGCACACTGATGTGGGGCTCCAACCGAAATGCAGCCTCTTAGAATATTGTCTTCTGACCCGAGAAAGTTCTAGATTTTAAAAATGAATGTTCATGACATCATTCGACTGAACAAGTCAGCAATATTTTTTTCTTTCATTTGAACTGGAAATGGACTCAACAAGACTCTAAAGTCTATTGAATTTGCCATATATTAGAACAGTCTTTTCAATTTGTCTTTTAAATTCTCTTGTTAAACGATTAGCACCACACTGCCTCCCAGGGTCTCTTCACACTGCTGCCTTCCAGGTCCACAAACCCAACAGCTCTAATTTCTATTTCTGGATTCTTTTCCATTTTTTTCCATTGTGAAAAAGGCAAAGCAAGAATCATAAAATGTAACCATCATGTGTAAAATACATTATTTCACATGGAAGTTTTTCTATCAGCTTAAAGTAGAACATCTTGGATTATAAATTTCTCGGAAATTTTGGCTCCATTTTAAAGGTACAACTGGATATGGTTGTCATTTTAATGTTCTACAAAGGCTTCAAGTTGTGGACAACTATCAAAAAAGGAGTTTTGACACACAAGTTGAGTGTTTTCTCTATTTTCACCTTTCATGTTGTTTCAGATTATTTGTTGGAAAGGAGCTGAGTAAACTGAGAATCCTATAAAGGTTTAATTACAGTTTCATACAGCCCTTGGAGCTGTGCAACATTTCCTATGCTGCATTTACTTGAAATGGGGACTCAGTACATTACACCAAAATTAGCCATGTCAGATTATAATTGAAGAAAACATACTGAACCTTTCAAGGTACAACTACGTTTTTCCTCCTAATTCTATATTGAAACTCTGACTAATCCTAAAGAAAACCTTCAAGGCTCTTTTTTTTTGTGTTTTTCCTGGGATTATGTTGATGTGATCTAAGATATTAGCATGAGTTTTTGTTCTACCTGCATTTCACTTTAGAAGAAGACATTACAGTGCTTTTCTCAGAAGACATCAGGGCTGCTGCAGAGATTTGCAAGCTAACCAGTACGCCTCACATTGCAGAGAAGAAACCATGTGCATACGTGCAGCTAGGTGGAAACTTCCACCACCCCTCGTCTTTGTTGATGTCAGGGCAGGCATGGTTTTTCATCAACATCATTCCAAGGAGAGAGAGTGAGAGAGAGCGCATCAGGTGATTCCTTCTGCAAGAACATTTGCAGGTGTAAAACCAGTGCCCACGATGTCTCCATAATGTAAAGAACTCAATGTTCAACAAAATTAAACAAAATCTTTCTAAAGACATGTGAGAGCTATTGGACTAGTGCACTGATTTAATATGAAATGGGGCATTTCGATTCTGAATAGCAAAAAGAAAAATGCTTTTGTTCCTTTAAAAAACAAAACCAAACACCGGAGCCTAAGTAAAGGCTTCTAATTGATCAAGCATACATAATAATTCACAGTCTCACCCGAGAAAGTGTGAAAGGCCTCCATGCAAACTGGTTTAGAAAACGTGTATTTTAATATTTCCATTAATATGCTAGTTTTTAAAGATTTTGACAGAGTTTTTAGGATATTTAATTTGCAATTATTATTCAAAGTTTGTGTGATTTGGTGATAGAAGTCTTAAAAATACTTTATCTTTCAATAAAGTTGGGTAGTTTCCTCCCTAGACAGTCTTCTTATTTTTTGGCAGTGACAAATATCTTTTCCTTAATATCACATGCATATATATCGTGAAGGAGTTCACTTTACTTCATGGGTCTATGGTATGTGAAACTGGTTACCATCAGTAATATTTAAAAATATAAGAAATGAAAAGTTTGGCTCCTACTTTTTTTCAGAATTCCAGACTTCTTATTGTGTTTCAGTCTCATTTGAAATTGAGGGTGTAATTCCATTGAAAATATTTCCATTTTAAAAGTTTTTCTGTTTTTAAAATATATAATTATTTTAGAAGAAATTTTCCCTTCTATGTTTTTTCAGGAAAAAAACAGAAGGATTAAAATTGCTTCTACCCTGTCTGCGGGGGAAGCTCACTTTTGGCACAAGTGTCATCCAGGGATGCAGAGAACAAACATTTTCTATCACAAATACCTACAGCTCCACCTGCATATATAAATGTGCAAATACAAACATAGCCATATGTGCTTCCTATAGAGGCATAAAGTAGACCTTCAAAACAGAAAGTGGTCTGGAAACGGTGTCTTGATCATGATATAGGATCCGTCTCAGTCCTAGAAGAGATTTAAAATATTAGATTAGGTCATTGTATATTTTTATATTCTATAATTTTTGATATTGCAATTTTTAATTGTTTAAATTTCCAATTTTTTAGACACCAACTTTCTCCATTAGTTTCTTTTTACAAGAAAAAAATTAAAACTTCTTTCATGTCTAAAAATGTCTTGGGCTTCTCTGGTGGCGTAGTGGTTGAGAGTCCGCCTGCCGATGCAGGGGACACGCGTTCGTGCCCCGGTCCGGGAAGATCCCACATGCCGCGGAGCAGCTGGGCCCCTGAACCCTGGCTGCTGAGCCTGCGCGTCGGGAGCCTGTTTTTCGCAGCGGGAGAGGCCACAACAGTGAGAGGCCTGCGTACAACAACAACAACAACAACAACAACAACAAAAAAGTCTTGTTTCCAAACTGACTACTATAACATGCTTAATGTAGAGAAAATCTCAGAAGATAACAATGTAAAAGAAAACATACGCCATAATAAAGTATCCCCCAAATGACCTTTTTTTAGAAATATACTTTCAGAATTGAAAGATGTATTCTATTTTAACTTTTGAAGAAAACTATTTTGCGTTCACTTTTATATAATGATATAATTAGGCGCGTGGCATCTTGATGCTGTTTTTGCAAAGACTGTTGATGGCATTGATTACAGAGGCTACCTATCTTTGTGATCATCTAGCTTACTGCTAAAAATACCTATTTAAAAGTCATCCATGCAGTTATCCACAGTGAATCAAAACATGTGACTGGAAAAACAAATACTAATGATGTCAAGTGTGTTTTTGAGTATTTTCAATATTAATAATTTTTTCTTTTACATTTTAGTAAGGCTATTTTGATAGATTACTTTCAGGAAACTTTTTCAACCTGTTTTAAAATAGTTGGTTAAAAAATGTAGGACAGCACAGTATGAATATAAATTATTTGTCAACATATGGTGACAGAGGGCATGGCCAAACCAAACTCAAAGCCTCCACAAAGAGCAGGCGTTGTTCAAGGTGATGAAGTTCTCAAATTGAAGTTCCGTGGTGGCGGGAGAAGTTGCTTGCACGCTCTGAGGTTACAGCACTTGGTAAAGCCGGGGACAGCTGCATCAATTGTACATAATTAGTCAAGGTCAGACACTGCAAATGGAGGACATTCGCCATTTGTCAGGAGAACAATGGATGGGACCTGAGCCTCTCAACTGGGAACGACTCAGGGAGAGGCTCATTGAATCCAGGGTGAAGCAGGCCTGCCCTTTTTTGTGCTCCCTGGAAGGGGGGCAGCCACTCAGGAGGATTCAAATGGTAGCACTAGCCAAGCTAACCAATGTCACAAAACACAATCTTGTTTTAACTACCAGAAGCATATGTTCATTGACACAGTGTAATGTTGGTGACACTTGAAGGAAACAGTAAAAGAAGATATGAGAGAATAAATGAATTTTCTCAGTGTGCTTAGCATTTCATGTTTTCTTCCTCCAAGGGTATAATCTTTTAAGTTACCAACTGATGCAATGTAATCCTTTAAATAAAGGGGCGATTACTTTCAAATGAACAGTAGAGCTTGGAATGAGTACAAACAGGTCGTTGTATATAGAATAAAATTATTTTTGTCTTAACGGTTGTTTAGAAAAATGCTGTATTTTTAACAGGAGAAATTAAACATGGTTTTAAATGGTCTACTAAAATAAATTAAAATAAAGGAAAATGTTTGGGGCTGATAGATATTTTAGACCCACTAAGGAATTCTAATCTACCCAACAGGCAAGTGTATACTGTGATTTTGAAAGCTAAAAAGTCTGCAGTAGTTTTAAGGAAAAGAGAATAGGACCTTAGCATTTAAATTGAGAACCACAAAGGCTTGAGATGTTAATTTGTAAAAATGCCTGTGCCTCTGTATCCAGTGAAAAGGAGGGCTGTCCTTTATCTTCCTGTCTCTCCTGTGCTGCTCCTTCCAGGGTGGGTGACGTCATTTTAGTCCAGGGAGGGCATGCTCCAGCCTGCAGTAGGAGCACCCTAAAGCACACAGCGGGTCCACGGGACACCTCCTTCTTCCTTCCCCAAAGCAGCCCTGTGGGAATGAGCTCGGGGAGGGACAGAGGACAGGCGGGCATAGAGGGGAGCAGCAGGGCTCTGTACTGCCCTGATTTCTCATTAGCTCGCTCCCCCGATCACAATTTCCAGGTGACATTCTTTCTTTGGACTCTGGGCCCTCATTAGTGTCTCATTATAATATCTTCCCACATTTCAGATTTATTTCACCTGCCGCAGCATGGGAAAAAAGTCAAAGAATTACTTTAAAATTAAGAAAAATTTAGTTGATGGCTCACACACACACATACAGCACATGCACACAAAAATCCGTTAGACATTTCAAAGCACCTTGCATTCATAGAAGGTGCCAGAAGAGTAGGACGGTTTACCATCTTTCAATTATATGTCCTTATAATAGGAATTCATTATCTCATTGTGGACAAAGCAATACAGTTCCCAATTAGCCTTTTATCACACCTTCATTTTCAAATGAATAAGTTTAATAAGAAACTGCACTATAAAATCCTCCCCCATTACTGCTAGTGAGGCAAGTGAATTATACATTACACATAAAGTCCTAAGTTTTCATATGAGTAAACGGTATACATGTACTTATATGTATGCAATATACACATACAGAGACACAGAGACACACATGCATGCAGAGTGTGGGTCCCTCTTGTTCATCATTCCAGCTGAAAGAACAGCTCTTTCACTCACAAACCCCTCACCGCCACATAAAAATTAAAGAGGGGGGAAAAATGTTATCTCTGCTATTAGAACCATTTCTCCCATATTCTTCACATCTTTAATATTTTCTCCTGTGTCCTCTTGAGGAAATGACAGAAGCTGCTGTGTAATTTAAGCAACCCCAAATACAGTCTTACAAATTTCACTCTCTGAAAAGTTAATAAAGATAATGACCTATTAACTTCTTTATTTCTCTATAGTGCAATTTATCCTTGGGCATAAGGAACTGTCAATTTTATGTAAGCATGGCAAATGATGTTCTTTGCACTCTCACTGGAAAATATATTCAGCAATTAAAAATGAAATATGCTATTAAGCAAAGGCATCATCTATGCATGTGTTCCCTTTATGCTTGCATTCTCTAAATTCAGGGTAAGAAATGCCACTGTTTCGACCAGGTAGAACTGCATCCATTGCAGTTCCTTTAAGACAGATTTTGAGAAAAATCCTAGCAAGAAATTCTGCTGTGCAGCCCCACTGTCACCATCCCTGCATCCACAAACTACTGTGTTAAGGATGCTCCTGGTACTTCATCATGTCGGGGGAAGGGATGCAAAGCACACCAGGGCATCTATTGTTTCAATTTCACGCAAGTAGAATAGTAACTGCTAACGTGAGAATATGATTCAGCACGTTTATTACAATGTCATTCTGTCTGATGATTTTTATTTCAGTCACTACCACCTGCAATTAACACAGTCTCTAAAGACTAAAAAGTATATTTATTTATAAAAGTATATTTATTTCTGATCTTAAATGCAACTAAAATTGACTAAACTAATATAATGAAATAACATTCATCCTTAAGCGCTCAGTGTTTAAGCCTCAGCCTTTGATAAATGAAAAATGGTTTCACGGCCAGAAATGTATTCAGACTGAACTGATTTAACCTTAAAGAGGTAATGGTATGCATGTAACATATGAACAATCTCCTACTTCTCAAGATATTAAAGAAATTATCTTCACAGGTTAGTTTCCTCTGAATGTAGGGTAAAGCAAGCACATTTCTATTGAAACCAAAAATAACTTTAGTATCTGAAAACAGTCTACTTTTCGCCTTTAACTTTCCTAAGTTTAGAAGAACAAATAGTAGGTAATATATGGCTTATAATCGCATACTCCCTGTTCTTTCACGTGGGTAACTTTAGACTTCACTATAACATATCATAAAATAACACAAAAGTGCAATAACTAAATAATTCTGGAAAAGGGACATACTGTAGCTTTCTCTTGTTTCAAAATTTAAAAGTAGCTTAAAATCACCCCCGTCCCACCTTCGTTTAGGTATACAATATTTTTCATATTAACTGAAAAAGAAAAGGGGACTCATAGGAGAATATTTTTTTTCTGAGTTAAATCTCATTTTAATTTTTCAAACTAACTCATCTAATTTTTAAATATTAGTTGAAAAACTTTGAAAGTCTAGGAATCTGTAAATTAGCTGCATGATTTTAAAATGTCCTCTTTGTCTCATGAAGTGATTGTTTTCCACTTTGAAGTATCTTAACGCTGTAATTATTACCATCAATCTTTTTTTTTAAGACCATATTTAAGTCAGTTCCAGGTAGTGAATATTAATAACTACCACAGCGTACCCAATGGGAATCCTAGTGAACTAAAATAATTAATACACCTAAGAAAAGGCCAAAACTGCTAATTAGAAGCAGGCCAGGGAAATCCTACAGACTCAGCCCCAAGATGCAAGAGATTCTGTACCAGCAACAGACCGATTTGGGATTTCCCACTTTTGGGTTTAAATTTACCTTCCAATATCTGTATTTTCACATGTGTGAAGATAATCACACATGATAGACTATAGGTAGATGAGAGTTGACCATTGCTATTTTTGTTTGCTCTACACTTTTGCGTTTTCTTTATGGAAATCACTAACTACTCATCTTGACTGAGGTTCCTTGGGTTTACACTCCACGAGTAGAAAAGATGCAGAGCTGATGAGGTTGTGATGTCTGGTTGGATGGCGACATGGCTTCCAAAAGCTGCTGCCTGGGGCTTCCCTGGTGGCACAGTGGTTGAGAGTCCGCCTGCCGATGCAGGGGACACGGGTTCGTGCCCTGATCCAGGAAGATCCCACATGCCGCGGAGCAGCTGGGCCCGTGAGCCATGGCCGCTGAGCCTGCGCGTCCGGAGCCTGTGCTCCGCAGCGGGAGAGGACACAGAAGCGAAAGGCCTGCGTACCGCAAAAAAAAATACATTAAAAAAAAAAAAAAGAAAGAAACACAAAAGCTGCTGCCTGAGACCGTAATAAATGTGCGAATATGCACGTGTGTTTGAGAGTTTTATGTTCTCCTCTGAAGTCTAATGAGTGTATTCATTTCTTCATTGTTTCATTAAATGTTAATGAAGAAAAAGGTTAATCATTAGCATTAAATAGCTACTGAAATTAGATAGTCAAAGAGTTTATTGTCTTCCAGAATCTGAGAACAAAAGAGAAAGGCTAACTTCATACAATTTTTCATGAGATACTGATTCTGAAGGAAGATTTACTATTTTACATTAGGTAGCTCCTAAACTATTATTAGAATTATCTCGGCATCTGACGTTATTGAAATCCGTTTGGAAATTCAAGCATATACTGAATGAGGGATTCATACATTGAAACAATGGCATTATTAGTGATTTGACCAAATTGTTTCTCCTAAGTTGACGCTGTATTTTCCTTCATTTTCTTTAAATTCTGTGATGACTGTCACTGTGTTTCTCTGCTCCATCCCAAAATATTAATTGGGGAACTACTTGTTTATACTTATGCCAAACTTCCAACTGAAATGTATAAAACATGCCCAAGAAAATAATAAGAAAAAGAGAAAAACTTTTAGTAGAAATGGTAATTTGGACTCCTGATTGCAGGTGGAAAATTTAGAAAAGGTCCCTTTCTTGACCACTGGAGTGGTCCAACAACACTCCCTCTGCTCCCTCCAAGGGGGAAATATCCATCACATCAGCCAGCATCCCTGCCTGCGGGAACCGGGTTTTGAAAGACATCAGCCTGTTTCCTTGTTCCAAAGCAGCCCTGTAAGTACAGACCCGGCAGAAACCAGTGAAAACCTCCCATAAAGGCTTCCCAGGTGAAGCCTGTCATAAGTTTCTCTTCATTAGCCGACTTGATGACTGGCCGGAGGTCACAATTAAAGGGGGTTATTTTACGGCGTTATTAGTGCAAAGAGTATTAACTGTGACTCCATTTGTCATGCCTTATTGGCAAAAGCATGGGAAAATATTAAAATCACAATAAACTCAACCTCCCCCCAGAATGCTGCCGAATGGACTTGACTTTCCCAGGCTCCACTCCATACCAGTGCCTTCCTGTTGGAAAGAGATGGAGCTGAGGGAGGATTTGCCAGCCCGGGCCAGGAAGAAGCAGGCTTACTTTATGGCACTGTGGTTCCAAATCTTAATGTTCTGCATGCCTTCTTGAATTCCCAATATTTATTCCTAAGGAATACACTTAGCCTAAGGTACTGACATGGAAACACCTTGCGGTTTTAAATCCCAGGGATGTGGATTGAGACACAAGGCCTTGTGTGATTAAAGCAGAAGGGCTTTACCTGTGGGTAGGTGTTCCTGTTCACAAAGGAGCTTGCATTTTGCTTATTAAAGCAACAGAATACACACACACACAAACACTTACATACACATATACATACACATACACACACACATACATCCTCATATACATACAAACACATACACACAGAGACACACATACACACACATACATACCATACACATATGTATATCTTAATTAATAAATTTATTTAATTACCTTATGTATAATTTCATATGTCACGTTTACCCCCCCCAAAAAAAGTTTATGCTAATTCACTACATGCAGCCTAATTTAGATATTCATATCATGTTTCTTCAGGAAAAAGGAATAAATATGATCTTTACTAGTTAAACCATACTTATCATTTGAAATCCTTTGCCTATGCTATACCATGCTACTAATCCACCTTGATGTGTTTAACATTTACTGTGAGTCATTTTCCTGGTACAAATGGGGTATTCACTCATTCACCCATAATTTATTTAACATTACTGGGGACTTTACTGTGGTCTGTCTGAGCCCTGGGCCACAGGCCTGGGAGCAAAGAGTTTAAGCGTGCCTCTTTGTCCAGGGCTTACACAGGGGGGGAGACAGCTGGCCAGAGTTAGCACTGCAAGGGAAAGATGGGAAGGCATGATAGATATTATATATTATTCTATTAATATTATATATTATAATAGAGACACAATCCCAGAACTGTCACTTTATTCCCCTGTACAAGCCAGCCATGACCTTGAATAAAAACATATATATTAGTAGGCTAATGTCTTCATGTGCATATTTAAGGAGTATTAGCTTTTGCATACAAGACACAAAAGTATTATTCAAAGGCAAAAGAAATGCTCTCTACAATAATACTTTCCTCTCATTTTCTCTTCACTGTACACATACACACATGCACACTCAATGTGATACATTTATCAAATTAAAACATAAACAAATTATTTAGCATCCATACAGTACTAACAAAGAAACAGCCTTGTAAAAAACAGGAGTTTATTAGCACCCCATCCTCTGAATGTACAGTGATAGAAAATATAATTAAATCAGCAATTTTTACTACTCACTCAGCATAAATTGTCGCTGGCTCTGCAAGACTGATGCAGTGCATTGTTTGTGCTCATGAAGACAATAGTCTTCCAGGCTGAAATCTTTTTTTTTTTTTTTTTTTTAATCTACAAGAGGTGTCCATGCCCAAACCCTGGCAAATGGAGACAGAATGTTGAATAGCTTCATCCCCATCATGACACCAGAAATTCTCATCATGTCCATTACCAGTGTACCATGTACAGAGAGCATTCATGAACCAAGAGCTGATGGTGAAGGGGTCTTATAAGTTACTAGTTATATGAGATCCAGCATTTCACACCAGATAAACCCTGCTGAGAGGCAAAAGGCAAGTTATCCTCTTGCCCAATCCTAAGCCTTCCAGTCTCTGAACCCACGCTGCCAGTCAGCTGTGGCTGCTATAACAAAATACTATAGACTGGGTGGCTTCAACTGCAGACATTTATTTTTCACAGTCTGGAGCTTGGAAAGTCCAAGATCCAAAATCAAGATGCCAGAAGATTTGGTGTTAAGTGAGGGCCTGCCTCCCAGCTTGTAGATAGCTGCCCCCTCTCCCTGCCCTCTCATGGCGTTTCCTTGCGGAGTGCTCCTTATAAGGGCACTAATCCCATGCTGGGGCCCCAGCCCCATGACCTCATGTAAACATAATCACCTCCCAAAGGCCCCACCTCCAAATACCATCACAGTGGGAGCTAGGGTCTCAACATGGATTTTGGAAGAACACAAATATTCATCTCACAATAAGTACTGTAATGTTTTTAGACTAATATCCCTGAAGTTTATCTCTCCTAGAATCATAGACTGTATCAAAATTCTGCCACTTAGTTTTGAAAGTCTCCTAATAAAGGTGAAAAATAAACCCTGAATCACACTTAACCAAACCAAACCAGACTGAGCTTAAAAGGCCCCATGACACCCTCCAGTCCTGTATACATACCTCAGGGAGACAGAGGAAGGGAAAGACAGAGACCTCCGGGGATGCTGTGGCTCAGGTGTCCCCAGAGACATGGAAAGTGACACAGGCATGTCAACCTCCAGCTTAGTGGAGAGAAAATGTTCCCATTGCCCCGTTATCATATTAAAATGTCTTAAAACTGAACACATTGAAAGAAAGTAACAATACATGAAGGTGGGTCTTTGCCTAGAAAGGGGAACTTTACCTGTAGGTGAAGGGCCACGCTGCTGGTCTAAGTGGCAAGTTTGGTCCAGGAGCTTCTATCCCCAGGGCTTCTGCGTGTGGCTGGAGGGATTGTGAAGATGCCCATTGTGACCCCTGGTTAGAGACATGTGATCTGGACACGGAAGCTCCAACATAAGTGAGCTGCTAACAAAGGACATTTGCTTAAATGTACATCAATTCAAAAACAATGTCCTGGTTGGATCAGTGTTCATCAATTAATTGGTGTGAAAATGAAAGAGCACCATGAAATACAAAGTACTTAATGTGGGAACCTTAATTATCACAACTTCATATTCTTCCCCAAATTCTGCCCTGATCTCCTTGCAGACCAGGAGCAGTTGGGGCCAGGCTATGTCACCCTAATGAGTGTCTTCTAGCCTCCCAGCCTGTGGCAGCTAAATATGGTGCTGGAGCAGTGCAACCACATCCAGGGCCCGGGTCTCGTTTCTCTCCCTATAGAATTACCATGAGGAGCAAGGCCCTTTGGGACCATGTTTGGGATGAGCCCCCGGCTTTGTTTTTCTCTCAGCCTCTAAGAGTCTTCTGAAAATTTCTAACCCGTCATGAAAGGACTCATTCCCAACACGTGAATGAACCAAATCTGTTAGTCTGAGGCCAGAAATACATACTCTGTGAAGACATAGTTGCTGTCACTGGGCATGCAGAGAAAAATGGAGCTGACCTGGGAGTGGAGGATGGGGAGAGGCGCAGCAAAATGAAACATCCAGGAAGTTATGTTGAGGATAGTGTCCTCTGATAAACTGGGCAGGGTCCAAACACACAGCTGGGCAGACAACCAGGACTGGAACAACAGTTCCTGAAGACCAGCAATCCTCAACACCAAGGGGAACATAGGGAGAAGGCTGGGGAAAGGAATGAGCCCAGGATCTGGACCCCAGGCTGCACTGGCTCTCCAGGAAAAATGAGGAGGAGGAGAAAGAAACACATTTAGAAATAAAAATTGGTGGCATCTACATAAAGAAAATCTTGTATATGGTAACAAAAATACAAACTGTGTGACTCTATCTATATGATATCCCCAAATGGACAAAACTAATCTATGCCAGTAAAAGTCAGAATGCTAGTACCTACAGAGGAGGATTGATTGGAAAAGGCACCAGGGAAATTTCTGGGTGATGAAACTGTCATATGTCTTGTTTTGGTGGTGATTAGTAGAATGTGTGCCATTGTCAACAGTCACCGACCTGAACATCTAAGATCTGTGCATTTCACTCTATGTAAATTATGCCTTGATGATGATGATGATGATGATGATACCATGCTTTCTTTATCTGCTTTATTATTAGACTCCTACTTGGCCATGTGGATACTTTTAAACAAAAGTCCTTCTGAAACCTGATCCTAGCAGGCAGGAGCAGCTTTCATTTTCAGGCTTCTTGAGTGTTCTCTTCTGCCGGTGACACCACAGAGTTATGTGTAAATAAATAATGGTGGGAGCAGCTCATCGGAACACTCACTTAACCTGTGAATCGCAAGGTTATTTTTGTAGCTGTGTCCTGTCTTCCAGTGTGGAGGGTGATTTATGGTTTTCAGCCGAGCGTCATCATCATTATTCTCACCTTTGTTTCCATCATAGTTAATTAAAGGGAAGGTCATTGTCACCTTATGTTTTAAACCTTCTTAACATAATATATCACACTTGGTACACTTTAATAAGGGGATTTGTGAAGGAATGGTGTAATAGGAAAAAAGTTTACGGCATAATCCATCCTGTTCACAATTACACTTTAGCTATTGCACATAATGAAAGTTAATAAGTAGACAAAATGAAGGGTCTACCTTGGGATTCATTCAAGGGTTGATTAATTGGCTGGGTGATGTAATGGAACAAGAAGATACCTAGCTTTTCTAAACTGCAGGCAAATGTGGCCAAAACAAACTCTATTAAAGGACAATCTCTCCTTCCTTTTTTTCCTTGCAAATTGTCACCCCCAGACAATATGAAATTAATTAAACAACTGTTTATTGAATGCCTTCCATGTGCCAGGCACAATACAAAACCCGGGACACAAAGGGTGAGGTAAGATACCGTCCCTTTCCCAGGGGGAACATAGACCAGTGCTGGTGGAGATACAAAAGAAGGACAAATTATTTATTCTAAAAGGTTACTCCTGGGGAATACCAGAATTAGTTAAGATTCATAAGAATGTCTGAAACAATATTAAGTATGCCAAGCACATCTTCCAAGAAAATGTTAAGTCCTTTCTGCAAAGCCATTTATTTTATTTAACAAACACTTATACAGCACTTACTAAAAGGCAGGCATTGTTCTAAGTGTTCTCCAAATATAAAGTCATTTAATACCTACAATGTCCCTAATGAGGAAGCTGTCATTATTATTCCTGTTTTATAAATGAGGAAACTGAGGCACAGAATCTTCTACCCAAGGTTGTATAGTTCTCCAGAATCTGAGCCCATATCTACTAGGCTCTGCTGCCTTTACAATAGAATTTTTTTTCTAAGTTTCAGAAAATAATGACTTTTCACAAAATATTCAATTGAAAGGAATAGTTTTGTGTAAAGATCTTATAGAATTCTGCATTTCTAATAATAATTCTTGGCCCTGTTAAATAAAACAACTCACCTAAGCTAGAGAACCTATTGACCCAGTAAAATAAGTTACTGACCCAGTTAAGATTTAGGAGACTATGAAGCAAGATTGGAAAATGTGTTTTAAAGAACATCCTCCTATATACTTGCAAAAAGAAAGGAGAAATGTCAAATCTAGGATGAGGAATATCTGAAGTGAGACTTCACGCATCAAGAGAAATGTCATGGTGATCAAGCTCAAAGGGGTTCACCAATGACATGACTCACTGTCCAAGGTATCAGGAGGCCCATCTTTAATCTGTGTTCCTGTAAGATAAAGGTGGATGCAAGTTTGCATAATGCAAAAGATGAATGCAGACTAACATACATCACAAATGGTCAATCGAGATTTGAGCATAAACAGTGTGATGGGCAGCTTCCATGATGGACTGCAAGGATTTCTGCTTCCTGGGGTGACCCCTGCCCTTGACTGTGGGCTGGACCTTGGGAGTCACTTCCAGTTGCTAGATTGCAGCAGAGGTGCTGGGTGTTAACTTGGAGGTTAGGTTAGAGACGGCAGCTTCGGTGTTGGGTACTGTCTCCCTCACTTGTTCACTCTGATGAACACTCAGCCACTGTGTCATGAGCTGCGCTTATAAAGGTCCCTGAGGCAAGGAGTTGAGGGTGGCCTCCAGCCAAGGTCCAGAAGGGAGCTGAGGCCTCAGGCCAAGAGCCTGCCAGTAATCCAGTCCTGCCAGCAAACAGAGGGGTGAGATTGGAGGCACACCCTCCCCCCTTGAGATTCCAGATGATACCAAAGCCCTGCTGGAAGCAAATACTGCAACTTCACAAGAGACCCTGAGTCCCCAGATACACTGGCGGCACCCAAAGAAGCTTCACCCACACTCCTGACCCACAGAAACTTGGAAAAAAGACAATACATTGTTCTAAATCATTAACTTTTACATGTAATTTGTTATGGGGCAATAAGTAATAAAGCACCTGTGTTCAGTACACACTGATTTTCTAAGGAATGACAAGAAAGTGAGGAAGACATTGAAGAAGAGGTGAGAGGCCTCTGTGGACTTGCGTGTAAAAGAATAGACTCATGAAGTCCTAACTGATTAAATGTGGGTATTTGACATTCATCAGTATATTTACTCTTCATGCAGTCTCAGGAGATCATGGAAGTTTAGATGCAATGTGCAGAGATGACTTCTTAATTTTGAAGGTGGAGATAGACCTGCTGGGTCACTTGGAAGTTGGGAAACTGTAGCAGTCTGCTGTTCTGTCCCTCTCCCCTTCCAATACTCTGCTATATTAAATACAGTTAAAGAATGGTACAATAAACAAAAGCAAAAATAAACAAGTGGGACCTAATTAAATTCAAAGATTTTTGCACAGTAAAGGAAACCATAAACAAAATGAAAAGACAACCTACGGAATGAGAGAAGATATTTGCAAATGATGGGACCAAGAGATTAATTTACAAAATATACAAACAGCTCAATAAAATAAAAAGCAATCAAGAAATGAGCAGAAGACCTAAATAGATATTTATTTTAAAAAAAACAAACAAACATACCAATGGCCAACAAGCACATGAAAAGATGCTCACCATCACTAATTATTAGAGAAATGCAAATCACATCCACAGTGAGGTACCACCTCACATGGGTCAGAATGGCCATTGTTAAAAAGTCTACAAATAATAAATGCTGGAGAGGGTGTGGAGAAAGGAGAACGCTTATACACCCTTGGTGGGAATGTTATTTTTGTAGCTGTGTCCTGTCTTGCAATGTGTAAAGATCTTATAGCCACTATGGATAACAGTATTGAGGTTCCTTAAAAAACTAAAAAGAGATTTACCGTATGATCCAGCAATCACAGTCCTGGGCATATATACAGAGAAAATTTAAACTCGAAAAGACACATGGACCCCAATGTTGGTAGCAGCACTATTTACCATAGCCAAGACATGGAAGAAACCTAAATGTCCATCGACAGACATGATGGAATAGTACTCAGCCATAAAAAAGAATGAAATATTGTCATTTGCAGCAACATGGATGGACCTACAGATTATCATACTAAGTGACGTAAGTCAGACAGAAAAAGATAAATATTAATTACATTATATGACTTATATGTGAATTTTTTTAAAAAAATCATACAAATGAACTTATTTACAAGACAGTAGACTCACAGACATAGAAAACAAACCTGTGGTTACCAAAGGGGGAAGAGGGAGAGAGATAAATTAGGAGGTTGAGATTAACAGATACAAACTATTATAGATAAAATAGTTAACCAATAAGGACCTACTGAATAGCACCAGGAACTATATTCACTATATTGTAATAACCTATAACCTATAATGGAAAAGAATCTGAAAAAGAATATATATATATATATATATATACACACACACACAATTGAATCACTTTGCTGTACACCTGAACTATAGTAAATCAACTATACTTCAATTAAAAAAATAAACTTAAAAAACATTTTAAATGGCATGAGAAATGACATGTCTGCTTTTCTTCTAATAAATACGAAACTAGTAGCCCTATATACTAGACACAGTGCTTGTGCTGGAGATATTTACATACAGAAAACATGTCTCTCATACATTTCCTTTTATATATTAAAGGACATACTTTACAGTTCAAAATACATCGTAGGTAAGTTGCTTTGCTTTGCCCACATGTTGCTGTAGAGATGATCTAAAGGGGACTTAAGGTCTCCACATGTGTAGTCAGAGCCCCCAAGCTCCTTCACATACTTATATTGATATTTTCTGTCCAATATGAACATCCGTACTTGAAAGAAAATCAGTAATTCCTTCGTAATTTTTATTTCCAACAGTTCCTCATCACAATAATACTACAGTGGAATAGGATACTGGGTATATATCAGTTTTTTTCTTAGGAGAACATTTCCTACTTTCCAATAATAGGAAAGTCATATTTTATGATATAATTCGAAGCATCGGCCCAGTGGGATGCCCTTTCTCTCACTGGTGTAGGGTGCTACACCATATTCATGACAATGGTACATGGATTTCATCCAGCAGAGACTACAAGTTAGCCTCATTGGACCTTACACAAATTACTTCCTTGCTGCAAACCACTTCATGGCCTGTAGAAGGAAAAGGAAGATGGAAAGATAGAGCCTTTGAAGTAGTATAGCTTCCTTAGATTCTGTACCGAGAGGTACCCTCCACTACTCACCAGCTGCATGGACTTGAGTAAGTGACAATCATTTTGACCTAAGTTTCATTATCTACAAATATGGCACACCCTCCTCATAAGATGACTACTTCAAGAGAAAAAAAAAAAAATTCTCAAAGCACAAAGACGACCAACTATCTCGAGATACATGCTCCATTTATAATGATCATTACTATTTCTGTTTCTTAAATTCCATGATTGTTATTTCCATCGCTATTTTATTACAGTGGCAATTCCTGAGTCTCTGAACCAAAGTGAAAATTCTATACCTAAGAAACTGGGCATTAAGAAAGTGTAACCCAGCTTTGAAATTCTTTTAACAATACGTTTATGAAGCCAAAATGGCACACTTTAGCTCTGTTCGTCCATGGGAGCATAGAGAATGACTTCCCAGGTGGAGACTGGATTCTTTCACTTTTCTTCTCTGTTCCTTGGCACCATGGCTGACACAAGTTGGCACTCAATAGCTGTCAAAAGACTGGATTCCTTAATGCCTCTTACAATATTAGAAACTTCATCCCTTTTAATTACTTATGGGAAAGTTTCAAGGTGCTGGAATTCCCCTGAACTCCTGGCTGGAAGGATACCTCTCTTGTCTTAGAAGGTTTCATCCTTTCCTCTTTCTTGGCTTACATTGAGGAACAGAGGAATTATCTAAGGAGGGTTGAGTTTCAACTCGACTCCATTGGTGGTTTTTTCATGGCAGACTCTCATGAGCAGCGCTCCTTATTCAATAAGTATGACACAGAGATTAGCACAACTTCCTGGGGCCCCAGGCCTTGCAGAGTCTGGGTTGTAAGAGCGTGAACGTGCATGCTTGCATCCCGATGGGAACTGAGACTTTTCTAGTGACTCAGGGAGAAACAATGAGTCGCCACCCCAGCAGGGAGAGCAGGGCTGCAGGTCATCGAGGTGAGTCCACGGGCCTGGGGCAATCTCCGTGCTCCCCTGACCACTGAATTCTCTGTCTGTGGTGTCCTCCAGCTTTGGGAGCACCTGTAGGCGATTTCATGTCCATAGGGCTTCCTCATGGACGGTTTCTCTTCACTGTTCTCTTGTGATTGGGCCATATTTTCTGTGTCTTTTTGCCTGTCTCATAGTTTTTTTGGTTGGAAACTGGACAGTTTGGGATATTATAATGTAGCAATTCCAGAAGTCAGACTTCCCCACCTCCTTGGGGTTTGCTGTCACTGCCTGTTGTGGGCTCCTGTTTGCCTGTTTGGTGGCTTCTCAGTTTTCATGTCTGTGAAATGAAGGCAAGCCCGGGTAAATTCCGTCCTTTTCTAAATGTCAATCATCCGACTCATAATAGACGCGATCACCCACTCTCCCTTCCCTGAATCCGAGCAAGAATAAATAAAGTGTCGCTTGCATCCCCATCACCACTCCCCGGGGGGATTTTTCCACTTGAAGTCTAGTAGCAGAACTGGTAGACTGTGCTGAGAAGTTCAAGCTGTGCTATTACCCCCTTGTCAAATCAGACCTTGATGACACGGGACAAGTAAGCCCGCAGATAAATTATTTTGTGTTGGACAAAGAACAATACACTAAATAGCAACATTCTGTTAAATGAATTTCCAGCTCTTCACACGGACTCTCTCCATCTGCTGTCCCTTCCTTCCTTGGCTAACTCGCCAGTTCCCAGACCCTAGACAGAGATGCTCACCTAATTGGCTTCTCAGAGATGTCTCCCAAACTCAGCTCTGGGGGCATTGCAGGAAACCCCAGAAGGGAAGAGCTCCCCCAGGTTTTGTGAAGTGTTGCCTGTCAGTTTGTCCAGGGCTTGAAGGAGGTGCAGCTCGTGAAGTGCTTTTAGGATGCACCTAAAGAGGTTAGGTGCATCTCTCCCCTGTTTCCAAGAGAGGAGTGACCTGCAGGAGGTAGTGACCACCTGAGTTAGTCCCTCAGGATAAAGTGCTGCTTTAAATCCCCCTGAGCCAGCCCCGGCCCCTTTCTGTCTTGCAGAAGGTAAACAATTCTGCAAAAGGAAGCTTCTCTGAGTGTCCCAGAGTGCCTAAGGGCCATGTCCACATTTTTCCGTCTCACTCCTCCAGCTCCTCACAGGTGACATCCCTGAGTTTCTTCACTGGCTACTGGACACCCCGTCTCTCTACACAGAAGGTAGAAATCTATAGGGTCTCTGTTACCCCAAGTACGCGGCACAAGAAACTCAGGGGTGATTTGATAACAATCCAAACCTGTCACATAACACTTTTAATTATAAACAATGCAATTTTCAGATAGCTTAGTGACATTTTCAGATACTGTTGTGCAAATTATTTGATAAAAATGCATGTTTCAGGATTGCCAAATGGCTTCTGGTAACGGCTTAGAGAATGCTCTATTTTTTTTCAGTTTTTCGCTCATTCTAATTAGGCAAACTCTTCCTCAGCTTTGACCTCTGACTTAAAACTTCAGTTAGGACCTGCTTTGTCACTTTGACACTTATGAAACCACTGACAGCATGATTGATTTATCAGGAGGTGTCTATTGATGTTCTGTGAGGATGTTGCCCAGGGCCCCAGAAGGCGCTGTTTTCTGTGGTTTCAACAGGCCCCGACGCTAAAGGTTCAGCTTCTCAAACTTGCTTCATGCAGATGGGGCACATCTCAGAGGAGTCACACACACACACACACACACACACACACACACACACACACACACACGGCTCTGGATCCTAGCCCTCCCACCGTCTCCAGTGATGAAAATTAGTCCCTGCCATTTCAGACTTGTTTGAAATAAAAGGTAGTTTGCCTCTTGATTGAATGATCATTTCCTAAGATAATGGTTCGTCGTGAGTTCAAGGTGTTCTAGCCACCAAAGGATTTCACGGTCGCTCCTGGGTTTAGTGAGTATTTCCCATTCAGCATCACAGTTCCCACTTGATGATATAGGGTCCACTTCCCTATGCACCTATCTGGTTGTCTTGGCCTTGAGTGTCTGCGTTTTTATAAGCCAAGTAGTATCAGGGCAAGGTAGGATCTGGTTTGGCACATAGAGTCTGAGATCCCTGATCCACTAAGGGTTGTGTTGAGGGCCTGTAGCTGGTGGATGAGACTGGGAATACGCTGACAATGACCTGCTGAACGAGGGAGCACAAGCCACCCGTGTGGTGTTGGCAGGCAGCTCCCTCAGCATGGGAGCCCCCACTTCGAGGAAGTGAAAACCCCAGGTCATTTGATTGTAGTTTCAGTACACTCACACGAAGGAAGTAAAGTCAGAAGATTTATTCCTTTACAGATGCCAGAATGGAATGATCTGTGCATTGGGGTAGAGGTCACTAACTTTTTGACGGCTCAATTCTAAGTAGTTGTTTTAAAAAGTGACTCAGGAAAAGCAAAGTGGGAATGTGTAGCAGGAATCCTAAGCTCAGGTCCTTATCTGAATGTCCACACTCTGAGTGTGAGCTGGGTTGTCCTACTGTGAAAGCTCAGGCAGCAACTCAAAATAGCCGTTTTCAAAAAAAAAAAGCCGTTTTCTCCTCACAAGGGTGAAGGTGACCATGAAGCCGCACCGGTGTGGGATCTGAGGGGGGACAACCTGAGGACCCCAGGAGGGTCACTGAAAGGCACAGGGCTGAGAAGAGAGTAGAGACCAGCAAGAAGAAGTACCTCTGGACCCTCAGGTGGGAGCTAGACACTGTCCCCCCAGGAGAAAGCCCCTAAAAATGCTGACAAAACCCTCGGGTGCTCACTGACGCTCCTAAAGCCTGAAGAGGATGAGAACCCCTCTGTAGCGGCTAATTTCATGTGTCATCTGGCCGCGGCCATGGGGCCCAGCTGTCCGGCTGCACATGATTCCGGGGGTGTCCGTGATGGTGTTTCTGGATGTGATTAGCACTGACTCAGTGGACCAAAGAAGCAGGTGGGCCTCCCCAAGGTGGCTGGGTCTCATCTCACCTGCTGAGGGCCTGAGCAGAACAGAACACTGAGTAAGAAAGATATCTCCTATCTCTGCCTGGCTGTCTTCGAGCTGATCACTGGTCTTCCCCAGCCTTCAGATTCAGGCTTGGACTGGAGCTATACCACTGTCTGAATCCCGACTTCTCAGACTCCATCATCCTGCGATCCAATTCCACAATATCTATATACATTCCAAACACATGCTATCGGTTCTCCTTTTCTGGAGAACTTTGACTAAAATATTCTTTTTAAAGTTAAAAATTACCTAAATTCATGTTATGCCTGCCTGTGTTAGGTGAGAACAAGGCAGCTTCCCACTCACAGTGCAGAGGCTCAAGCTGCTGAGTGGTGGAAAGGGATTCCCGAGCAGAGAATCTTCCTGCATGAGCCATACTTCCTGCGTTCCGCTTCCTACCCAGTAGGGGTCTAGTTGCCACTGGCCGGACAGGTGAAAAGGTGTCCTTTACCAGGTCTGTTCACCTTCATGCTTAACTTATGATCATTAATGAATCAACATTTTAATAGAAAATCTGCAGGAAAACTAAGGAGAAAATGGCTATCTGAGTCTTATCTCCACTTGCTAGCTTTGAAATGTCTCTACATGTATACATCTGACGAATATGCCTATTTCCTTCTTGTTCATCACCACTTCCTGTGTCTCTCAGCTTCCTCTGTCTCTCACACCTCCTGTGTCTCTCAGCTTCCTCTGTCTCCCAGCTTCCCGTGTCACACGACTAGTGATTGGAAAGCCATGGGTTCCAGCCATGTCCACCCTAGCTTCACCCCAGCATCCTCATCAGCAGTTACCTGTCACATCAGGCAACTACGTGGAATCCACTCCCTCTGTCCCCTGGCTACTACTCCACCCCTGTTTCTTGTGTCATCCAAGAGTTTCACGATGATGCCCTAATGCTTGACCACTTGTCCTACCCATGAAGTGCTTTGAAGTTTTAAAAGTCATTGAGAAAGACTAACTTCAAATCTCTCACAGTTGCAATAAACCTTCCTCAGAGAAACACATTCTACCATTGAAAAGAGAAAAAAATAATAAGGTGCTTACCAATCCATTTTTAAATGTGGAATCGATACAACCTACTAACATTGTTTCCAGGTTACCTTTAAAATGGTGCTGAGGGAAAGGTCTGTGTACCTTAACACATGCAAATAATTCAAGATCTAACAGCAGCATGAAGGTTTTCTCAAAGGAAGAACCATATACACATGCTTTCTCATAGGCTCTCCAATTTATCATTGTATTCTCTTAAACTCTAGGGTGTTGCATTTTAGGGTCCTATTAGATAAATCCAAAGAGCATATTATCTGAAATTAGGAACCAGACAGGACAGCAGCTAAAATTAATTCACCCTAGTAATCTCCTCCTAAGAAATTCCCCTGAGGGAAAACATTATATGCCCATTTCCATGGGCAGAGATTTAAATATATCTCTTCTATTAGCTTTACATGCCTAAATCCCTGTGCATTAAAATAAAAATATATCTGTCCTCTCAGAAGAGAAAACTGGAAGTCCTCACTACCCTCTAAATGAGTCCAATTAAATTTAATCGAATTACACATCTACGCTTTAGAATCATACTGAATGTGTGAGGGAGAAAACAGGTCTCAAGATAGATGCGCCTGTGTACATTTCCAAACAGTTCAACCCTTGCCTTGCCAATGAAAAGAAAACCCAAACCAAGAGCTATTGACACAGCCACATACATGTGAAAATCCAATCATCTTAACCCCCACAGCTTGAAGCTACACATGCAAAAATAATAGCTGTGTGCAACAGAAGTGTTGTTCAACATTGGTACCCAAATTCCATTTCATTTCACCTCCACTGGGTTTGGGGGTGGGGGGCTCTGAGTGGTGGGGTTAGTTGAAGATAATGTGATATGGGGCTAGAAGCCCTCCTTCAATTTCAAACGGGTCAACTTGTCAAAGCTTTATGTGGGAGCCAATTACATTAATTTTCCACAGCCATCGAATACATATTTCATTTCCATCTCCCACAAGAGATGGGGTCTGGGGATCCTGTTTCGAAAGGCTCTTATCACTAAGTAACATTCATACCCCCAAAGGAACCCTTGGCAGCCGGTGGCCCATTGATGTGATTGAGCGAGGCCCAGGCTGCCTGATGCTGCCGTGGAACCGCTCACAGCCCCACACGCTCAGGGACAATGGGCCGCCACATTGGCCACATTGCCAATAAATTTCAATTACACTAATTGCCAAGAGTTCAATGAGTGCACTTTGAAAAGGGGGAGAAAGGAATATTAAAGAGGGAGTTTATGCCTCATAGGGCTAAAGAAAAGGAAGTAATAAATAGTCTGTGTTTTCTAATGGGGGCATTCCAGTATTTTTCAACATGGCTTAACCACATTTTACAAACTGTTTCAGCTTCAGGGATCCTGTTTTACATTTCTTTGTTACTGTCTCCAAACAACATATACAGAAACTCAATTATGTGGTGTTATATTTCAGGAGAGATTTAATTTCTAAGTAGCTTTTTTTTTTTTTTTTTTTTTTTAAGCACATCCATCTGTTCTGCTTGGATGGATAACATGCTGAGTGAATTTGGGAAGGCGATTTCATGAATGCATGGGACTGCTTTACAAACTAACCCATAGGATGGATGTGACTGCGGGCAGAGTGTCCCCGTTCCATCCCTTCAAAGAAGGTAAAACATTGTAAAAGGAACTTCTGAGGACCACATATACATGTAGTTGGGGACCTCTTTATAAGGTGGAGGGACCTTGACCTGTTTTTCAGGATTGGACAAAATCATTATCACAGCCACTCACGTTGGGCTTCACAGAGAAAGAACAGAACAAAAAGCAAGAATGGTTTCATGGCATTTAGGAGGTTGGGTGGCTACCAAAGCCTGCTGGGTACCAGGACAGCAGCTCGTAAGGCAGCTCCAGCACCTCAGCTGCAGAGGGGACTTACCCCATGAGCTTGATCCAGACATTGGGTGGGTTCCTGTGGCCTGCCCCATGCTGAAACCTGGCTGCCCAGGACATCAGGAAGCCCAGGCAGCTAACCAGACAACACACCTGCTGGTTCCTCCTGTAACCGTGTTGAAAGGACTAAATTAGGCTTCCTTCCACCGGAGGTGCCCTTTATCCCAGCTGGTTGCAGCAGAAAGAGCATGGGCCTGGAGTCAGCTGGCTATAAACACAGACACCAGCCTACCTGGGCCATTTCTTCATTTGTAAAATGGAGATAATAGCAAACTCTTCACTTAATCGACCCTGGGCACAAGGCACTGTACTAAGCCCTTTATACATATTAACTCATTTCATCCTCAGACTGAATGCTCAGGGTCATCTTTGCTCATCTTCTGACACAAAACCTGAATAGCAGAGAAATGGGCTGTTAGTAAATTATGCTTCAATAATAGTTTCAAGTCATTGTATTGCTTCTTCCGAGGATAATTTCATTTTAAACAGTATTTCTGCTTACTGAATGAAAAGTTTTGTGCTCTGTAAAGGGGGTTTAAGCATCAAGGAGCAGATGGGGAAATTGCAGTAGCTTGATCTTTGGAAACATGGTGCTCATTACGCCCTGGGAGGATTAACAAAAATGAGTGAGGATCACGACAGCACTTCTGAGCACGTCCAAGGGAGGTAGTCACAGGGCTGTGCTCAGTGGGGGACTGTGTCCTGGAGAGCAAAATATTCAGTTGTGCCACACATGGCTTTGTGAACGCCTCACGCCAGTGAGCTGTCTCTACCAAGGTGAATGCAAGGCTGCTTTGAATCTGAATCACCGACTCAGCCTCCCATGTGCCTGTAGCTGGTGCGCCTTCGGTTGAGCAGCCCATCCTCCCAGTCCTCCCAGATCCTTTATCGAGGAAGAATAAATTGTTTAATTTTTAAACAATTAAAAAGAAAAGGAAAAGAACAGAATGGAATGGGAAAAGTGAGAAAGGGACTTTTAGGACCACAGAACTCTTTGTTCTTCAGAGTGTAGGGAGCAAAGCTCAGAGGACACTGGTGTGTGTGTGGTGTGTGTGTGTGTGTGTGTGTGTGTGGTGTGTGTGGTGTGTGTGTGTGGTGTGTGTGTGGTATGTGTGTGTGTTTGTGTGTGTGTGTGTTGGCTCGCTTGCAAGCCTGTGAATAACAGAGGTCCAAAATTATCTTATCGGGCTTCCCTGGTGGCGCAGTGGTTGAGAGTCCGCCTGCCAATGCAGGGGACATGGGCTCGTGCCCCGGTCCGGGAAGATCCCACATGCTGCGGAGCGGCTGGGCGGGTGAGCCATGGCCGCTGAGCCTGCGTGTCCGGAGCCTGTGCTCCGCAACGGGAGAGACCACAGCAGTGAGAGGCCCGCGTATCGCCAAAAAAACAGAAACAAAACAAACAAACAAAAAATAATGCAAAATTATCTTAGCTTCTATAGGCTTATAAAAAATTCACAGAAACACAAATACAATTGGAAAAAAATAAAGCAATTTGGAAAATATGTTCAAAAGAGAAGCACCTTCTCCCTTAAAAGTTTGCTTTTCTTAATCTTAAACCTTCTGCTGCCCAGTGGGATAGGGCAGGAGATGATGTCTTTGGCCCCACACTGCAATTTTCTTTGGGGAAGGGCCTGGTCCCCCAAAATGCCATGGCTCTTGCCGTTACAGCCCATCTCAGAAGGCCCTGCTTCTAGGGATCTCTTGCTGGCTCTCCACAGATGAAGTCTTAGACTCTGTGAGGTGAATGATAGGTCTTGTCATTTATTTATAGATTTGAGATTAGCTCAAACACATCCATCCAAATAGTCTTCTTTAGAAAGAATGCACGCAAGTCCTTTTGAGGGAATAGGGGGAAAATAATTAATGTTTGCATTTGAGCAATGGATAAAAGGAAATGGAGACTGATTAATAGAAATCCAGATTTAACTGCAAACTTCCAGGTGACTTGAAGTTATCTTTCAAGTGGTTATTAATAAGATATGAGAGGAAAGAACATTTGCATCAGGGACACATAAATGGAAATTTAGCTACAATGCAGGAGGATGTGTGTGCCTTCAAGAGACACTTTATGCAATTTAGGAATGAAGTGGGAGCAATCCTGCTGGGCCCAAAGCAAATGCATCCACTCAACTGGCGAAAACAATGAAAGTATGAAAGAACGATAAACAAAAAGTGGCGGTGGGGAATTAGGGCAAAGCAGCAAAAGGTTATTTCAATTTGAAATGTAGCATATTTATGTTTAAGGAGGTTAAAAATTGTTTCATCATTGACACTTGGGAAAGTAATTTATTTTTACAAGTTGAGTTTCCGTCAGTATTTTCTCCTAGCATAGGGCTTGTTGGTATTTTTAAGTGCTTATTTAATGTAGCATACGTTGGCTTCTTCAGCTATCAAGTATTATGGCATTCTGATCAATATCCTAGAGAAATCCATGAGATAGAATGAAAAACTATCATCCCAGACCTCGAAAGCGGGCAATATTAATTCCACTCAAAAGGCCCCATACTTTACTCAGGAAGCAGAATGAACCCTCGGGGAGCTTCTACCCACAGGTGTTAAGCGATGGTAGTTAGGAATATTGCTGCCTTGGCCTTCAGGAAGGTTAAATGCAGCGTGAGAACTGTTGTCTTGTGTTATTTCAAGACAAAGAGCAAGTAAAAATTATTATTTTCCCAATCTTGACCTTGTCTCGTTTTAGATAAAGCCATCTTTCTGCTTCTCCCTGAGTTTCCAGTGATAATATCATTATTATCATCATTGTCTTGTTATAACAATGTTGACAATAATGATGACTGTCTTACCAGGTGACGCTTTCTGAGATCTTCCTGTGTGCCAGTTTGGGCTAAGTATTTTTTGAATGAATGATCACATTCGATGCTCTCAAATATCCCATAGGGTAGACGTTACTACTGATTCCTTTTTACAGAGAGAAAGTGGAAACTCCAAGAAGATAAGTAACCTCCTCATAAAAACATGACTAGTGAATGATGAACCCGGATTTTGAACCCAGTGCCCCTATCTGCCCAAGTCTGGGATGTTAGCCACTCAATACTGAGGCCCTTCCATTCTTTAGGGACACGTGGCCCACAGAGTCAGACAAAGTGATCCTGTTGCTGGCGAGGGCTGGAACAATACAAGTTTGAGCAAGCTTCTGCCTCTCGGTTGAAGCTCATTGTTAATTCCAGCAAGCCTGGTGGAATGACACCATCGTGGATTTTTAATGTAAAAGCCCAGGATGGACAAGGGAACCAGACTCTGCCAGCTGAGTCCAGCCTCCTCACCCCTGAGCACACCTGTACCAGCTGAGGGTACCCGTCCCACCTGACACAGGGGCTCCCACGACCCTCCGAGAGCCTCAGGATGGTCTCTGTGGCTGAATCAGGTCACATGCTTCATGGGACAACTTGATTAGCCTTGTCTGCTTCTTAATCTCATTGTGGTTTTCTACTGAAGAATCCCAAATGTGTGCAACAGAGACAGGCACTGGGACATGATTGCTGAGAGTGAAAGCAGGGGCTGGCTCACCCAGGAGCTCACCTGATATGGTTCACATTCAGGATTCCAGGGCGCCTGCCCCCTTGTTGTCCCTTTACCCCACCTCAAGCCCCAAGCAGAGGCAGCTGTGACTCCGCGTGCTGGGATTCATGACTTTATACAGTGCAAATTTTATTACTTCCATCTTAGAGGAAAAAAAAGAAAAATCCTTAAGTGTCCGCCTTATCCTGTGATCTAATCTCTTGTCCCATTCTAGAAATGTTCTCATTACAGTTCTTAAGATGTCTGTTAAGCTGAACGGAACAGAAAGTTCTGTGCTGGTTTCAGCCTCTCAACCCACAGTATCTTGTCAGCAGTCCTTCTGTGCAATTCCTCAACAACGTTGTGGGGTTTTTTCCTCTCTTAAATGGGAAATAAGAATTCTTTATATGTACAACCTTTAAAATGAGGAATTATTTAAAAACTTATACTAAGAGGAATTGTATTTGCTTCCCTTTTCAGCTTTAGATTTTTTTTTTTTTCTGCCACGTCCAGTAAATGCTCCAGGTGTTTTTAAACTCAGAAAAGCAATGACTCCAGTGCACAGGCTAAGTAAACTCAGAAGTGTGATGTATTGAACTTGGCAGGAGTCCTTCATTCATCTTTGAGGTGTAGCTGGAGCATCAGTAATTCCAAAAGGCATTACATTAAAATAAAAAGCCCCTGATGGCAACTGAGGCTGGTTTTCTGTTTCCTGTCATCACCCATTTGTATCTGCCAATAGCCTCTAGTTAAATCAATGCTCCTGATAAATATTGCTTGACTGAGGAAATAGAGCATATCACCATTTCTTAGTAATGGATATTTATCTCTTTTGTGATAACACTTATTTTTCAGATGTACCCATGCACAACTGGATCCGATTTTACAAACAATTAACACAGTTAAACGGGCTACGTAAAATTAAAACTACTGAACGTGCAATAGTTTGCTTTCTTGTGCGTTCATATTTTCTTTCCGTAGAATGAATTATAAGTGATGAACATTGGATGCATAGAAAAGAGCAGGACAGAAGCGGCCGTTACCCCTTAACTCTGGGTGCCCTGATGTCTTCCTTTCATCCCTGACTCTGCAGGTGTTCACTGGGCACCCAAGCCTGTTCTGGGCCATGCACTGGGGCAGCTCGGAGAACTCAAGTAGCCTCAGTACCTGCAGTCATGGGAGAGAAAGAAGTGATTTACAAATCACACCAATAAGTGGAAATTGCAGGTGTTTGAGTGCTGTAACGGAGGGTCAGTGTTTGAGATCTTCAGGGTGAGATGTGAGCATGGGAGAAAGGGTTCCCAAACCAGTGGCTCTGCAGCCGAGCTTTGAATTATCTCTGTAAGTCCCTAAGGTAGACCTTGGAAGGAAGCATGTTCCAGGAAGAGGGAAGAACCTGGGCCAAGGTCCCGGGAAACAGCCATCCTATAGAGTGCAAGGATGTGCATGCAGTGGGGACATAGGCGGTGACAAAGAGCACCAGGCAGTAGATGAGAGAGCTGGACAGAGCCAGGCTGCAGTGGTATCCAGAAGCTCAGAGCAGCAGGAAGCTCCAGAGGGGCCAGCAAGTGGGTAAGATGGGAAAAAGGCTGTGTATGTCCAGGCTTGTATTTTGAAATGATGGCTCCAGCGGAGTCATGGAGACTGGACGGAGGAGAGATGGAGAAGGTCCGGAGAGTAGCTCACCTCTGCGTGACCTCAGGGAAGGGCAAGGGGCGTGGTACTGGTGCTAGTGATGGTAGAGTGAAATGGATGGATTAAAGAGATCCACGGAAGATAAAATCAACAAAATTGGATGTTGGGCGGGATACTCAATGAGAACAGGGCAGGATTTAACGGTTCCCAGTCTTCTGGCAAACTAGTTAACATGGATACTGTGCCATGATTAAAGGCAGTCATAGTGAGAGAGCTTCCTTTCTGTGAGAAACCATGTCTGAATTCAACCAGCCCAAGGAAGCTCCTTTGTAAAGAGATTCTCTCTGTGGATCATATGTTCGCTTGTGTACCTACATCGTTTTACCCGTGCCAGGCACTGGTCTAAATTCCTTACATGCATTAGCATAATCATTTCTCATCACAAACCTTCGAGTTGGCGACTATTACTGTCCCACAGAGGTCCAGAGAGCTTACTCTGCTGGGCTGGGCACTCACAACAAGTAAGCAGTGGGCCCGGGCCTCTGAGGAGGCCAGAGCTGGGGGCTCTTACCACTGGGCAGGGCTGCCTCCCTCTCTACTAAGCTGGTCCAACGTGTTCAGGGTTTTAACAGAAGGCAGACATAGTTTCCCTGTCTCTGAGTTTTTAATGGAACCAACCCCCACTCTTTTCCTGCAAGACAGTAGCTCCCTTGGCCAGATCCCATAATCTTCCAACATAGTGAGTTAGTAGCATAGTCTCATTCAAATGTTCAAAATTGCACTGACTTTCAATGCAGAATTCCTCTCTCTTCTCTTCCAACTCAAAGCTCTCCTTGACTCGCTTCCTGAAGACTAGCACTAGGATGTGGACTGTGGGTCTGATGTGGTCTGATTTCCAGATTCCTCTCCTCTGTCCCTCTTCTAGTGTAAATACCCTGGAGTTGAACTTCGAGGCAGGAAGAGAAAAAAAATGGAATTCTCTCTGTTTAAATGCGTGAAGCAGTCAACTTCTGTTGGTCCTGGGCTCCATATGTTAGAGGACCATCGCTCCCATATCAGACACAGAAAAAATATAGATTAAGAGCATGCAAGTTGCTCCCTTCCTAGGGCCTAGGGCTCAGCTCTGGCACAGCACAGACAGTTTCCTTAGACACCTTCTATCCCCATACTTTATACTGAGAGTTTGCATCTATATGTTTTGAAAATCTGACATGCAGTTACTATAACTTAATCTTAGGAGTGAATTCATTTTTTTCTTTTGATTTTATTGTGGCAAACTCACTGAAGTTCACTTATGCATCAATCATTTTTATCATGCTCTTTCTACTTGTCAGGGAAGATGCACAGGCACCAAAAATGACAGACATGTTTCCTGCCCTCATATGGACTGTGTTTCTCAATGAACCCTGGGCTTCTCAGTCTCTGCTCTGACCCCACACTGCAGAAAGTCTAGCAGGAGCTCTCTGGCTGGACAGGCAATGTGGTGTTAAGCGCAAATGCTCTGTGATGGCCGTACTCTTATAACTGACCCATGCTGGGCAAACAGGGACCTAGATGTTCTTGTTTTCATTTCTTCTGAGTTTCCTGGTCCCAGGTCTGTCCTTTGAGGTTGGTGTTGCCCTTTTTTCATGCTCCCTAACTCACAGCTTAGCCCTACCTGCTGTGTTCTCAAAGGCACATCTCTTTTACTTTTGTAGATGCTCATGGACTTCTAGCTTCTTGTCTGCCTTGTAGGAGCTATGGCATCTACCTGAGCATTCTCTGGCTCTTTCTTCACCTTCAGTTTCTCAAGCATCCGTGGGTCTCATCTCCCCATCCATGCTCTGATTCTGCATGCCCAACCTTGCCTTATCTCCCCGCCCCACGGACACAACTTCTGTCAGGGAGTCTGGCCCTAGACATCTAAGAAGACATTTGTCATCATGTAGGTCCAGGGAAACTCTTAAAGTCTTCCCTCAACATATGACTCAGTAATTGCTCATTCATAATCATTAATTGTTTTCAAAAAATTCTTTAAGGATGGTGAAAGATCATTTCTATATGCAAGTGATAATGGGACATTATGAAAAGGAAATTTTACCTTATTTTAAGTTTATCTTTTAACTAATCCATGTAGACATTGGTAAATACAAGTATTCATCAATGGTATGGATTGCTACTTTATGAGACCAATGCAAAGCCACAAAGGTAATGATGTAAAAGTCCATAGAACTCAGGTGACACTGGAAACCAGAGTAATTAACCTCACCAGGCCTCCATTTTTGGATCTGTAAAAAGTTCTTAGATATTTTGCATCAGACTTTCTCAACTGGAAAAAAAAAAAAAAGAATTTCTCAACTGGGGCAATTTTTCCCAGGGACATTTGGCAAAGTCTGGAGACATTTTTGGTTTTCACAGCTGGCGAAGAGGCATGCTTTGGGCATCCAGTGAGTAGAGACCAGGAATGCACATCATCATCATACGATGCAGGGGATGGCACCCCCCACAAAAGAAATGCCTGGTCCAAAATGTCAGCATACTGACGTTGAGAAACCCTACCTCACATAAGATGGAAATAGTGGGACTATTAGAAAGATAGCTGAGGGTTACCTTGGAATGTTTGGAAGATAGGAATCTGATGAAAAGAGGAACCCGGGTTGAGCCTCTGTGCAAAGTTTCTACTCAACGCCAGGTACACAAGACACAAGACTGTGTCCCTTCCTTCGACATTTCTGGCAGGTGTCATACTCAACAGAGAAAGGAAGAGGTAGGTAAGGTGGGTGGCCACTCAAGTTCAAGCTTATATAACAAGGTGAGGGTGGGGAGAGGAGAGAAAAGGAGGCAGGGTGTCACCCTCGTACCGACTTCCCTAACTGCCTGGGAGACAGGGAGTGATGGTGTCAAGTCCTCTTAAAGTACAAGACCTTAGAAAATGGAATTTTCCTGATTTATTCCTCGTGTTGATTACTACTATGACCTACAATAAACGACAATCCTAAAAGCTGCAGTTTATCAGTACTTAAATATTGATGAAAAGAAAAAGCCCTAGGTTATTGAAAAGTAACGGAAAGAATTCCAGGAGAAACTGTGAATGATGTCATTCTCTTTCTGGGGTATGAAAGAAGCATTTGACATTTAGAGGACAAGAAAAACTGGATGTGATACTTGTCAACTGCAGCAGCACATAAATACTGGCACTTAAATCGCCTACATGCTAAATGCACAGTTACTAAATAAATACTCCCCTCGCTGCCACCAAGAGTGACCTTCTTTCGGTCAGAAGCCAACAAAAGCAAGGGCTATTTATAGTTTCCCTAAAGAGACCTCTCCGCTGCACTCTTGATTCCCCCGCTTTCCTGACTGATTTTTCACTCTGACCATCAGTGCCACCACCCATCGGTCTGGTCCACAATATTTGCAGATGCACAAAGCATGTGACTCCCTCAGTCTGGATGCAATTTTTAGTCAAAGAGAACTGGACAGAAAGCTTCATGCAGGCAGCAAAGCAACAGCTGCAGGCTTACCATGTCCTCCTGCCACTCCCTCTCTGAATTAAGACAGTGTTCTTTAAATCAATTTAGCCAGAGTTTGAAGCAAAGTGCTTCCTTGCAGATGGCAACATACCCCAGGCAGGATCCCGACCATTGACATGGTCTGGGTCACAACCAAACCACCAGGACAGTGACAGAACGTGTGCATCAAAGGAACATCACAAGCCTGAAATGCAACCACGTTATAGAGACTCAATTCCTATATTAACATGGTTCGGTCTAACTAGTCTGGGTAGATAAAGAGCATGTAAAAAGCGTTAGTTTCTTTTTATTGTTTTATTTTTTCCAGTTATATCAGTTTATGGAGATGTCAACTAAAAAGTATTAACTAATAAGACAAAAAATTTTGTTGATTTTAGTAAATCTAGAATTGATTTTGAATATCAAAAGAAGATTATGAGAGAAGTATAAAAAATAGGTGGTAAGTTAGAAAGAAACCAACAAGCTCTGAAATTGCAATTGCTCGGGTTTGGAAGATGAAGTTGCCAGTTACTGGCCATTCCCCTTACAAAAAGCCCTGTTCTTAACTAGTCAGTATCTCATAGAGTTGGACAAGGAAGAGGGATAAAAGGGAAATTGGGTACATATGATAATATTTAACGATATAGTGAAATACAATAATACTTGACTTAATCAGACTTGTAGAAATTCTTGGTCATATGTTCTTGGAAGGGTAGTGGGCTGGTATAGGTAAAAAATGAGTTTTTCTCAGGAAAATTTAAAGTTAAAGAATCAGAGCTTGTGGAATCTAAACTATGACACAAATGAACTTGTCTACAAAACAGAAACAGACTCACAGATGTAGAGAACAGACTTATTGCCAAGGGGGAGGAGGGAGGGGAGAAGGGTTGGATGGGGATCTTGGGATTAGCAGATGCAAAGTAGTATAAATAGATGGATCAACAGAAAGGTCCTACTGTAGAGCACAGGGAACTATATTCAATATCCTGTGATAAACCATCGTGGAAAAAAATATTAAAAAATGTATACATATATATAAAAAACTGAATCACTTGCTGTACAGCAGAAATTAACACAACATAAATCAAACTATACTTCAATAAAATAAATTAAAAAAAAAGAATCAGAGCTCAAATGTGTTGATTTGTCCATTTACATATTTTTTTTGAATTTTAGTTTAGTTTATTTTTTTATACAGCAGGTTTTTATTAGTTATCTATTTTATACATATAAGTGTATACATGTCAATCCCAATCTCCCAGTTCATCCCACCACCACAATACCATCTTCCCCCCATTTTCCCCCCTTGGTGTCCGTATGTTTGTTCTCTACATCTGTGTCTCTATTTCTGCCTTGCAAACATTTATTCAGCTAGCATGCAATTAGTGTCTATTATCTAGAAAAAGGGGATTGGAGAGAAAAGGAGACAGCTGGCCACAGTCTGCTAGGAGGGTATTTAAAGGTCAAGATTAACAACAAAATAATCCCAGTGACAATGTTTTCTGTGATGTGTTGTGTGGGAACCCTTGCTGACCACAGAGGCTAGGGCCCTCGCACCCTCTGAGGAAGAGGAACTCTGAAAGGCACCCATCCAAGAGGCTGCCCCCTTCGTGGAGTGTTGCTCAGGAGCCTTGTGAGAAGCAGCAGATGCTATGGGAATGAGGTAAGGAGGGGTGGGGTTACCAGCTCCCCAGGGGAGCTTCCAGCAAGGTGGGCTGTTGGCCTGGGTCTCCAGGGAACGCCATCAGGATGCTGAGGAGTGGGGAGCCAGCACTCTGGCCCATAGAACAGCACATGCAGATGTGTTCAGGGAAAAGAGCATTGGGAGTACGGGACCCACTGGAGTCTGGCATGGCCGAAGCAGTGTGAGTGGTGGGGAGGTGAGGGCAAGGGGAGTAGCGGATGCCGCTGGGTCCTGCCCACTGTCAGCAACCCTGGGCTACATCCTGACTCTGCCGTGGCTGGGCCGCTGCAGCCCTTGGCCTCAACCTTTCTGGGCCCAAGTTTCTTCATCTACACTTCTGGACTGTTGGATCCAAGAGTTCCTAGGGCTTCCCAGGAGGTACAGAATGTGGTCTATGACCTTCCTTAAGCCCCACAGCAAATTGACTCCATAATCAGGAAAAGAACAAGTCTCAGCACAAATCCAGCATCATCTAACTTGGTATTATTGCTAATACTGTGCATAGTGGCTCTTAATGCGCAATTATACCTTGAATTAAACCCAAAGGCACTTATAGTGTCTCAGCTGATACAGGCAGCATCTTTCTGGCTCTAACAGTGATAAGCACGACAGGGGAAACCGGATATTTACCCAAATCACTTTGCCATATGTTCATTAATGAAGCGACATTAAGCTCTTGAATATAAAGGGATTCCCCTTTTAATTCATTTATAAAAAAATATATTAATGTCTTTACAGGAGGACAGAAAGACATGATCTACAGTTAATTTCCATTTTGCCATATTAAAAGAGAAGACTCACAAGCTAAATAAGTTATCTTATTCCCTCATGTAAATACATTTACAGAATTATAGCTGAAAATTATGCATTTTATGAAAACCATTGGTTAGTATATAAAACTGCCAGATGTGTAACATAGTCACTATTTTTACATAACTACTGTGAATTATGGTACCCCTGTGTTATTCAATATCAGCTAGGCAGTGAGAAATTTTCCTCAGAATTAAGAACTAGAACAAATTTGTCTGTCTTCATTTAATTGCATATACCTGTAACTAAATGATGTGGGACAAATTCTGAATTTTCTCACTATTTTTTCCATAATAGAAGTTATAATTTTGTCATTCATCAATACCAATGAACTATACTTGCCAATAAAAATTTAATCTGAACTGGCTCAAACTCTAGACCCAAATTCTCGTTTTCATGATATAGAAAGATAGAAGAAGCAGAAAAACATATCCACAGAGAAATAATCATACAAATCCCAAATGTGGTGTATTCATCAAGACAATTGACCCAGATACATAAAAGTCAGTAAGAAAAAAGCAAAGATATCGGGCTGTTTAGATTAAAAAGAACTAAATGGTATGATTACCATGAAATTCTGGCTTAAAACAAAACAAAAAATCTCTATGATTGAAACAAGTGGGCAAGTGTGGAAATTGTAATATGATTGGGATAGTAAATTGACATTAGATGCTATTAATGAATTATTGAATAATAACAATTATTATAGTTATCATAATAACTACTTCAGATGGGATAATGCCCTGTTGGTTATGCCATATAATGTACTTGTTTTTAAGTGAAGGAAGCTAAAGTTCTCGACAGTGAAGTGTCATTATATTTTGAACTTCTTTTGAACTTGATCCAACTCGTTCAGTAACACGTGCGTGTGCATGTATGTATAGTTGTGTGTGGGTTTCTGGAAAGAGATAAAATAAAAACAGAAATATTAACAACCGTGGATTCTAGGAGGAGACTGAATGACGGGAATAATGGCTAAAGAGGTAAAAACTACTTTTGCCAAGATTCAGTCTCTGAAAACATTTGAATTATAGCAAGTCTACAAAAAGTTAAAAGTGATTAAAAGATGGGACAAAACTTGGGAATGATTCTAAGAATTTGAAGGGTACAAAGCAGGCCCAATAAGTGCTACCTGGCTGACACCTCTGCTGAGTCCCGTGTGCCTCTGAGTTTCCCGTCCTTGGCTACTACACATGTGATTAAACTACATATAAAGGGAAGCCTTCAGTTAGCATGTGCAGACTGTATTTAACCGAATGCAGTGTTTGTCTTGCAAACACTCTCCCCACTGCTAACATCGCCAGGGCCTGGTCTACAGGGGCAGGACCCAGAAAGGTGCACCATGGATCAGAATCTAGCAGATCTCTGGAGTTTGGCAGAAGCCAGAAGACCAAGATATGCATGTCTGTGTATATATATATATAAAGTAATTTTTTATGAAAAATATCTTTATTTTAAACAAGACAGTGAGAAGAGTGGCATGTTTCTTTAGCTTTTTGCAAACCTACTTAGTGCTGAGCTACCTAGAAGACAGCTGGATCCTCACATCTGCTTTTTCATTCCATCTTCTGTGATGAATTGTTTTGGTTCAAGTATATGAAGAAAATCTGGCCTCACAGACATATGTGCCTGGAAAACAGAACTATTTTCATAACGTTTTTGTGGAACTGAGGATATTCTTCTGTGATACTATTGAAACAGAACAAGTAGTACCAGATTCCATATTAGCTTCTTGCAATGTGGAATCTGAGGAAAAAAAAAAAAAAAACACACAAATTTTCATGCTCAGTTACATTAAAACCCACTGGTCTTTTGTGTACTTTGAATAGATGGAATTTTTACCCATTTGTGATAATGTAACATCCCTCATTGATGATTTGGACATTGGTTCACTGAGTTTTGCAGATCTTCTCATTGTTGACACATTTCAGTTAAAAATATCAAAAAAGTCACCTTTATTAATAACACCACCAACCTCATCAGAATAGTCTCTAAATATTGAAAAGTTGTCAAGCTCATGTTTAAAAACTCCCTTTTTATTCTTAGCAACAAATACTGTCAGTTGTTTTCCATGAGGTGTCAGGCTCACTTGATTTGTTTTTGAGAAAATGTCTACAAAATGTCTACCAAAGTGTGAATAATTATAGTTTGTCTGTCAGTTGTTGTTTCAATTAAATATGGTGTTCAGTGAAGAATGCGGCTAATTCAGCTTCCAGCTCAATCACAGAGGTGATTTTCCTCAAAACATTTGCCGTGCTTCAGTGTGAAGCAGAAATGCTTTATGGGGACTTCCTGAGCCATCCCACAGGGTCCCGGAAAGCCAGAGTCTCTCAGGTAGACCAGTCCAGAACAGTGGAAGCAAAGGGCCTCCTGAAAGCATGGCTTCTCTGACTCCATGGGCAGTGGGTTGGGCCAAAGGATTACAGTCTCACATGGCTCTGTGTTTCTCTCTAGAGGGTCATGTCTAAAAGCTTCCAGTATACATTTTTACTAAAAGTATTAAGATTTTTTGCTACACCTTTTAGATGTAGCAAAATTAACATAAAAATTAACATATTCACAAGAACTTGATAGATTAATTCATGAGTTTAATTTTTAAGATTTCTAAGATCTTACTGTTTGGGATTATTTTATTCCTGGGGTCTTATGTTTGCCCTCTCAGGAATATGAAGTGCTCAAAGAGATTACTAACACAGTATACTCAAAATAAAGTTTGAATACTTAAGATAATTTGCTCAAATAAGTAATTCAGTGGTTCTGATTGTTTTAAGGGGAGTTTTATAAATGCATTTGATTAATTCAATATTCATTTAAAAATTGCTAGATTAATAAATCAAACACTAAGATTTATAAGTTGAATTTAACTATTGAGATGAAGCTAAAGTTATGAAATTTGCTTATTAGTACATTGTATATTACTATAAAACCCAAATAATTACTTTCTGGCCTCTGCATAGACCTAAGCACATCCACACACATGCATACATGCACACACCTCCTTATTTAGATCACAATCATTTGAAAGAATAAATCTGGTAGAGTCTCTAAATAGATAAAGTTTTAAGAAATCAAAGAAAAAGAAAATACCATGAAAACAAAAAATACATTAAAATAAAAAAAAATTATGTGATTTTAGAAGTAAAAATAAAATAAACAAAATGTATAATCCAATAGATGAGTTAACAACATATTTTGTTTAAGGAAGAGAGAATTAATAAAGTGGAAGATAGAATTAAGGAAATTACCAGGATAGATTAAAGAGATTAAAAGATGGAAAATAGGATGAGAGACTAGGAGAATAACAGAGACTAGTATGACAAGATGCAACTCAGGTAGAAGTTGGAGAAAACAGAAAATAGAGAAAGGCAAGACTCACAAAGTAGTGGTGAACTTTTTGCAGAATTGATGATTGACAATAAGTAAAATCTGTTATAAACAGAATGGATCAAATTAAATCCACTCCTAGACATGACTTAGTGAAACAGTTGAATTCCATAAACAAGGGAAGCCTAAAATCGTCCAAACTAAAAAGAGAGTCTATCTCAAAGGAACTATAGTTAGAATTATAGTCTTAAGATAACTATATCATCTAGAAAAAAAAAAAAAGAATAAACCCAATTTATATATAAATACATAGAAAAGAAAATACAGAGCAAAAAATAAAGTAAAAAATCAAAGAATTAATAAAACTCAATCCTGATTTTTTTTTAAAGTTAAAGAAACTTTGACAAAATGTACCAATAAAATAGGAAAGAAAAAATAAAACAACATTAAATCTGAAAATTGTGGCATATCAAATGATATAAGCAATGTGTAAAAATTATGAGACACTTCAAACTAGTTTATGCTGACAAATTTGAAAGCTTAAATATATAATTCTATAAAAATATAATTTATGAAAATTAAGAAAAAAATGTCAGAAAACCAGAATAAACTGGAAACTGTTAAATAAATCAAATCATTAGTAAACTTCTCTCCAATTCCTCAAAATAAGAAAAGGTACGGACTGTTTTACAAATGGGTTTTCCTCAAATATTAAGGAGTGTATTATCTCTGTGTTATATACCCTTTCAGAGAACAAAAGAAGATCTTCATAACTCATTCATAAAATTAATATAGCCTAGAATACTCTGGAAGAATATAAAATAAAAATTCTAGAACAATCTCATTTGTCACCAAAGAGGTAACAGCACAAAATGAAATAGTAGCGAATGTACAAAAAACATACAGCATTACTAATTAGTACTATAGGCATTGGCAAGAATTAATGGAGGTTATTGAATGAAGATTAAGCAAGAAAAAGCATATTGTCTCAGTCCATTCACAATATTATTTGCTATAGTTCAACCAAATTTGGAATAGAAAGGATTTTTCTTAACATTGTTATGGATTTCTTTCATGAAACTAGAGTATAAAGCCAACAGTATAAACTCATATCAAAAACATTCTTTTTGATGTCAGGATTGCCAGTTATAACTGGTCCTATTCTACTTTGTGCTGAATGTCCTAGCCAAGCAGAAAGCCAAGAAATATTTTATAAGAATTATAAAGGAAGAAATACAGATGTCTATGTATAAGACTACATACATGCATAGTATACACATATATAAACAGTAATATTATATATATATGAACGGTATTGTGCAACAATAGTAGCTGTGAAATGTAATAGAAAAAAGCAAGATGTCATTTACAGTAGAAATAAAAACTATTGAGCTACTTACGAAAATGTCCAAAAAAGTGTGTTAATGAAGGACATAAAAGAAGGGACCCCCAAATGAAAACTCTACCATGCTTATTTATGGAAATGAAGGCTGTTAATTATTCCCTAACTGGTCTATAAATGCAATACATTTCTAATCTATAAATTTTATGCAATTCAATAAAATTACATGGAAATTGACAAGTTGATCATTATAGTCCTATGGAAAATTAAAGCAACAAGGTAAGCCAAGAGAATTGAAGAAACATTCCAATGCAATCAGAATTCAAAAGTAAAACTATAGTATTAAAGATCGGATATTTGTGTATGGACATAGAAATAAGTTTGTGACAAAGAAATAGTTTTGTGACAAACTAGAGAGGCTCAAAAGTCCATGAGTATGTGAACTTTTAGAGTATGAAATGATGAAATAAAAATGAATGAAAGAAATGGAATATTAAAAAAAGCACTTTGGCATAGTCTATATGTGAAGATAAAGTCGATCCTTAGATCACACCAAGTTATAAATTAGTCCCAGATGGATTAAAGACATAATTAAAATGCAAAAGTACAAAACTTTCAGAAGACAACTTGGAAAATATCTATCCAACACCAGCATAGGGAGACACTTCTTAAGTAGGTCTTAAAAGACAAAAATGTACTCTCAAATCAACTGTATATTTTGAGACTACAGTAACATTAAAACCTTTCTGTTACAAAGACCCCTTTAATAATAATGACAACAAATATTTATATAGTGTTTATTAAACGTATGGTTTTGTTCTTATCACTGTGTATATATCAACCCATCTAATCCCCAAAATATCTATTAGGTAGATAATATTGTTATCATAAATTTTCCAATGGTGGTATTGAGGCATAGCAGATGATGAAATTTCTTCAAGATCAAAGAGCTAGTAATACTAAATGGTGAAACAAAGACTTGGAACTATTACTTAAATGAATAAAGAACACATAAAGAACACACCACACAATAGGTCAACTAAGAGAACAGTTCCAGAATATACTAAAATCCCAACAAATTAATAAGAAAAATTTGAAACACGAGTAAGTAGGCAAAGGTATAGTTTTGTTGTCATGTGATTGATGGAAACATGCATCAGAAACAGAGGGTATAATATCTCATTAGAAAAGGAATAGGAACTCCCATTTGGCATTGAATAGAAGTGGGGCAGGTAGTGTACTTCCAGCCAAGGAATGTGTTCCCAGGTCTACAAGGGCAAAGCTCTTCACAGGGACAAACAACTACTGATAATTAACCAGAATTATATAAGGATTCTGCTGGAATTCAGACACTTGACTTTGCCATTCTCAGGGAGAGTTTTGTGCTCTCCTGCTCATTGGCCTCTCCCTAAACACTTTGGAGAAGTTGGCTACAGCTCTACTCGCTCGTGGGTTTATGCATTTGGAGAAACAAAAACAAAAATAGAATAAACAAGAGTATATTCATATGCGTTTACTGAAAACAGGATGAGTGATCGATTGTCTCTGCCTTAATATCCCAGGAAACACTGATCTCCGGGTTTGCTCAGGTCCCTTTACTGCAGACAAGAGAAGGCAATTCACAAAAGGAGAAACATGAGATCCCAATAAACCTATAGGTACATGGCTAAATTTGTCTTAAATGAGAAGTGTAAATTAAAACTGCAGTGCGATGACACTGGCAAAAATTAAGGAGTATGATGATGCCATATGTGGGAGAGGATTATGAGAAATAGAAGGAAATGGGGAATCTACATCGTTTGTGGGAGTAGATATTGACCCAACCACTTTGAAACACTGGACAATACTTAGTATATGTGAAGATGCTCACATCCAAATATGCATTCCAAACATGTATTCTAAGTCAGACAGAGGAAGACAAACACAGTATGATGTCATTGATATGTGTAATTAAAAAAAAAAATAAAAACTCATAAGAACAGAGTGTTGGCTGCGGGGGGCTGGGGTTTGGGGAAAAGGGGAGATATTGGTCAAAGGATGCAAACTTCTTGTTATGAGTAAGTTATGGGGATCTAATGCACATGGGATTATAGATAACTGTATACGTGAAAGTTGCTAAGTGAGTACATCTTAAATGTTCTCAACACAAAAAAGAAATGGTAATTATGTGACATGATGTAGGTGTTAGCTAATTCTAAAGTGTTAATCATGTTGCAATATACAAATGTATGAAATCAACAGGTTGTACACTTTAAACTTACACAATGTTATATGACAATGGTATCTCAACAAAACTGGAAAAAATATAAATGTATATATATATAATTTACATATATTTTATTCAGAGAATATATATATATATAGAGAGAAATATGCTCACAAGACCACATGTACAAGAATATTTAATGCAGCATCATTTGTTATAATGAAAAACGAAAATGACTTAAGATCTTGTGACCTTCACTTACATAAAGATGTTTTAGATATGACATCAAAAACCCAATCCATAAAAATAAAAAAATGACAAGTTAAACTTTATAAAGTTTAAAAGAACTTTCATTCTTCAAAAAAATACATTTAAAGAGAATGAAAACACAACTACAGGCTGAGTAAAATGCTTGTAAATCATATGTCTAATAAAAATTTTTATAATAAATATGAACCCCAAAACTCAATAATGAGAAACAAAAAGCCCAATTTAAAAATGAGAAAACTATGTGAACAAACACATTACCAAAGAAAACGTACAGCTGGCAAATAAGCACATTAAAAGATCAGTTGTCATTAGGGAAATGCAAAATGAAACCACAGTGAGATACCACTACACACCCATTGGAACAAACCTTATAAACTTACAAAGTTTTAGTGCAGATTTGGATGAACACAAACATACATATGCTGCTGGTAGGAACATAAAATGTTAAAATAACTTTCAAAAACAGTTCGGGTTTCTTAAAAAGTTAAACACACTCCTCCTGTATGATCTAAGCACCCCGTTCCTAGGTATTTACCTTACAGAAATGAAAGCATGGGCCCCCCCAGCACACACACACACACACACACACACAATGTTTCTAACAGCTTTCTTAGTATTAGCCAACAACTAAAACAACTCAAATATTCATTGAGGTGAATGGATAAACTATGGTATATCCATACAATGAATACTACCCAGCAATAAAATAGAGTGAACTGTTTATACATGCTACCACATGGCCAGTTATCAAAATAATTATTCAGAGTGAAAACGGCCAGAGAAAAAAAATAAGTATTGTATGATTCATATTGCATAAATTTCTATAAAATGCAAACAAGATAGAAAGCACGTCAGTGGTTGACGGAGGCAGAGGGACAAGAAAGGGTGGAAGGAAGGGATTGCGATGAAACTTTGGGCATCGATGATTAACGCATTATCTTGACTCTGGTGATGGTTTCACGGGTAAGAATTTATATGTCAAACATAAAATTGAACACTTTATGTGCAGCTAATTTTATGTCAAGTATACCTCAATCAAGCTATCTAACAACAACAACAAAAAAGTCCTATTAAGACCATCACATCAATGGGCTTACTGTCCATTTCAGCTTCCATATATAAACATATATGTGTTTTTAATTCCCTCCACCATGCATGTCTGCAGGAGGCTGCTGAATCAGTGTTTGGGGCTTGACTGTGCTCTTTATTTTCTGCTGGTCCAGTGAAACCTGCCAGGGAGGAGTGTCTCCATATGCACAGCAGATACTGTGACAGGTGACAGCTGATATCTGACGTGAAGATGGAATGAGTCTCGGGCACCTGCACATTGTATGTGGGCAAGTCTCCTCAGAGTAATGTGCTGATTATATATAATTGTGTGTGTGTGTGTGTGTGTGTGTGTGTGTGTGTGTGTGTGTGTGTGTGTGTGTGATCACTTAACAAAGGGAGGATGCAGGCAATGATACAGTGACTTCAACCTCCAGAGGAAATCTAGGGCAGCATTTCTGAGAGTAGATATGTGGTTACAAAGCATGTCTCCTTTAGAAATATGCAGAAGACAGAAAACGCTGCTGTGGAAGGTATTTGCTCCATTATTTAAGTGTCTTTTAAAAATCAAATCTCCTTCATATTTTTATGCGTGTTTCTAACTTGGAAAGAAGCTCGGTGCCCTCTTCTTGGGTACGGCCTGCCACACGATTCAATCTTCTCACCTCTTTCCAGCCCAGCTGACGGCACTCAGCAATAGCACTGCAGCGTCTGGAACTTTCTTGCTTGTAAATGCCGGCTCCTTCTGTGCATTGTTTCTGGATGTTGTGGTGAGGCCCGAGTGACCCTGTTCTGGTTCAACAGGGCAGGCACTGAGACTCACGGGGGAGGAAAGCATCCTACCTGTGAGTGTTTTCACCTCCCCTGACCACTGCTCCATGGAGCTGAGCATCATGGCAGACTGTTCATGAGGGGGGCTGCTTAAACTTTTCGAGTTCAGTGTCCTCGCGTCTAAAGCGTGGCTGTTTGTGCCACAGGATTGCTGCCTGCTTAGTGAGATCTCATGTGTCTGTGGAAACGGTCCGTCCGGCACCCAGGGAATTTCAAGCTCTCCAGAAGTGTTAGTTGCCTGCTCAATCATCAGCCTTACCATCTGACTGCTAGATCAGAAGGTATTCATTTAGCAGTAATTAAGGGGAAAAGCTGATTTTTATCGGTTGCAATTGTTAGGGAAGATTTGATTCACGGGCAGCTGCCTCCTCTAACTAACGATGAAAATGTTGTCTTATACTGCCCCCCTCCGGCTGATTCTGGGAAGCCGTCTGCAGACCAGCCATCGTAACCGGATTCACTCCTACTTTCATCCTCCAGGGATGACTGTGAAATTCATGGAGCTCACAGAGGAGGAGAAAAATGATTTCTCTTAAAGACTTGATGGTTCTTAAAGTCTTTGGTCCGAAGCTTTAAAACAGGCAAAATAAGGAAATGAAATGTTTTCTGTGTTTATGTATGTGTTATTATCAGATACATTTCAGAAGATTTTTAATTAAACTCCTGAGTAGTGATGAGCTAACCAGGTACTTTTTAAAATTCTATGCATCAAGAAAAGTAAAGGTAAATCAATGTGTTTCAAGGAAACAGCAAATCACAGGAGTATTTGAGGGTTAGTACTTCTTCAGTTACAGTGGGTAAAGTAGCACTAAAGAACCTGCATTGGTAATTTTCATTTTATTTAGTTCCACTTTCTCCATTGAAATACAGGAATATCATGCCACTCGAAGGAAAATTAAAAAAGAAAAGATACACTAGGAAGAAACCTTTCGAAATATTCTGAAACACCTAATAGAACCAAAGAAATTGCTCTCTAATAAGCCATGGAAAATGTTGCAATTATTACCCACTGAACCACATAAATTCTTTCAAGTTACGTTTTAACTGTAGAGTTTCATTTCCATTCACTTGCAATATCGAAGGGAAACAATCCCAGTATAATGTTTAGTTCAAACTGAAGGAGAAAAAAATATTTTCCTTGATTCAGCTGTCTCATATTACTGCTTTGGTGAAAGATTCTAGCTTAAACATAATCTGTGGATGCTTTGTCCTAAAATATGAGTTTAGAAAACCCTAAACCTTGTTTCTATATTTGTATTTAAGAAAGCTGCATCTCAGAGGAGTTACGTGTGGTCTCCAGTCAGATTATACAGCAGGTTAGTGATGGAACTAAAGTAGGAGATAATTTCTCTTGAACTTAGTCGAGTGGTCTTTTCCCCTTCACTGAATGTTACTATTCATGTGGTCATATGCATGAGCATATTATAACTTGTACTAAAAACAAGACACCTACTTTCTAATACCTTTTGGAGAAAATCGATCCTCTGTTGGAGTCAAAAGCAAATAAAAGAATTTGGATTATAAAATCTAGTTTTATACTGGTCCTTCTGTTTTCATCACCACACAAATGATATTTTTTCTAAAATCTTTGACAATCCCATGGATTTCTTGTCTCTGTCTGATAGATTTCAAAGTCCTGGCACTTAGTGGTTCAGTACAGTGTCCACAAAAGGAATTACATGTAACCACAAGAAAACCAGAATCGTGTACAGTACGATGAATCATTAATTGATTCTTCTCTTCATGATGATAGTAATATCTGTTTATTAGAATTTTTTCAGTAGACAAAATATTTAAAAGTGTAAAAAATAAAATAAAAGCAATCTCTAATTCTGTTACTGAGTGTACCCAAGCAAACCATAATTGCAATTTTTGCATACTTCCCTGCATCTTTCTGTCTCTCTCTCTTGCTCATATTACTTTTCCAATAGTAAATGAGATAAGCTCACCATAACTACACCTGCATATTTTATTTCAGAGTTTTTCCTCCCAAGAGCAAGAGAGAGTTTCTCTGGGAACGGGGTGTGTGTGTGTGTGTGTGTGTGTGTGTGTGTGTGTGTGTGTTCAGGGGTGGGCTCAGGCTCCTGCAATCAATATTTACTGGTGTCTTCAACAATAGACTCCTTCCATTTTACTTTTGAGTTTGCATGACATTTTATATAAATAGTGAACTTGTTAATCCTCGATCTATTTTTTTCTGCAAATATTGACATGGACTTTCTTTTTTGATTATGGTGTCCTTTTTGAGGTTCAGAAATTGCATAGACAAATCTATCAAAATATGTTCCCTTTTTTTTTCTTTTTTTTTGCTTTTGCTTTTAGCAGTTTCCTCCTGACATTGGTATCTATGGATATTCATTCATCTGGTCTTTGTAGTTCATTAATAGTTTTATTAAATATATGTTCTAACTGAAATTAATTGTGGAGTATTATAAAAAATAAATCATCTCAATTGAGTTTTTCTCAGAAGTTAACCTGTTTTTCCAATGCAATTTGTTAGAAAACCAATAAACAAATATAAAAAAATCAATTTAAAAGTGTTAAATAGGTTAGAAAATATATATTTTTTGCTTTGTTCCATGAATTTCTTCTGTTCGATGCATTGCCATTTCTTATATCAATTACATACTGTCTGATCACTACAGTAATACCAAGAGTTTTAATTGTTATTTTTAAAGTGTTGGTTTTCTTATTGTTTATTTAATAGATGCCTTGTATAATCCCATTTGAATGGACACTGATAAAAAGCGTGCTAAAGTTTAAAAATTAAAGAATTGTGTTTTATCTGTGTAATATTTTGAGGCATAGATTTTAATATTTTATACCATGTCATGTCTTTTTATCTAAGCTATATTTAGCCTTCAGAGAAGATTTGAAATTTTCTTTTTGATGCTTCTATGTATTTTTCGTTAAATGTATTTACAGATATTTTATGCTTTAGTTGCTTGCCATTAAGAATTTGATTTTGTTACCATTATATTTCTATAAATGGTAATATCCAACATTAAAGAATATTCTTAATTGTGTGTACTTCTTTTATATAATAGACTATCTGGTTGAATTTTACATTATTTTAAATGAGTAGTCAATTTTTTGGCAGTTTTTCAGTTGGAATTTCAGAGTATCTGCAAGTACTGACATGTAATTTTCATCTTCAGGAAAGCTATATTTCATTTATTTTTACCATTTTGTGTGATTGTCTAAAAAAATAAAGAAAACTTATCAAAGGTAAAGGGGATAGTCTACATTCTTTAATAATTTTTATTTTAATAGAAATAACCCTAACTATATTCTTAAATAAGCTGTTGGTTCTTTGCATAAAAAAAGTAGTTTCTAATGTTAAGGAACTTTCCACTTCCAGTTTCCTAAGTGATTTTCCTTTGCTTGTCTGTTTACTTTTTTAATCCTGCAGGAATATTGCATCTGATCAACTGCCTTTTGAGCTCTATTGAAATGATCACATATGAATATGTGAGCCACATTAGGGGTTTCGAATATTCACCATCTTGTGTGGCTGGTACCACATCTGCACTGTCAGAGCACCATTCTTGTTTATCTATACATATATATGTTTAAATATATATTAAAACATATATATGTATATTTTTAAGCATGTTGGCTTTACCTATAGGTGTTTTAGTGAGGCATTTGACATTTATATTTGCAAATCTGTTATTATTTATATTTTAATTCACTTATTCTCCAGATGGAATTACTAAATTCATTGTACGTTTTCTTTAGATGTGTCTTGTAATTTGGTACATCCTTTAGAAGAAACTTAGTACATTTCATTTAATTCTTTCTTTGTTTTATTATGAAACTGGTAAGGACTTTAAATTTGCCTCTGAATACCCTGTTAACCACATCTTGTACAGATTTTTTGTAGATATACTTTTCTCCTGTTTCAAAAAAATGTTCGATACATTTTAGAAAATGGATGCTTGAGGCAATTCCAACATTTGTTTTACAAAAGAGTCCCAGAAATAATATTATTTGCATTTTGGTTCTCTGTTGCTGCATAACAAACTTGGTGACTTACATACCATGTGTTAATCTCATGAGTTGACTCAGCTCCCTAGCTGGAGTTAGAGTCATCTGGAAAACCATTTAACACCATCTTGTATGTCCACATTCTCTGCCATGCTACGCTATCCCTTCTAGTTTCTAGAGAAACTTTTTCATGAGGACCAGGAAACATGCACATGGATGTTCACAGCAGCACATATGTAATAGCAAAACTAGAAACAACTTCAATGCCCAGTTAAGGAGAGTGGATAATAGTTTCTTCACGATGAAAAATGAAATAACAGTGTAGGTGAATGAATGACAAAAACATGCCCAAATGTGCATGAATCTTAATAATGTAATTTGAGTGAAAAGCAAGTCCCAGAGCATAATATCTAATATATAAATAAATATATATATATATATATATATATTTCTATTAAGTCCAGAAATGAACTATAGAGATTAAACTTTTTTTTTTAAAGTAAGGGACTGATGGACGTGATCATCGGAACAGAGGTTAACATGATGAGTCGGCAGTCGGGTCACATGGATTAGGAACTCCTCGGCAGCTGTATGGTATTGGTGACGTTCCAGTAGTTGAGTGGAGCAGTGGGCTCATTATAGGATTAAATCCATTGATTGCTTAATTAAATTCAAGGAGAGTCATGAATCATGGGCCAAGGATGATATTGTGTCGCCATATTGGACGCCTGACAAGCTTCCCCTCACATGGTCTCCCCCAGACTTTGCTGCAGCTGTTCTCATAACAACCAGCTGCACTCGCTAATCTTTCACTTCCACAGGCACATCCCTGCTGTCCCTCTGCTGGACTCCTGTGCCGTCCTGACTCGTGCACAAATCTGGAAGGGCCAGGAAGTCAGCACCTCGTACAGCATCCCTGGACCCAAACAGGGTGGGAGCCAGTGGATGGAGGCCTCGCTTCCCCACTTCACATGGTTCTCTGTGTCCAGGCAGGAGCCAGGCTCTGCTTGCCTGCAGTGGTGTCAGCTCCCCAACACACCCTTGATTTAACTTCCCTTGCCTCCCAGTTTCTGTCTTCTTGATACCCCAGCACACAAGCTCTTCTTTTAGGCTCTGCTTTCAGCAGAAAAATAGGATAAGACAGGTAAAATTCCAAATTATTATTAATCCAATCATGTATATTTAAGGGACACTCTTTTTCTACATTTTCCTCATATTACAGTATATTTTTCTTATATTTGACACATAATAAACTGCATGTACTTAAAGTGCATAATTTGATGAGCTTTGGCATATGACTAGAACAACAAAACCATCATCAAACTGGGAATATGAACCCCCGAAAGTTTCCTTATGCCTCTTCATCCCAATGTACACACTTTCTTCACACTCATCCAAGACCCACTCATCTGCTTGTCATTACAGATTGGTTTTCACTTTCAAAAAAATTTATATTCGTGGGTTTATACAATATATACTCTGTTTCTTTTGAGAGGTAGTGGAAGACTGACTTCTTTCACTCCACGCAATTATTTGGAGATTTGTCCCCATTCTTCTGTGTATCTATTGTTAATTCTTTTTATTGCAAAATAGTCTCCCTTTGTAAACACAACTTGTTTATCCCTTCACCTGATGATGGATGTTTGGGTTGTTTCCAGTTAGGGGTAAAAGAAGTAAAGCTGTTACAAATATCCATGCAGAAGTCTCCGTGTGGTGGGCATACATCTTAATTTCTTTTGGTAATATACCTAGGATTTGAATGGCTACATAATGTGGCACGTGCGTGTTAACTTTTTAAGAAACTGCCAGAAGTTTTGAAAAGGGTTTCAGTATTTTACATTCCCAGCTGTAGTGTGTAGGGTAATTTCAGCTGTTCACATGCTTGCCAACACTTAAACAGTCTTTTTAATCTAAGCATTTTAATCAGTGTGTAGTGGTATCTTATCATGACTTTAAATTACATTTCCCTAATCACTAATGATGTTGAGCATCTTTTCATGGGTTTATTTGCCATCCATGTGTCCTCTTTGGTAATGTGTCTGCTGAAATATTTTGCCCATTTTTCATTTAATTGGGTTACTTGTATCTGTATGATTGAGTTATAAGAGCTCTTTACATCAATGTATTTATTTGCAAGTCCTTTGTCAGATATATTTTGTTCAAGTATTTTCATCAAGTCAGTGGCTTGCCTTTTTATTTCCATAACAATAGCTTTTGAAGAGCAAATATTTTTAATTTTGAGGGAATATAATTTACTTTTTTAATGGATTGAACTTTGAATACCATATCTAACAACTCTTTGCTTAACCCAAGTTCACAAAGAGTTCTTCTGTGCTTTCTTTTATAATTTTTATAGTTTTAAGTTTTACATTGTCTATGATCATTTTGAGTAAATTTCTCTAAGATTCATTTTCTTTGCATATAGATGCCTAATAGTTTTAGCACCATTTCTTCAAAAGCTATTATTTTTTTCAGTAAATTGTCTTTGTTGAAAATTAATTGACCATACGTACATCTATATCTGGACTTAATATTTTTAAGGTGATTTTTGTTTCTATATTTTTACCAGTATCACACCATCTTAGGTACTGTAGTTTTATAGTAGACCTTAAAATCAAGTAGCATGAATCATCCAACTTTGCCTTTCTTTTACAACATAATTTGGCTTTTCTAATCCTTCACATTTCTACATAAATTTTAAAATCTGCCTGGTAATTTCAACAAAAAGAAACCTCCTGGGATTTTGATTGGGATTTTATTGAACCTATATATCAATTTGACATGAACAGAAATCCTAACAATATTTTTACTCAATTTGTGAATATGCATCTCCATTTATTTATGTTTTCTCTGACTTATTTCAAAAATATATTTTCTTTTTCAAAATAAAGATTTTGCACACAATTTCTTAGATTTATATCTAAATATTTGAGGTGTTTTGTAAATGATGTAATTGTCACTTTTTAATTTCAATTTCAAATTGATTTTTTTGATCTTGTGTTCTTTGATCATATTAAACCCAATCATTAATTTCATTAGCATTTTTTATATTCTTTGGGATTGTCCTCATAGATGATTATGTCACCTGGGAATACATACAGGATAATTACTTCCTTTATAATATCTGTGCTTTTTTCTCCAGTACCCTATTGTTCTGGCCTGGACATTTACTAGCCGTTGAACGGGAGGGGTGAGAATGGACACTCCTGCTTTGTGTCGACCTTAGGGGAAACATATTTGGTCTTTTACTTTTAAGTAAAATTTTAATTGTAGGTTTTATATAAATGCTTTTTATCAGCTTGAGGAAATTTCTTTATATTCTCAGTTTTCTAAGAGATTTTGCTATAAAAGGATGTTTAATTTTTTCAGGTTTTTTTTTTTTCTTTTCTTTTTTTTTTTTTTTTATCTGCATCTATTGAGATGGTCACTTGGTTTGAATTCTTTAGTCTGATGTTATGGTGAACTACAGTGATTGATTTTCAAATGTTGAACAGATCTTGCATACTTAGGGTAAACCAACATGCTCATGATGTATTATCCTTTTTATAGATTGCTGGACTTAATTTGTCAATATTCTATTGAAGAGTTTGGCATCTATGCTCATGAGAGATATTGGTGGTAGTCTTCTTCTTGCAATGGTAGTAGTTTGTCTTTGGTTTGCATATTAGGATGATATTTTTCTCATAAATCACTTAGGAAATGTTTTCTCCTTTTCTATTTTCTGGGGGGATTTGTGTAGCATTAATATTATTTATTTCTTAAATTGTAGAATGTTCCAATGAAGCCATCTGACCCTGGAATTCTCTTGTTGGAAGTTTTTTTTTTAAATTGCAAATTCAATTTCTTAAAATAAATTATTGACTATTGTGTATTTATCTTCTTGAATGAACTTGGTAGCTTATTCCTTTCAAATAATTTGTCCATTTAATCTAAGCTGGCAAGTTCATAAATATGTATGTGTTAATATTTCTTTATTATCATTTTAATGTCTCTAGAGTTTGTAATGACCTTTCCTCCTTTATTCCTGATACTGGTCATTTGTGGCTTTTCTCTGTTTTCCCTGATCAGTCTAGCTAGAGGGTTATCAAAACAAAAACAAAAACGGGTTTTTGCTTCATTGTTTGTTTCTACTGCTTTTCCGTTTTCAGTTTACTTGAATTCAGCTCTCATCTTTATTATTATTATTATTTTTCTCTCGCTTGTTTTGGTTTTAGCTTGCTCTTCTTTTTCTGGTTTCTTAAGGTGGAGTAAGTGGTGTGTTTAATGAGCCTAAAGAGAGTGAAGAGTGTCACATGTTCCCAAGTGACAGACAGAAGGTTCTTCTGCCATCCATCTAACTAAGGCTGAGGATTTAATGAAGAAGAGTGCTTAATTCACAGAGAGTACGGTTTTACTATTTCCCTTACTTTTAGATTACTCTGTCTTTGAAATCTTTGAATCCCCTTGTTTCTAAGGTTGAAATAATGCAAATCATTCTACACCTTTACTTTGGTTCCATCTCTCTGACTCCACAATATCAGATACACAACTTACTTCATGTCTTTCCTTACTATTCTATAATAGATTTTCTGTCTGGTCTACAATCTCAACTCAACATATTCTTCTGAGATTATTTCTTTATCCTTGAAATGACATATAATAACGTAAACTACCACTACTAACATTGCAGCAATATATCCATCTATGTTTGATTTTTAAAAATTCTCCCTTTTTTCTGGGCACTTGCTAAGAGCTTCTCATCTGTAGTTTAGGTTCATCTTCAAATGAGGAAACTATTGTGTATAACTTTGTATTTTTAGCTTTACTTGAACATCTTCCATAAAGAAACCAATTTCTCATCCATGGATCTGCGTTCTCTATCTTCTAACACCAAAACTCTTCTGTCTTTGTTTTCAACACTTTACTAATCTAAAGTGTGCATCACACACTTTTTCTATATTGTTCTACAACATGGAGTCCGCTTTTCACCCTACTAAAGTTATTTTGATTTCATTGTTAACCCCTTTCCAGACTCTTCCATCTCATCTGGTTCCTCTGGGACCCTTGCAGTCTTGTCAGTTAGCTTGCTTCACTCTTGGCCTTCTATTAGTTATTCATTGAGCCAATGATTCTGTTTTGTTTTGTTTTTTTCTAGTTCTTGGTGTTTCCAGTTGGGTCTCTTTCTCTTAAAAACTCCTCCTTCTGAAAGTTTTAAATGGGAGAAGTAATGCATGCTTGTGGCACAGATGAGATAATGCAAATAAATGTAGCAGAAAAAATAATTTTATTCTTCATCTCTAAGGTAAATCAGGTTAATAACCTAGTGTGTTTGTTTGTAGCAGATTATATATTTTCTTCTAGTGACCACAGAAGTAGATCTGGTCCAATACCTCTTCCATAAGAGATGGCTTCTCTTTTACTCTCTCCTTAAACCTGGCAGGTGTCTGTGATGATGTCCATTAACAGAATGTGGCAGACGAAATGCAATTTGACTTCTGAGGTTAGATCATGAGGCACTAAGGTTTCCACATCTCTCTCTCTTTGATTTTGGAACCCACCCAAATTGAGGAAACAGCGCAAAGAAAATGTCAGCCCCCTGCCAATAGCCAGAAGCCAGCAGGAACCTCCAGACATATGAACGAACGAGATTTTGGATGATTCTAGACCCCAGCCTTCAGGTCTCCAGCTGAGACTCTGAACATCATGGAACAGAGATAAGCCATCTAGCTCTGCGGTGTCCGAATTCCTCAATCTGTGAATCCATGAGTGTAATAAATGTATATTTTATGTCACTATTTTTCATATGATTTGAGAGAAAGATTATTTATTTTAGTTTGGTCTTTTGTTTCCCTTTAACTAAAGTTATACTGACTATATTACTCTACAGTTTAACATTTTCGCTAAACAAAATATCAAAAGACAACAATATGGGTGCAATTCTAACTTGAAAACTACAGGGGCTACCGTTTACATAGTCTCTCTGCATAACCGGCAGGTGTCCGGCGCCCCCTGCAGGCATATCTTGATAATCTTACGTCTCATCGTTGTGGATTTTTTTTTTCTTCTTCTTTACTTTGTTTCCAAGCCCATATGCACGTATGTATGCTTATATAGATATGAGGAACGACATTTGTGTCATTGACCGTTTTGTAAAACTAGAGTCATATTTTACACATAACAATTTTATTTTTCATTATATTTTCACTGCTTATACAGTGCCAGGATGTAATACATCTTTAATACCTAATTTCATACTGAACTTATAAAAGCATAAAGGTAGAGAGTATTGTTACTGAAGGAATTATTAGGACAAATTTATTTGGGAAGAACTACAACTCTGATATTTGCAATTGTAGAGATTTCTAAAATTAGCAAAGACAAATCCATAACAAGAATGATAGAAATAGTGTTGATAGAATGCATGTCACTGGGTCAGAGATATTATTTAACCCCCCCAAATAAACTCCATATGACAAGGATTGACCAAGTCAAGAAGCAAGTGCCTGCCATGGATAAGTCCCTCTGACACAAGTTCATGGTTCTAGTAAGGGAGGATGACCACCAATTCCTGCTTCAGAGAAGAGCAGAAAAGCAGAACCACAATAAGGAACCAGAAGAAGAACCACACTTTATTTGAGCCGCATCCACTACCGAATGTCATAATCATCATGTCCATGTACTGGCATATTCATTAAGCCTATTATTTGAGGTTAGACCATGTCTAAGACATCAAGAAAAATATAGTAATGTTTATGTGTCTTTTCACGTTATTTTCGTTTCCTTTTGTGATGGGTACAGGAGAATTGGTGCCTCTCTTGTGGCAACGTTCTTGCCGACAGAAACGTGAAACCAAATTAGCTATAAAAATACTTCAAATCTATACAGCCTACATCTATATTAGATGTTTTGTATAGTTTTGTGAGGAAAATATTATGTTGAAATGATTAATATGCTACCAAAACCTATTCTTTTTTCCAACAGCTAAATAAAACAATCCAACACTATTAAAGAACTGTATGTATAGCCGTATGTTCTGGAAAAGTTCAACTGTTTTGAGTCTGAGAACAAACCACAGAAACGGAGATATCAAACATGACAAGCCCTGCTCTGCCGCTTCACTTTCTACGTTTTCACCCAACTAAATTCTTCTGCATTGCATTGTTCACCACCTGGTATCATATTAAGTTTTGGTTTTCCATCCTTTCTTCCGTCATCAGAATACGTGCTCCATGCTGCTACTCAAAACAGGCACCTTCTTTTTCATCGTTATATTTCCAGTATCTAGAACCTATTAGACACTTGCTAAACATTTCTTAAATAAATAAATTAGTGAACGAAGAAAACAGTTCCTCTGTCAAATGATGAAATGAGCTCTGGTATCACTGACATTGGTGCTAATTGCTTGTAGCAGGTCACAGGACAAATGACGGCAATGTCCCTCCCCTCAAGTTATGACGGAAGGAAAAGATTAGTGAGTTTTGTGAACCAACTCCTGCTTTTCATTTGTTAAAAAAAACCTCAAATGACATCAAAGACAAATGCTTATATTCTGAAGTTCAAATATATTAATATCTTATAAACTTGGAAAAGTTCTGTTGCCAGGCAAAATATAAAGTTAATGAAAAGTCAAGCTGCCAGAGGCCCAGATGGAGAACAAGTTATGTCCTATATACACACCTAGTTTTGCTTCTTGGCAAGAAAAAATGCTGCATACCTTGTAGCAAATCTCTGCCTTCCGTAACCACAGATGTTGTTGACAAGGACTCTGCCCCAAACCCCCAAAACAATTATTTTAATGTTTCATGGTTAACTGCAACAAAGCTAAAAATAAACCACCACATTTTGAAGACATTTTACTGAGAAAATGGAGCATCCCAGAGGATAATTTCAAGTGTTTGATTGAAATTCTCAGTAATGAGGAGAACAGGATAAAACTGATTTTATGAACTATTGAACAGACAAGAGGTCATTCATGAAGTGGTATACTTGAAGTATCTCTGGCTTTATGAATAAAGTAAACACTTCAATTCAGAGACCCTGCTGTCTTGACATAGAGATCAGATTTGTGGTTGCCAAGGGAAAGGGGGGAGGGGGAGGGATGGACTGGGAGTTTGGGATTGGTAGATGCAAACTATTGCATAGAGAATGGATAAACAACAAGGTCCTACTGTAGAGCATGGGAAACTATATCCAGTTTCCTGGGATAAACCATAATGGAAAAGAATATTAAAAAAATATTTTATATATATATATATATATGTATAACAGAGTCACTTTGCTGTAGAGCAGAGATGGACACATTGTAACTCAACTATACTTCAATTAAAAAATAAAAGGAGCAAGATAAAGATAAAATGAACTATGTTTAAAATATTTCAAAAAAAGGAAACCCTGCAGTTGTAATGTCTACAAACTTTTGGTTTAGATGGTGGCTTGTAAGACATTTGGTGGCAGACAGCTATATGAACTCTTCAGAGCTCAGAGAAATCCTGCTAAAAGTTCTGCTTGAAAAAGGAAAGGTATGGTAATTTTTCTGGTGGTAAAATCTTAGCCTTTTTGAAACTTTGGAACTATTATTTAAATTTGCTTCCTTGTAGAAGAATCTTTCAATCGAGATTTGAATCTGCACTAAAGTCACAAACACTGCCAGAGGTGAAGTCATTGAGTTCAGTATAAAGGATATAATATGACATGACTTAACTCCAGAGTCTAGGAAAATTTAAATATTTACTGAATTAGCCTCCCCTTTCCTGGCCAAGAAACTTATAATGTTTATAATTTGCTAAAATATGACTTTAAGACGGTACTTATTTGTTGCCAAGAATAAGAAAATTTGAGATTGATAAGATGGCAAAGAGAATGCTCATAGCTCTTTTTAAAGTCCTCCATAATTTAAATTTTTTATCTAATCCAAATAGCAACATTATTTTTATTTATTTGGATCTAACTTTATGCAGAAGTAAATTTTATTTATTGTTTTCTTTGAGCAATGTGTATTTGGTTCCTTTGTTTTATTCAGGAAGACTGCATCACATGGTCTCATTTGGTATGAGACCTAATTTATATAATTATATTTTTTTTCATTGAAGGACTCAAAATAATACTGCTCAAGTGAGAGGAAAATAGAAATATCATGTACTTTCTTCTAGTTTCTATACATATGTATGTATAATAAGTTTATTGTAGCTTGTTGCAAAACCTGAGCTCATTTCTGTTCAGGAATTTGTTTTATTTTTGTACAACAGATTAAGTGTAAAATTTCCTCTTTAGATACTGTTAGGGAAAATTATCTGACCCAGATGAACCCAATGCTCAATTTAGTGATAATCCTCATGCTGGACATGGCATATGATAGACACAGCAAAGAAAGATGCAGTGATGCACATTGTTCTAATTTCCATGTGCTGTCCCAGGCACAGTCAAGCTTGGGACTTCTGCTTAAAGAATCAGATGCACTCAGTAAGTAACTAGTGTTCTAAGCATTGCTTTAGACCCAGTATTTAAGAAGCTGTGTCTGAAATTCTCATCGTGAGCTGGGTTTTCCCTGTGCATTTGCAGCAGACCATGGACAGACTATTGCCATCCATTCTCATGCTGAAAATGGGCAGAGGAGTAAACAGGTGAAAGACTGTCTTTTTCCCACATAGGCAGTTTCACATTTTCTAGTTCTTTACAGTTTAAAATCCATGCTACAGATTCAAGGCACAAGCAATCTTTTTCCTTTGTACCATCAAACATTAATACTACTTCTAAGATATACAAGGAAGCAGTTCCTAATGCATCTAGGTTGAAAACAGGTAAAAATACTGGTGATAAAAATGTGTTAAAGAAAAGAAGAGAGAGAATATGCATGTTTGTTTGTTTATTTGCTTGTATTTGGTGCCTGGCTCTAAGTACAATGAGTCAGAAAGTAGAAAAAGAAACTGGATGATAACCATCATCAAAAAAAAAAAAAAAAAAAAAAAGAGCTGCTTTTAAGGCTGCACTCAGCAGGGGAAATAAAAATTACACATTTAGGTCAGTCTTGAGGGGTCTCTGAGATCGTTTCAGGCTTAATATTTCTACCTCTATCTCAACATCATACTCAATTAATCTACCCTTCCCCAGAAGTAGAGAGAGATCTTAAAGACAGTCAGTCTTATTCTTTCTTGCTATGAGGACTTTTCTCCTTGAAGAGTATGGCACACAAATTGCAAGATTAAACCTTCTCTTTGGCTCTGAAACCTAAGCTAATATAGCGAGACCTAGTAATGCCTTACAGGGGAAAATAAGTAGAGTGAGATCAGGAAACATAAATTATAGTGACTGAAACGAGCATTCACGTCTGGCCCACAGGACTGTGAAATTTTTCACGTGTAGGAGAACGTTCCAAAAAGAGTGATGTCTGATGAATTCAGGGCTAGTACGGTCCAGGGAAAGAATAACAAGCTTGAGGTTGGTAAAAAAATATTGACAATTCCAAACACTACTGGCCTTATAGGTCATTATCAGAACCCTCCAATGTCCCAGCCAACTTAATTTTCTCGGTAGTTTGACCACTATGGGTAAGTGCTTCTGTTAAAAGATTCATGTGAGTCTTGGTATTGACCTTTCAAAGTGGGAAATGCAATGGAAACTTTTGCTATGGTTTTGTAGCCATTATCTACATTGCAGTTTCCCCAAAATTATGAGAATCAACGTATCAAATATGCGGTTGCCACACAACGTACAATAGTCATGATTCTCGGGGCTTTGTCCCAGCAGAGAAGAATTCTTGCAGAGGCTGGGGACATTTTCATTCAAACTAATAAATGAAAAATAAGTGAATTCTATTTCTCCATGCTTCTACTAAAAAAGGCAATTTTTCCTTTTGCAAATGTACCAGTCCCATAACTGGCCACTTCCTGTGTTTATTTGTGGATTTCCTCTAGTAGTCAATATTAGAGATATAGATGATGGAAATGATCCACTCTCCTTCTGCTTCCTAGCTCTCCAAATTTACTGGACCTCACACATATTAGGTGTTCAGTAAATGTTATCTCCCTTTCTCGTGAGTGATTAGCTGATAGTGAGGTTTCTAAGTAAAGGGAGAGGGAAATTATGATCAAGTCCCTCCAGGGCAGGATGAGTACTGAGACATGTACTCAAAAAGTGATGCAAAGATCTCTGAGTTAAAGCAGACCACAGTAAGGTCTGTACCATCAAGGCTGAGAGCTTTAATTCAAAACTGCAAAAACTAAATAAAGCTCAAATGGTTGCCAAATTGCTAACATATTTCTCCAAATGCAACAAAAGTGTGAACAAGCTGAATAATAGAATAACTGTGCTTGAAAGCCATATATTTCTCATGTAAAATGATCACACAGGATTATTTTGTAGTTGCCCTGGAGGAAAAGAAAAGTCCAGAACACTTAAATATCTTATTATTCAACAAGTTAGTAGGCTGGAACGCAAGAAAAGTCATTTTTTTCTTTTTTTTCTTTTTTTTCTATAAAATTGAGTAAAAACCAAGACCATACTATTGGGATCATATTATTAACGGTTATAGGAGCAAATAAATTGATAACATAAACTGCTTTTGAAGCAGACTAGAATAGTCCTGATAGTTGAAAAGTCTTGTCTGAGAACTTCTTTCATTTTAAGCCTTTAAACAAATATCTTGTAAGAGTAAATATTAATAGAGCTCTATCATAAAAATACCTGGGAGTTCCACGAGTTTAGAGAGCTGAACTCAGTTTATAAAAATGGCAAGAAAATAATGTATTTGGGATCCAGATAACTAAGTATTCTTTCACACCCATTTTCACAAGATTAATATGCTGGAGATTACGCTCCCTTACCTATTTGTATTTATATGCGTAGCCAAATCTAGGAATGGTCACATGTAGTTATTCTTCAAGGGCTTTCATGTGTGTGTTTTAATTATGTTTAAACTGGGGGAAAAACCCTCTTTCTTCTTAGAAGCCATTTCACTAACATTCCCAGGCTTATTATGTGTGTGATTTTTCTGTTTTTATCTAATGTATTTATTTATGTTGTTTTATTTTTCTATTTATTACCCCAAATTGCATCTCAAACCAGTAACTTGGAGACTGTTTATCTTTCTCCATAGGTTGTACGATTAAAGTTTGTTCTTATTGATTTTCCATAATCAGTTGAAGTGGTTTTTAAAAATTCTCTAATCCACATCACAGAGTCCACTCTGAGCTCAAGATAATTTAATACCGTGGTGATCTCAGGCTCAGCTCCCTTGGGGGTAAAGAGGAGGGGAAATTTTTATTTTTTATTTTTAACATCTGTATTGGAGTATAATTGCTTTACAATGGTGTGTTAGTTTCTGGTTTATAACAAAGTAAATCAGCTATACATATATATATATATCCCCATATCTCCTCCCTCTTGTGCCTCCCTCCCATCCTCCCTATCCCATCCCTCTAGGTGGACACAAAGCTCCGAGCTGATCTCCCTGTGCTATGTGGCTGTTTCCCACTAGGTATCTATTTTACATTTGGTAGTGTATATATGTCCATGCCACGACGTGAGAGAGTAGAATGTTCTCTTTTGACAGAACACAAAGCACCCACCCTGTGGATGTTTGGATGCTGGTGAACTCAGCAGGAACAGGGGACCCATGTTCTGTTCTCTGTTCCCACAGCGAGCACAGTGTAGCCTGCACAGTGAGTTTATCTCTTCCGATTTTCCAAGAGTTAGTGAAATATCTGAACAAATTTTGGAGCACTCAAATTAAGGTATTTGAAAAAAAAATCCAAATATATTAATTTTATAAAATGTAAGTAAAATATTTAACCTACCCTGCCTGAAAACACACTGGGCTGTAGCAGTGACTGTAGAGGTCAGAAGGCCAACGAATGGTATCTTGAAAGATATCTCTCAGAAAAGAATTTTGTACCCCATGAATCAGGGCAAAATAAAGACATGCTTAAACTAAAGATGTATCCAAGTCATATAATTTTTCCAAAGGAATTATTTAAAGGATGAATTTTGAGAAAATTGAACAAAAATAGAAGGAGAAGAATATGAAAAAGAAAGACAAAGAAAGAAACTAAGACTTTTTTTTGTAAATCCAAATAAGTATTATATTGGGTGAAAACACAATGATTACATTATTTCTCAATATTCTATGAAAGGTGAAAATAAAATACTCTACAACCATGGCATGGGAAATGGAGAAGGTGTTTGGAGTTGCATCTTTCTCTATATCAACGACCAGTTAGGAAGAGATTTGCTCTATTTATATATTATACTGATCGACTTTAGATATTGTCACACAAATATGTTAAATATTTAAGGTTACCTGAAATATAAATAATTTATGGCTTCAAACTTACATTTGGAAAAAATAAGGGATAGGTAGATAGATAGATGATAGATAGATAAATGAATTTAACCAACAGATATGAAAAAGAAGTAAGAAAGAAGCAAAAAATTGTAGAGTATAGATAAGATGGTACAAAAATGTATCAGTATAACTGAAAATGTCAGTTTTCTACCCACATCCTCTCAGACCCCTTTATTATTTTCACCCTGACAGCCTGCACCCCTGTCTCTCCACTTACACCACTGTTCACCTCTCACTAAAGGCCGACCCTTAACTGATGACAAATACACACAAAAATGTGAAATGAACCAACTCCTGTGCTCCTGGTCAGACAGCTCTGAGCTATGACTGTGTCTCTCCTCTTCCCAGATGTCTCAGAAAGGACGGAGTTAAAGCTACCTTCCATCCAACTTAATCCCACACTTACTTGGCCTCCTTCCCTCCAAGGGTCTGCTCCTGAGGACCTGGTCTAAGATAATTAGTAACAGCAAAAAATTTAATGGACTGCTTTTCCTGTTAAAATATGGGGACTTCCCAATTAGAACCAAACATTTAAAAATAGATAAATTCGGGACTTCCCTGGCAGTCCAGTGGTTAAGGCTTCGCCTTCCAGTGCAGGGGTTGTGGGTTCAATCTCTGGTGAGGGAGCTAAGATCCCACATGCCTCACAGCCAAAAAACCAAAACATAAAACAGAAGCAATATTGTAACAACAATTCAATAAAGACTTTAAAAAATGGTCCACATCAAAAAAATCTTTAAAAAAACAAAAATAGATAAATTAAACGAGACCAAAATCCCTTCCAAAACCTTGATATTATATCAGGCAAATACAAACAGAAAGGAAGTTGGTGAATCTATATTAAGAGATGATAAAATAGACTTTAAGCAAAACAGACGTCACAATAGGTGAAGACCATCTTTACTCCTGATAAAAGACTCATTTCACTTAAAAGATACAGCATTCTTGGATCTGTAGGCACCTAACAAGAATTATAAAATGCAGAACATTAAGATTACAATAAGAAATAGAAAAAAATCACAATTGTGTAGATTTTACATAACTTTCTTAGAAATTGATAGATTAAATAGAAGAAAAAATAGTAGATATAGAAATTCTGAATAACACACTTAACATTCATGTCATCATGGAATATAGTGTGTCCCATACTCAATATTTAGAGAATGATTTTTAAAGCACACAGAGAATTTATGAAAATTATACATACTATAGCCAGTAAAACATATCGCAAACATATTATAAAGATATCTTTATGGTGTCTACCGTATTCTCTGACTTTGACCCTTTGAAATAATTACAAATCAATACTGAAAAGATAACGCAAACATCTTATAATTAGAACACTTTTCTAAAATATAATGTATGAAAGGTAAACTGATGATGAAATATTGAAAGTTAGAGAAATGTGATTTCAACATCTTAGTTGATGTAAATATTATTATTCCATTTCATAGCCAAGGAAGCTGAAAATTAGACACAGGCTTCAGTGTTTTGCCCAAGATATCATAAGGAAATGCCAAAACCAGAAATTAAAGTCAAATCTTTTGATTTGAGAAACTGTTCTTCTTAATGCTAAGTCTGCACACAAAATAACTTGTATAGTTGATGATGCTAACAAATACTTCATTTTACCTAATGAAGTTAATTCTTGGAAACTGAGTGTATCTACATGGAATATCCTGGGATTTGTGAGCGCATCATAGGAAATATATGCAGGCCTAAAATAACCTAACTACTCTCATCTTTGAGTTGTTAAATTATATTTATATTGCATGGGTCATAAAGACTGGATATTGTGTTAATATATGTTTACACTGTGAAAAATAGCAATCATCATCCTGAATAAGCCATATTGCTTGGTAAGATTCTTTATTACATACAAATAGAACAGATTCTGTGTCAGAAGCTACATTTAGTTTTCAAAGATATTTTGTAATATCCACACACTTGTCTTGTGCGTGTATTTCCTTGCTGATTTTGCCTTTCTTTTGGCTTTGAATATATCTCTACAACAAGGAAAGCCCCTTCTAGCTGTTGAAGTCTCTCTGCTGTACTCCAGACATCCCACTCCTGTTTTGTTTGAATGTGTGGCAGGCATTTCAGATTGGCAGGTCCAAATATGAACTCTGGAGCCCTCACCCATCTTCCCCCAGGCCAGATTTACTTTCTGGTACCTTTCTTGGTAGGTGGCCATTCTGACTTTGGGGCTGTCAGACCAGAGAACTTGGCGGGCAAGCTCCACTCCTCTTTTCCGTGAATCCCACAGCCAACTGGTGAGGGGTCTTGTTGACTCAGCCACCACTCCTCTGCAGAATCTGACCCCTTCTCACTGCCCTGAGCTCTTTCCCAGGTGTGAGCCCTGTTGTCTGCATCTGGGGGTCTGCTTGCTTTTGTGATTTACCCTCAGCAGCAAAGCTCTCTATGTCTCTCAGTGGAAGTTGAGGTCCTCAAATGACCCTCAACGTGCTACTGAGATGCCCTCAACACAGCCTGCCCTTCTGGTGTCTCTCCTGCTGCATTTTTGCTGGGTAGTTGGTGCTCCAGCCTGCCCTGCTGACCCCACCCACACACTCCCATCTCACGGACTTGCCATGGCCCTGGACCTCTCCACTCCCCTTATCTGCATGGTTGACTCCTTCCCCTTCCTAAAGACTTTGATCAAGTGCCTCCCTGGCAGACACTCCTGCCCTGACCATACTCCATTATATTATGACCTGCTCTATGTAACTTTTTTTCCTTCCTATCACTTTGCATGTTCTAAGGTGCATTAAGATCTCTTGAGTCATCTTGCCTAATGTTTACTTTCTGTCTCCTTCTTCTGAAAGATGAGGACATTATTTGGTCTTACAGAAATACATATTGGTGCAAACATACGTTCCCAATACTGGCCTAGGCCCTACCCCAGCTTTAGCTGAAGCCAAATGCTGCTCCACACGTTCACTGCAATCTTGATGATTAATGTAACTGATGTTGTCTGAGTGACTCGAGCTTATGACAGAACCTGCCTTACTCATGGGAAAAACATCTGAGGACATGACATTATATGGGTCCTTCTTTGATTCAATACAATGATGAATGTATCAGTTACCCTTTGAATTTTATTAATAAAATATTTCAGTAATATCCTTTTTGGACTAAATTAATAGAAACTATTTTTTCATCTAATTCCACAGTGAGTTGTTAATAGAGCATACCCTACAAATACATTCATTTACACATGCTTTGTTTAAGCAAAGTGATATCTAGACAGGCTTTTTCACAAAGCAATTATTAAATGTAGTAACTTAATTACAGAAGCCTCTGGAAGGAATGGCATTAATGGACCCTATGCCATATCAGTAGATACAGAGCGGGATATGGGATACACAGATTGAATCACAATAGGCGCTTGGAAAGAAGTAGAAGGAGACAGCTATATATCTTCTGGGCTTCGTTTTAAATCTCTATTTTTCATTTCAGAGTTTCTCATTCCCTTAGGTGCCGTATGAACTTAAAAGCAACCTAGATTCTTCATAGGACTTTTAGAGTATATGATAGATCAATAATTTGTTGGTTTGTTTATGAAATATGCCAACTTACTAGGACAGAGTCATTTTTAAGAGGAAGCCAAGATCAATATATATGTGCATAGATTTATGGGTGTTTTTGTTACAATCAGAATAAGTCTGTTTAAAGAATTCAAAACGGCAAGGCTGGCTGTTTTCAGTGTGATCTATTGGCTCACGGGTGCCACTTTAATTCCAGAGACTAAAAATATCACGTCTGAGACTTTTATTCTGATAAACTCTCCTTGAATGTAATTAATTTTAACAGCCAGGGTTTAAAATTGCAGACAAATAGCAATCCAGCTGTAGCTTAACCGCATAATCGCTAGAATCCACACCCTTTCTTGGGAATGTCAAATATTTCTTCACGCCAATGAATTTTAGAGTTACGGCCTTCTGAATTTTCATACTGAATTTTTCCCTTCAGAGAATTAAAGGAAGGAACTGAGAATTATGGCCTTAAATATGTGTCATGACTTAAATATCAAACCAAAAGTGTGTTACCATATGACCAGCAGTTGTACTATTCTCTGTATAGCTGGTTGTATGGTCTGAGCTCTGCCACTCTGAGAAATTAGGTTTGGACAAAGAGAAGACAGAAATAGATGTCTTCCTTCTGTTTATTAATTTCAGTGATACTTTCATTATGTGGGACAGCTGAATTCAACTGGCTGGTCTCCCCACCATTGCAGAATTAGCCCAGCCACATTGATTGGCGTCAGGTGGTCAACTTAGTTGATGGAATAGGACATGAGACATTTAGATGGGGCAGCTGCATTTTCCCTAACCTCCCACTCACATAAAAGAAATGTGGGGATGACTTGGGGAGCAATTGGATGAGAGATGTGGTCATGATCACCAGATTATTGGCTGTTCTTAAGCACTTTCATTTTGGACTCGTAACTCTGAGCCTCATTTAGAAGGCAAATATGTTTTCTCTTCTCATCTGTCCCCAACCCCACTCCATGTTGCCCAACAATAAGGCAGAGACACCTGTATTTCACTTTCCAAGTGTTAATCACCAATCAAAGGAGAAAGACTATTGACTTTAATACCTAAAAACTATTATGAGTAATTAAAATTCTGAACACATATGGGGAACATTGGGTCAATGTCACCTTAGCCAGAACAATGCTAAGTAAACATCTTGGAGGTGAAGGGGAGGCAAAGAGAAGAGGAAATTCCAATGCTGCAGAAGTATATATACGGGTAAAAGTGAAAGTCTTCTCCTCTTTGGAATGCACCCTATAGCTTTATAATTTATGCTTAAGAAAACATCCTGTTTTTATTTAAACAACAACAAAAGAAAACAGCCCATTGTACATTCAGAATAACCTCTGAACTGGTGATTCTTCATGAGGCACAGGATAAGGATGGATGCATGTGACCTGCTTTCTGAACCCAAGACAAAGCACTTCAAGATGGCACATGTGGTGCTGTGAAAAGAGCATGGCTTTGTGGTTAAGAGCTGAACCATGAAAAATTCAAGTCTCGTTTTTCTTCTTAGAATAGATTTTCTATTTTAGAATAGTTTTAGATTTGCAGAAAAAATCATGAAGATAGTATAGAAAGTTTCCATACCCAGCTCCCCTATATTAACATCTTCCATTAGCATGGGGCCTTTGTTAAAATTAATGAACCAATACTGGTATATTATTAGTAGCTAAATTCCATACTTTCAGACTTCCCTGGTTATTACTAGTTATTACTAATGTCCTTTTTCTGCTCCAGGATCCCATACAAGACACCCCATTAGGCTAGTTGTCATGTCTCCATGAGCTCCTCTTGCATGTGACAGTTTCTGAGACTTTTCTCACTTTTGATGACCTTGGTGGTTCTGAGGAGTGCTGGTCAGGTGTTTTGTAGAGTGATCTTCAACTGGTATTAGTCTGATGTTTTTCTCAAAGTTAGACATGGGTTAGCTATTTTTAGGAAGAAGACCATGGAAGTAAAGTGCCCTCTTCATCCCATCAATTAGGAATAGCATACTGGGTATAATAGTGGTCTCCAAATCCTAATCCTTGGGACTTACGAATGTGACCTTATGCGGATATAGGCTCTCTGCAGGTGTAATTACATTAAGGATCTTGAGATGAGACCATCCTGGGTTTAGGGTGGTCACTAACCTAGGGACTCATGTCCTTATTAGGGAGAGGAGAGGGAGATTTGAGACAAGGGGAAGGGCCGTGTGAAGATGGGGGCAGATGTTGGAGTGGTGTGGTCCCCAGCCAAGGAGCCTAGAGCTGCCGGGAGCTGAAGGAGGTGAGGAAGGATCCTGTCCTAAATCCTTCAGAGAGAGTGTGGCCCTGCTGACACCTTGGTTTAGGACTTCCAGCCTTCACAACTGTGGGAGAATACATTTCTGTTGTTTTACCAATTTTTGTTTTTTCTTTTGGCCTCGCAGTATGTGGGATCTTAGTTCCCTGACCAGGGATCGAACCCATGCCCCCTGTATTGGAAGTGTGGAGTCTTAACCACTGGACCACCATGGAAGTCCAAATTTCTGTTGTTTTATCCCCACCCCCACCCACCCAGTTTGAGGTAATTCATTACGGCAGTCCCAGGAACTGATGCATGTCTATACTTGTCACGACAGATGTTAATCTGATCACCTGGCCAGGTGGTGATCTTCAGGCTGCTCCACTGTCACTGTGTAATACAGTAATTAGAGTCACGGAGCACAGTCACAGCCGGCACTTAAGGGCTGGGGACTCTACCACCTCCTGTGGGCATATGAGATAGGTAACATTTTCAGAATTCTGCAGAGGAGATATATCTCTTCTCTCCATTTATTTCCTTCTTCAATCATTTAATTGTATCATTATGGACTCAGGGATGTTTACTTTATGCTTTGTTTTATCATCCCATACTGATACTGTGTTATTTACTGTGTTGGTAAATGGTTCCAGTTTTGGCCATGGGGATTGTGTCACTTGGCTCCTGTGTACCTTTGACACACTCCCATCATTGCTGCTTTTTATTGTTGTTTTTTTGAACACTTTCTTTTTATTTTTGTTTTTAACATCTTTATTGGAGTATAATTGCTTTACAATAGTGTGTTAGTTTCTGCTTTATAACAAAGTGAATCAGCTATAAATATATGGGGATATATATATCCCCATATATATATATATGTGTGTGTGTATATATATATATATAATTACTTATATCCAGATATATGGGGGAATATATATATATATATCCCAATATCTCTTCCCTTGTGTGTCTCCCTCCCTCCAACCCTCCCTATCCCACCCCTCTAGGTGGTCACAAAGCACCCTGGCACTATGTGCTGCTCCAGGCTCATCTCCAGTTCGGAACCAACCATTTCTCCAAGGGGAAATGGTCCTCTTAATGAAAGAGATCACAAACAAAGATCTGGATGCTAGTAGCTGCTGGCTATGGGGATAGATTTCTGCTGTTTACTACATGTTGGTCTTTAAATAGCCTACTTAACCTCTCTGAACTCCACTTTATTTTTCAAACTAAGGGTTATACTGCAATAAAAATGGCTCTCAACCAATTTTGACTTGACAAACTAGCCAAATTAACCCCTATTCCTCATTCCTCCTTTAAATTCCTGATAACCATGTGAAGAAAAAATGTGATTAAGGCACGTGACTAAAATATCCTATAAAATGAAGTATTCAAGCAACTCACATTTAGAAGACAAAGTATGAAAACTGGACATATCCTATTCCAATTACTCCACAAAGTATCTGCAAGTTTTCATTCCCTTATTAAAAATGCAGACATCATAGGCTAAGCCTTAAGTGTACGTTTTTTAAAGAAGGATTTGGAAATTCAACCTCAACAGAACTTATTTTAATAAATGGTCTCTACCCTTTTCAAAAGATTGTCAAATAAATGTACACTTAGAGTTTAAATTTTAAGAAATGTGGTTTCCCAGGGGTTGTGGTTAAAATATTTAATAACTGGTGGGTAGGGCATGGCCATAAGCATTCAGATTGGTTCTGTGTGAAAGCCCTCTGGGGAGAGCAGGCATGGTCTTGAGGTGTTAGGTATATCACAGTGTTGTGCCTGGTGTTAATCTTTTAATTTCTGGAATCCGGGTGTTCCAGGGACCCACCGAGGAGGGAAGTAGAAAGGCACTGAGTGAGTGTTACAGACCAGGCAGCAGCTAGCTGCCATTCTGCACAGGAGCATCTGAGGACTTGATGCTCTGAATGCGGTCTTGGTGCACAGTGACGGGCTCCCCACCCAGCCTATGAGTCTCACCGACAATTCCATGCCTTAACTGACCCTTTGAGTAGCTGATGAGTTAACTGGACTAGAGGGCTTTACTAGTCCTCTTTCATGGGGCTGGTGCAAGGACCTGGCAGTAGGAAGGGCCTACTCACCTGTGGGCCTGTGAACCTCACCATATTGTCACCTTGTCATGGCAATTTTCTGACTTCAGGGCACCCAACCAGAGCCTTTGCTTGGCCAAATTCTTTCCTTAGTGTGTCTGAGATAGAAAATGCACACAGATTTTGAAGAGGCATTACAAACATCATGCCACCCAGGTAATTTTCTTCCATTTTTTTAAAATGTATTTTTATACAATTTTTAAAGGTTACTTTCCATTTACAATGATTACACCTAGGTAATTCTTAACCTCTTTAAATCTGCTCTTCTCATCTATATAAAGGGAAGTAGAGTGTTGGGTTTAAATAGTAAGCATTAAAACTTAAGGATTAAATGCTATAAAATGTTTGTAAGGAGTACTCAATAACTAGCTGTAGCCAATTGCTTATTTATACAAATACAGATGTAAATTGTGGGCAAGGTAGGCAAGTAAATAGAAGATTGAAATGCAGTGTGGTAAGCATTTTACTTTATATTTAAAAATATTTGTTTATTTATTTATTTATTTCGGCTGCACTTGGTCTTAGTCACGGTGTGGTGTTTTAAACAGAAGGATGTACGTGGTGCTATGGGAGTAGATAAAAACATATAATTAAGCACTTTCCATTTCCCAGGAATTGGTTTAGACATTTTACAGGTGGTTCACAGCACAGCACAGCCAAGCTCTCTCATCAGTGGTAAAAACTGAGGCACAAAGAGGGCCCGTCATTCCTTAAATGGGCAGCTGAGGTTGGGACCCAGGCCCTGGCTCTAGGCCCATGTTTGGTCCTGCTGGCTGGTCCTGGAGAGCTGAACATGGAACAGGGCTCTTGAAGTACAGGTGACCCTGTCTTTGTGTGGAGAGGAGGTGGTCAGTCAATGGGTGTGGAAGGACTGTCAGAAGGACAGAGGCCCCTGCCAAGGCTGGTGCCCCACGTGGTCAGGGCTCTGGCTGTCCAGTGGGGTGGCTGCCTTTGAGGGCTCTTTGGGGAGGGATCTGCCCAGAGGAAACAAGCAAGGTCAAGTTATTAAACATTTATCAACCAAGAAACATTTTATCAAGTGTCTTTCTTTGTGGTAAAAACAAACTCACCAGGGGTTGCCAACCATGGTTCTCCTGAAGACTTGGGGGCATGGAAGGGAGAGGGCCAACTGGCATATAATTGAGCATCTACTTGTTTTATTCTTAAAAGTAAAAAGAGCTCAAAAGAGGAGCAATATGGACATTTGTTAGACCAGGAGACAGTGGGTGTGTTCGTTTGCTGGGGATTCTCAGCAAAATACCACAGACTGAGTGGATTAAACAACATACATGTATTGTCTCACAGTCTGGAGGCCAGAAGTCCAAGATCCAGGTGTGGGCAGGGTTGATCCTCCTGAGGCTGGGGCGAGACTCTGCTCCAGGCTCCTCTCCTGCTGGTGGTTGCTGACCATCCTTTGCTGTTAGAAGCACCTCCCCAATCTCTACCTTCATGTTTGCATGATATTCTCCTTGTGTGCTTGTCTGTGTCCCATAAGTATCCCCCTTTTTATAAGTATGCCAGTTATATTAGATTAGGACTTACTCCAATGCCCTCATTTTAACTTAATTACCTTTGTAAAGACCCCTCATCCCCAGAAAAGGTCACATTTTGATGTACTACGGGTTAGGACTTCAACATATGAATTTTAGGGGAAACAATTCAACACATAGCAGCAAGAGTAGTTACAATCATGTAATACCATGAATTAGGGTAATAAAATTGTTCTTTCTTAATTTAAAACAAGTAAACATTATTTACAAAGTAAATCTCAGGGTAGTTCAAACCACAAATAATTATGTTCTTTTACATATTATTTATCTTACAGGCTGTTATAAAAATCATCTAAGTATTTTTTTTTTTATTTATCAAAGAATAACAGCACTTAAATTCATCATTGTCTCTCATTGTGGGCCTACAGTATTTTAGAGTTGTTTTGCTTGGTCTTTTCATTCATGGGGTAGTGAATATATTTTTAGTGTGACATTATTTGTGGACACAAGAAATAAAGTCATATCTAAAATGTATTTCTCTTTCATTGGAAGTTGAAGGAATAAGGTTTATTCTTGTGTCAAAGTAATTTTGCACAGCTCTTCACTGTAGAGTTCTGAGTAAACTCATGTTTATTTTGGATAACTTAAAATCATCATTTTTATTTATCATATTCATCATAGCAAAAGGTCTATTTTATAGGCCAGAAGAACAAAGGAATATGGTAAAAATAAACTTTTTAGAATGGATATATTTTTCTTCCAAAGAGCAAATATTCCAAATCCACCAATGGGTGTCTTTTAGAGCAACTGTTCACAAATTGTTCTGGGATGTATGCTGGTCCCAGAGGTCCCTCTAGGTGACCCCCAGGCTAATCTCATGTAGTATTGATGCTTATAATATGAAAATGTCTATATTTTAGTTTCCAGAATGGAAAGTTCATGAATAATGTATAATATTTAATAAAACCAGACATTGCCTCATTAATGTCTCATCAAAAGTAGAATGGATCGTTCCCTTAAATCTGGCACTTTTGGGTCATGTACTGGGTAAGATTGGATAGATGGATATATGTCCTTTTACCCTCTTAAACACGTTTATAATCCAGCGAATCTGAGACTTAATTTCTGGAAGGTTTTAATCACTAATCAGATTAAAGTCAAAATAAAAAAAAAAACTCATGTATTTATTAAGTCATTCCCTTTGCAATGAGTATTTTTGTTTGCTTGTTACATGAAATGTTTATGAGGAAAATGAAGCCTAAAGATACAGGACTTTTGCAAAGGGCACACCATAAAGTAGGAGGAAAATTACAGAACTGCTGCTTATACTTATTTTTTAATTTGCACTATTTGAGGCCCATCACATTTATTTTAGGGGGATAGTTGATCATTTGTCATGAGAAAATCATACCAGAAAAAACCTCTATGACCTCTAACACTGATCTGTCAGTCTACACTCAAATCTCAAATTACCTAAAAAGTGAATCATTCCCATTAGTTACCCTGTATATTATCTGATACCTATTTGTATTATCAACCATTATAAAAGCTATTGTGAACTCATAACCTCTCTAAGTGACAGGTAGTAAATAATTAGTTTTGTCTTATCTTGACATTGTATTCTCTCAGAATTTAAATGGATCTTAAAATTTTGTCACTGACTTTTAAAAACCATAATTACTTGGTCTTTTCACAAGTTGGCAAACATATCTTTTTAAACCCAAATATGTCTTGCATTTCTCATATATGCATTATATGATTTAATGATTTTCCACCCTCCTCCTCTTTCTGCATTTGTTATGGACATTGTAGGATCAGAGTGGGAAGGAAGTGGGTTGCATGGAGCTGGTTGGCTAAGGAAGCGGGATTGGATGGGACGGTTGGGTGGAGGCTGTGGAGAGTTGACATGAAGAGGAGTGGAGGGGCTTGTCCTTGATTTGTGGACTGGTGTAGGGGGAAGCTAATGAAATCCCCCTTAAGAATCATTTATCTTCAAATGGGGACAACAGGTTGATTGAATCACAGTAGCTGACTCTGTGGGTTATAGTAACTCAAGTCCAGGCTCTCTGCAAAATGAGAGTCCAGAGGCTGCCAGGATCCCCTGATGATCTTACTCAGCCAACCATTTACAATCTCACCTGAGACAATTGAATTCAGTTGAAGCATTCAAGAGAACATTATACCACTGCAAAATGATCCTACATATGGCCTGAACTGCCATTCATGGTCTGATCCTGCCCATCTCTGTAACCTCACCCCTCTCTATTCCCCAGCTCACAATTCAGACTTCCCTTTGGGGTTCCCCGGTGTGTCCTGACTCTCAGGTCCACCCCTGCCTTGCACATGCCACCTTCTTTGTTTTCTACCCTGAGGCCAGGACATTCTTCCTTTATCCCTAGGATAAGTGCTCAGGTGTCATCTACAGGGTCTCTCCATTACAATCTAGGTGAACCCCTCTCCCAGGCACTTAATCATACTTCCCCATAATTGTCCTGAGGTTGTTCCATTAGCTGGGGATTTCCTGGAGGTCAGAGGATTAATTATCAATTTTACTTGAATTTCTGTTACCGAGGAAGGAGCACTGTGTATGGTAGATGCTCTAGGAAAGATCCATAACTGATTCACTGAATTAAGGAAATTAACCTGATAACAAAGTAGAGAAATACATGGACTGAGGGTTGGGTGGATAACTGTGAAGAAGAGAGTGAAAGAAGTTATAAATCTGATTCAATAGCCCTGGCAAGTGATAACTAACAAGATGGTCATAGGATGGAGAGGAAAATACACTGGTCAATGAAAAATGTTAACATTTCCATGAAAAATTCATAACTAAGCACCTTATTAAATATATCATAGAAACCTTGGTTTGCCAGATGCATTTGTTTTTTTTAAATGAAAATTGTGAAGGACTGTAGTATATCTACCTAGAAGATATTGATCCCTTAATTAAGGTGTATCTATACCAGTGTTATTTTTAACTCTCTCCTAATTTGCTGACTCTCTTCTCTCCTACTCTGATTTCCCTCTGGCTCCTTCTCTCCCATTGCATTTTCCACCAAATTCTATTTGTGAATCAATTTGTCCCTAAGAATAGAGCAGCCTTTGCAAAAATGTTTTCAGTACACAAAGAATGGAGAGTACAAGCAAGTTAATCAAAGGTGATCCAATTAGTGACTTTTTTTTTTCTAGGACAGAGATATTGAGTTTTCATTTACTATGGGAAAAAATAGCACCAAAATAAAAACTATACGTTCAGTATCATTTTTAAATAAAGAAAAGTGCAGATGCATTTAGAAAGTTATTTTTTAATCAGCTAACAGTGAGGTGCTTGGAACCAGGTATCTACCAAGGAAGTTATTTTAAAAAGGCCTAATACTGAGGGTCCTGAAATGCTTTCTCTGTAACCAAATCCTTTGAGCAGAGCATAGATAAACATCACCAAAGCCATTAAAACATCATTAATATCCTGGAAGTTATGAAAATAAGACAGGCTAGTTTGATCCTGCTCTGTGGTCTACCCTCCTCCTCCAAAAAAAAAAAATCTCATTTGTGAAGTGGACTTCTAGTTATGAAGAGAGGGAAGATTTCTGCCCCTCTCTTCCAGCCTCATTGGCCATTTATCCTTTAATCACAATCCAGATATTTAGAGAGCTGAAGTGATGAAGTCTCTCTCTTTTCATTTCCATTGATCATAATGTTTCAACAAGACGATTCCAACCACCTCCTCTCTAGGTAACCTACCTAGAAATCCATCTTCCACAGTCAGCCTGTGCAAAGGAGATTCGGCTCTGGGTTGAAGATGTTCAATTTCATTTCTAAATTGGCCCTAGACATTGGTGGATTAAATGATTAGAGGAAACATGCCAGTACATCTCAAAAGACACAAAAAGACATCTGCTCACTGATTGAATCCAATCATCTATGAGTTGAAGCAGAACAAACTTTGAAACAGGGTTCCTCTAGTAACACATTACATGGAAGGAATGAGTCAAGGTTTTGAATTAGCACTTGGACACTATGCTGTAACTGGCACACTGAGATAAAACATGGACTTTCCCAGGCTTGCCACCCAATATAAATTAATGCAGATAAACGGGCACTTTCTTGCTTTAGTGCAGCTATTTGCATGATTTTTGTGAAAAGTTCTGGGGTACCAGGTAGTACCTAGGAAAGAAGGAATTATTTATTTATGATCTTTGCTGTGTCATGATGATAGTTGAGCCCTTGAAATCTGTGATGGCGAGGTAGGCAAGTGTTCAATATTTCAAGTGGAGAATCTAAAGAAAAGTTCAACAACAGTCACAGGGTCCTGGAGGATATTTTTACAAAGCTTTAAAAGAGTGCACAAATCTAGGACCACTGATCCTTTACTGCTGTATCCAGGTAGAATAATGTGATCACTTCTCCATCACAGCTCACTTCATTTATATTTTTGTTACAGTAAAAAAAAAAAACTTTCTGAATAAATTTTGTAATTCCTAATAAATATAATGCAAAAAGGAAAAATATTTATTAAACTCTACAATTTATTGCAACATGCAGAGAGATTAGGGTTATAGAATAGTTGAAATTGAAATTACAACTTTAGTCATGGATTTGGTATTGATTCTATATTTTCCTCTTCACACATCCAATGAGGAAAATGTCCATTAGTTAAAGAAGATGTGTGATAAATATTCACTTCCGTTTTATGTGCCTCATCTTTTTTAAATTTTTATTTTATTTTTCTGTTTCCCAAGCAGCTCCAGTTCTACAGGTAGCTATGGAAATACTAAACAGCTATAGACCAGAAGGGTTGTCTTCAGGTAAAAGTGGCTTGTACTAAAGTGTGTATGAAAACAAGTGAGCTTCATGAAACAATGTCTGAAAAAGAGAGAAATGAGATTAAATTTGGGGTATGAAGTTGATGTCCAGAAAAGAGTTAAGTAAATAACAAAAAGGTAGCCATTTGGGGAATTAAGAACATCTTGGTGACTGTGGAAGAATGAAAAGAGAAGGGAGCTCTAAAGGGCTGGTAAAGGGAGAAGAACCTACTCACAGGGGTAGAGAAAGCCCAGAGACTCAGGTTACACACACCACGCATATACCTGGTTTCCACATTGGTAGAAACAAAATTACTATTTTTAGCATGAAGAATATTGCGTTATGGGAACTTTACTACATTTCACATTACAATGAATTTAAAGACACAATTATAATATTTTTAGAATAAATTTTAGTTAGAAATGACTTTTTAAACACAGCAAAATTGCAATTTTACTGGTCCCTGTAAACATGGAGATTAAGACAAAGTGAGTTTGGCCAGTTTATGCAAGTTTATGTTTCACTCAGGCTGTTCATCATTTCCCTGTGTGTGGTTTTCATCATTTGAAAACCAGAGTCTGAAAGAACCACATGGCGCATGCCTGAAATTCTCACTAGAAGACATCTAAATCACTGAGTATAGGATTATTGTTTAGATGGAACTTAAAGACAGAAGAAAGACTCCATGGTGAGAATGGAAAACACAAATCTGACTTTTCTCTAACTTTATAATTTGTACCCTGAAATCCTGTCCATACAGTAAGGGAGAGTTTGTGAAAGTTAAAATGATTCATTGAGTATGATCATAAATCAAAAGATTCTATAAAAATAATAACACAAAATAATGGGAAGATAATATAGGGACATAGATATTAGTCATTTATTGCTGCCTATGAAATTACACCAACAGGTAAGCACCTAAAACAAGAGTCATCATTAATTATCTCACAGAGTTTCTGGGTACCAAGATTTTGGGTAGTTCTGGTTCAGGTCAGTCAAGATGTTGGGCAGGGCTCCAGTCACCTGAAGACTTGATGGGGCTATGGAGTCCCATCCAGCATGGCTCCCCACACAGCTGACAGACTGTTACTGGCTATGAGCAGGAGTCCTTACATCCTCTCCACACAGACCTCGTGCGTGTCCTCATGACATGGCAGCTGGCTTCTCCCAAAGTAACTGAGTCAAGAGAAAGCAAGGCCAAAGCTACCATGTCTTATATGACCTATCCTCAGAAGCGACATTCTGTTGTATCTTTAATTTACCACTGAATACAGAGGTCATTCTGATTCATTGTGGATAACTACAATGAGCTAGAAACACTAAGAGGTAAGAATTATTGGGGTCATCTTGTAAGTTGGCTACCACACTGGATGAAATTCCTCCAAAGACATGCACTAAAAGTGACCCACTGTGACCCTAGAATCTTGACACAAAAGACCCCTATCCAGCAGTAGACATGTTAAAATATTCAATAGAACAGTCCAAACAGATGACTGAGAAATCCACTCTCACAGTAGTTACCATGCTCCTCATATTTCTTCTTAAGCCACTGAAGTCCAGTTTCTTCCACCACTATTTCTTTTTGGGGGGATACTATTCTCTGCAGGATTTTTGTGACTCTGATGCAGACACAGTCTCCTGACTTTTAACATCTGTCCAACTGCTGAATCCAAAGACTCCTGTCCTGGCTTTTCTTCTCCCCACATTACCTACATGGGCTGAGCATTCTTTCTCTCCAGAATGTCCTCCTGTCTCTTTCTCAGGATATTTTAGGGTTTCTATTACTCTGACTTTCCTTGAGATGACCTTACAATTTCCTTCAAATGCCATTAATCCCACATCCATCTTCAATGATTTTCCCTGGCAATAACTCTGTTTGAGTGATTGCATCTATTCTTGTGGAGACACCACTGACTTCTACCCAAAAGAAATCAGTGTCTTTACCTCTAGGGAACACAGAGCTCCAGGTACATGCACCTTACTGTCTATTGCACACCCACAGTTAATGTTTCCTGGACACCTCAAAATCCCAACGTCCTCCACTGACCTCAGCTTCTACCACCTCTCCTACCTCATAAAAGTCTTCTCCTACTCTGCCCAAACCTGGCATCCACTCATCTGTGACTTCTAGATGGCTTCCCTTCTGGTACTCCCCACAGAAATCAGGTTTGTACTTTGCTTTATTCAAAACCAACTTGAAGTCTGTCTCCTTTTCAGTTTCATGGGTCAAATGTATTACCAAGATGCTTCCAATGCTCCTGTACTGATAACCTACCTAGAAATTTACCACACTTTAATTCATCTTCCAAAATGCCACCAGAAGTGTTTTTCTAAAAAATCATGTACATTATCCTCAAGAAATTTGTCAATAGTTATCATTGCAATGAGGATAACACTCAAATCTATTGGTGAGACACTTTTCCCCATAGTCAGGGTCCCAGTTACCAAAATACCTTTCCAAAGTTATAATCTGATATCCTTGCCTGACTTTATAGTCATTCACAGCTCTAGAACTTCAAACATACACACACATGCGCGCACGGTGCGTGCAACTGACACATGCACTGATAGCCCAGCTCAAGCCTCTGGAGCCCAGGAAAGTCCTGCTTCTGCCATGGATGCCTAGAAAGCCCAGTTCAGCTTCTGAGTCACAGAAACAAGAGTCAAGACAGAAATAGATTCCCATCTCTGATAAAGGGCTGATGGCATGTCTTTCATTTCTGATTCCAAAGCAACTCCAGTGAACTTGGGGCCTTGCTCCACTTGGTCATGACTGAAAATGTTTGACCATTACGTCTTCAAATATATTTTCTGCTACAACCCCTCACTTTCTCCCAGATTCCTATCACATGTATGTTAGCTCTTTTGACATTGCCCCAAAGAGCACTGAGGCTTAATTGATTTTTTTTCAATTTGCTTATTCTATGCTCTTTGGGTTGAATAATTTCTATTTATTTAACCAGTTTTACTATTTTCTTATAGTATCTTTATTCTGCTATAAGACTCATCGAGTGATTTTTTTTTTTTAACAAAATCATAGAGGGCTCACTTTGAGACTAAGTAGGACTCCTAGTATACGTCTTCAACCATTTGTGCCTGGGAGTGGAGAGCTGTTGTTTTCATTGATTCTGCTTCCTCTGGGTTTCCTATCATGTCAAAGTCTGAAGAAAATCAGACTGTAAGAGTAACTTCCTTCTAGGACACAGAGAAAGAGACCAGAGCTCTTTACTTCCTCATGTTACATAGAGAGAGAGACATTTAAGATTATTTAGTGTGAGTTATGTTAACCGGTACAAAAGTATTTCTATTCATAGTATATTTTTGTAATAATAAAAATACATACACTGTCCTCTAGACAACATCACCTGGTGGCCTTGTTTCTACTTTTGCTCTAAGACTTAAATCATCAACAGAGGGAATTTCTACCCACTGGTGGAAATCTGCTTCATCATGTTCATATCACATCCTCTCTGTGTCAATCATTACCCTTGGTTAAAGCCAAGTCTCTCTGAGCTCCTCCATTGCCAAGAATCTTGCAAATTTCATTGAAGTTTGCCCCCGTAGGGGAAAACATTAAATTCACTCACTCAGTTTATTTCCTTTTTCTTTTGGCACATGAAGAGTTAAGCATCAAATAACTTCAGAAAGTCAATTAAAAAGGGATAGTGTAGCTTAATCACAGGACTTTTCCTATCTATTTTTTCCAGTAGTTACTTTAAAACTGCTAACTTGAAATCACAGTCCTGTGCTGTCTTCAGAAGTTCACTCAATCAAAAGCCAAGTGCTGAGTAATCAAAGATCTTAATAACTGGAAGTTCTAACCCTAACCGCAAGCGGATTAAAAATCCAGTAGCCAGAGCGCAGTCCTTCGATCCAGCAAGCTCCTGTGCATAATGAGAAACCCTTAAAGCCCCAGATCACAGCCATGGCCTTGCCCACTGTAGAACTAAGTGGAAAACCTCTTTAATTCCTTAAGAGATCCTATCTGCCTGATGAAAATAGATACTGGCTTCTGTGTAGCATGATTAGAAGAATGGGAGGGGATTAGCAAGGATGCTGGGGAGAGGCTCAGCCTTGCTCATTTACATGGTATTACCGCTGACAGGTGATGTTAACAGAAAGAAGGGACCTAAAGGCAAAGGGTCTCTGAATTAAAGCAGCATTTATTACTCAAGTTAGAGAGGGATTAAGGTCCATTTATTTTGCCATATCCAATTTTATAAGCCTACTAAGCACTTTGATGCTTCCTTTTATATTTTTCTGTGGAAAACAGCCAAGCTGTTTGGAGAGATGTTTATTTTCATTCAGAACAACCTATCAACAGATTGTAACTGAAATGTAAATGGTTGTAGCAATATTCTTTTCCTTCATGTTGGCATGAATGAAAATCATCCCTGTTTTTTTAGAGTATAAATATTTAAAAGCCACATTCTTTAGCACTATGTTATTGCTTACTTATTTCTACATAACATGTATATATGGTATACCATAGTACATACACAACGTACTACATTATGCTAAAATATATATATATATATATATATATATATATATATATATATATATACTATATATAGTATAGCATAGCAATATTTCATATTAGGTAATTTATTGAAATGATTCCCTATTTTGGAATACCATGTCTTTGATAAGTCTATAAATTTTCTCTCATATGAGTATAAAATTTATTTATTTATACATTTAGCATTGAAATCTGAAGTTAATATACACTAGAGATAATAAATCTTCAGAAACATCTTAGATTCTCTTAGAATCTCTTCCATAGAACTTAGAATTTTGTAGTGTATTTTGCTAGTTCCAGTGCTCCCGTAATATGCTCCTTTTGAAAAAATTTTAAAAAAAAGTCAATTATATGAATAATTGTAAAATGACTTTAAACTAATAATATCTCCTAGCTAAACTATTACTTAATTGCTTGACATTAATATACAAGCAAAATGCTTATACATTTGGAATTTTTTTCAACTCATAATTTTTAAAACACAGTTGATTTTCTACCCAGACTGTTACCTCTAAATTCATTGTTTCAAGGCAGTATAAGACTGTCATCCTATATGAAAGTTTTGAAAGCCACTTCTTAAAAATAAACTTTGTTATACCAAGATAACACAATTTTTCTACTGTGTTGTCTGATATATGTTTTATAGTTTTACATTTTACATTTAAATAATTTTGTGTGTAGTATGTGGTATGAATTGAAAGATTTTTGTTTGGTTTTATTTTGATTTTTGCCTATTAATATCTATATTATTTTGCTAATGCTGCCATAGCAAAATACCACAGACTGGGTGACTTAAACAACAGAAATGTATTTTTTCACAGTTCTGGAGGCTGGAAAGTCCATGATTAAGGTGTTGGAAGGTTTGCTTTCTCCTGAGGCTTCTCTCCTTGGCTTTCAGATGGTGTTTCTTGCTATGTGCTCACACAGACGCCTTTGGTGTGTGTTGTCTGTGCCTTAATCTCCTCTTCTTATAATGACACTTGTCATAAGATCAGGACCACCCAAATGACCTCATCTTACCTTAATTACCTATTTAAAGGGCCTATCTCCAAATGCAGTCACATTCTGAGGTACTGGGAGTTAGGACTTTAATGTATGAATGAGGAGAAATAGACACATACCTAATGATATTCAGAGACTTCAATACCCTTCTTCAACAATTGATGAAACTAATGGACAGAAACCGTATATCATCTCAATAGAAATAGAAAAATTATTTGACAATATTTAATATTCATTACTGATAAAGAATCCTAGCAAAGTAGAAAGAGAGGGTGACATACTAAACTTGAAATGACATCTACAGAAAACTTACAGCTAACAGCATAGTTAACACTGGAAAAACTTATGCTTTCTTTCTAAGATCAGAAACAAGAAAATGTTGTCTGCTCTCATCACTTCTATACAAACTAGTACTAAAAGTTTTAGCTAGTGCAATAAGAAAGAAAATTAAAAAAATATATATACAAATAAAAGACATCCAGATCGGAAAGGAAAAAGTAAATCATCTTTATTTTCAGATGCCATGATTGTCAACATAAAAATCTGATGGGATCTACAAAAAAATAAGAGAACTAATAACTGAGCTTATCAAGGTAATTGCATACAAGAACAATACACAAGAAGACATGGTATTTCTATATTCTAGCCAAAAACCATTGGAAATTAAAAATTTTTAATATTATTTATGATGTTATACAAATATGAAATACTTAGGGATAAAATTACAGAAGATTTGCAAGTCTTATATAATAAACTCTATAAAACTGGTGAGAAAAATTAAAGGAGACCTAACTAGATGCAAGATATGCTTTTCTCATGGATTTGAAATACCTATGATATTTCACTGCATGCTGTGCTGCATACAGAATAGACTATAATGTGAGTGTGGGCAAAGTCGAAAGGCAGAGAAGTACCACCCAGAGAAGGGACTATAATTCAAGGGCACTGAGAATCAAATGTTCCAATGTTTACTCACAGCTAGAGGGGAGAGAAAGTACTCAGGATCCAGCCCCTGGCAATGTCTGCCCCCATGGCAATTGGATCCATTCTGTAGCTGATGTTGGCAGTATGTCTTAACAGCATTTGGTCCTTCAGTAGAAGGCCCCCCAACCCCTGCCTAGAGGGCTCCAAGACACAAAAAGCTGGGGGGTATGCCTGAGGGTCATTGATATGTACATAGCTAAGCGGTTTCTGAAACATTTACATGCTCCCAATGCAGAGGAAACAGGGATACACTGGCTGAGCTCTGAGCTCTTTGCATGCAATGCAATTTGTGAGCTTACCAGCACATCCTGTACCCAGCACAATGTTTTCCTTGGGAATGCAGGTGAGGCATCATGTTGTTCTAGGACCCTACCTTTGCACTTCATATTTTAGGATGCTCTGTTATTAGGTGAATAAACATTTATACTTTGTAATGTCTTCTTGATGAATTTACCCCTTTGCCATTATGAAATGTTCTTATTTTTCCCTGGTTATATATATTTGCTCTGAAACCTACATTGTTTCAGGTTAATATAGTCAAGTCAGCTTTTTAAAATTAATGTTAACATGTAATATATTTTTCATCTTACTTTTAGCTTATGTGTGACTTTATATTTAAAGTACTTTTCTTGCAGGCTGAAAATATGTGTGTGTTGCTTTTTGATCAAATATGACAATCTGGGCCTTTTTTTTTTTTAGTTATTTTATTATTTATTTATTTATTCATTTGGCTGCATTGGGTCTTCATTGCTGCACGCAGGCTTTCTCTAGTTGGGGTGAGCAGGGTCTACTCTTTATTGCAGTGTGTGGGATTCTCATTGCAGTGGTTTCTCTTGTTGTGGAGCATGGGCTCTAGGTGCATGGGCTTCAGTTGTTGCAGCATGCAGGCTCAGTAGTTGCAGTGCACAGGGTCTAGAGTGCAGGCTCAGTATTTATGGCACACAGGCTTAGTTGCTCCACAGCATGTGGAATCTTCCCAGAGCAGGGATGGAGCCCGTGTTCCCTGCATTGGCAGGCAGATTCTTAACCACTGTGCCACCAGGAAAGTCCCAATCTGTGCCTTGTAATAGGAGGTTTAGACCATTTATAGTTAATGTGATTACTGACATGTTTAAGTTTTAGTCAACTCTCTACTGTTTATATTTCCTCCCACATTTTCTTTGTCCTTTTTCTTCCATTTTTTTTTTTTTTGCCATTTTTTGGATTATTGAGCATGTTTTGTGATTTCATTTATCTTAATGCACTCTTAACAGCAATGACATTTTTTTTTATTTTAGTGGTTACCATAGGGTTCATAATGTACATCTTAAATTTATCACAATCCATTTTCAAGTAATAATATATGACTCCATGTAGAATATAAAAATGTTACAGTAGTATGCTTCCATTTTCCCCCTACTGACTTTTATGTTAATATTGTCACACATTTAATTTTACATGTGCTATAAGACCTACCCAACATTTTTATTATTTTAATTTAAACAATTAAGTTGAATGAAGAGAAAAAATATCATGTATTTATTGATGTAGTTATGATTTCCAGTGCTCTTCATTCCTTTGCATGAATTTGTGTTTCATCAGATATCACTTGTCTTTTGCCTGAAGGATTTCTTTTAATGTGTCTTGTAGTGCACATTTACAAGTGATAAATTCTTTCAGCGTCTGCATGTCTGGTAATGTCTTTGTTTCCTCTTTTTACACAATTTGTCTGTAACTTTTTTTTTTTCAGTACTTTAAAGGCATTGAACCGGTCTTCTTACTGGCATTTATTTTGAAGAGAAATCTGCTCTCCTGCTTCTTTTTGTGTCCCTGTGTAACATTTTGTTTTTCTCCTCTCACTGCTTCTAAGGTTTCCCCTTTATCACTGGTTTGGAAAAAAAAAAAAAAAAGATTATTATGTGCCTTGATGTAATTTTCTTCATGTTTCTTACACTTGATTTTAACTGAGTTTCTTGTACCTGGTGTTTTATAGTTTGCATCAAATTTGAAAAAAATAAAAATCAGCTGATATTGTTTCAGTGTCTTCCATTTCTCTCCTCCCTTTTGAGTATGTGAACTATACTTCTATCCAGCTACCTGGTGTCATCCCACACACCACTGGTTCTCCTCTCATTTCTCATGATTCTCTTTTTTCTCTGTGCTTAAAGTTTGATAGTTTCAATTGTTGTCATTTCAAGTTTACTTATCTTTTATCCTGCAATTTTTAATCTGCTTTTCACTCTACTCAGGGTATTTTTGTCTCATACAATGTAGTTTAGATCTTCAGAAGCTTAATTTAGCTCCTTTTTATATCTTCCATTGAATAGGATTATAAAAACTTTTTTTAAAAATAACATTGTGAAGATAGTACAGTGAATTCCCATATACCCCCACAAGTTTCCTCTTTTATTATATTAGTATAGTGTAATTTCTTCAACTAATGAATAAATATTGATGTTTTATAATTAACTAGATTCTATATTTTATTCAGATTTCCTTTGTTTTACCTAAAGTCTTTTTTCTATTCCAGGATCCCAATCAGGATCCTACATTACATTTAGTCATCATGCCATCATGTCTGCATAGGTTCCTCTTGACAGTGACAGTTCGTCAGACTTTCCTTGTTTTTTTATGTTCTTGACAGTTTTGAGGAGTACAGGTCAAGTATTTTGCATAATGTCCCCAAATATAATCTACCTGATGTTTCTCTCATGTTTAGAGTAGGGTTATGTGTTTTGTGGAAGATAAAGTGTGATTTTCATAACATCATTCTAAGGGTATGCACTAGTAATATGACTTGTAACTGTTGACATTAATAATGATTATTTAGTGGAGTCAGTGCTTGTCAGGTTTCTCTACTGTAAAGTTACTATAACATCCCACACTTGAGAGTAGGGAGAGAGTAAATGCATAAATTATTTGGAACTCTCTCCCATTTGCTTATTTATTTAATTATTTATCAGTATGGACTCATGGATATTTATTTTATACTTTGGATTATAATCCAAAGCTTTATTTTCTTAATTGTTCTAGATTTGGTCATTAGGAGCTCTGCCAGCTAGCTCCTTGCTCTGTGTCCCTACAACATACCTTCATCATTCTTTTCATTTTTTTTTTTTTTTTTTTTTTTTTTTTTTTGCAGTATGCAGGCCTCTCACTGTTGTGATCTCTCCCGTTGCAGAGCACAGGCTCCGGATATGCAGGCTCAGCGGCCATGGCTCACGGGCCCAGCCACTCCACGGCATGTGGGATCCTCCCGGACCGGGGCACGAACACATGTCCCCCGCATCGGCAAGCGGACTCTCAACCACTGTGTCATCAGGGAAACCCCATCATTCTTTTTTGAGTATTTCTTTACTTTCACTACAAGATGTTCCAAGGTCATTGTTGGAGAATAAATCATGGGCCACCCCCTAAAGATATCTACATCCTAATCCTTGGAACTTGTGAAAGTTACCTTTTAGAGCAAAATAAACTTTGTAGATGTGATTAAGTAAATAATTACATGATGGGGAGAATTTCTTGATTATTTGGATGGTCCCTGAATGTAATCACTAGTGTCCTTACAAGAGGACACACTGTTTCTATATCCCTCAACCAACAGAGCAAGGAGATGTATGTTTTATATGTATATAGTAACTTGTGCATTTACAAATATCTACAAAATTCATATGTGTAACCAGTTGTATATTTTTCAGCTGTATATGAGTTCACTTTGATGTCTGCAGCTCTAATTCATTCTAGTCAACTCCCTTGCTCACCTGTAACCTTCACCTCCAACAGTGAAAATCTAGGCCCTCATCATCCATCATCCATTTACCTAATTGTTCAATTATAGCATGTATAGAGCAGTATCAAAATTGCTAACCCACACCCGTGGAAAACAACCAGACTGCAGTACCTATGTACAGTTTATTTTGTTTTTAGTCTTATAGACTCCACTCACTTCCAAATTACCTAAGTTAGCATCATTTTCCCTGACCTCATTCAGCAAAACTCTTTCATATATTTGTGACTTAGTCAGACTATTTTGTCAGATTCTATATTCTATTCTGGGATCCTTTAACCTCCTAAAGGATTTTTTTAAGTAAATTTGCACAGATTAAGGTTTATTCTTGTGCTATAAAGACCTGTGTGTTTTAACATATACACAGTATCATGTATGCACTATTACAATATTAAACAAAATAGTTTCAGTGCTCTAAAATATGCCCTGTAATTCATCTATTCAACCTTCCCTCCATCCTTCTCTCCATGAAAACAATAGATCTTTTTCCCTCCCTAAATGTTGCTCTTTCCCAGAACATCATATAACTGGAATTGCAGTATATAATCTTTTCAGACTTGTTTCTTTCATTTAGCTCACATAGTTAAGAGGCCTCCATGTATTATCATGGTTTGATATCTCATTTTTTTAGCATCTTTATTGGAGTGTAATTAAAAATGTTGTGTTACTTTCTGCTGTATAACAAAGTAAAGCAGCTATATGCATACATATATCCCCATATCCCCTCCCTTTTGCATCTCCCACCCTATCCCACCCCTCTATGTGGTCACAAAGCACCAAGCTGATCTCCCTATGCTATGCAGCTCCTTCCCACTAGCTATTTTACATTTGGTAGTGTATATATGTCAATGCTACTCTCTCACTTCATCCCAGCTTACCCTTCCCCCTGCCCATGTCCTCAAGGTACACATCTTCTTTATCCATTCATCTGTTGGTGGACATTTAGGTTGTTTCCATGTATTGGCTATTGTGAATAGTGCTGTTATGAATATAGGGGTGCATGTATCCATTTGAATTATAGTTTTTTCAGAATATATGCCCAGGAGTGTGATTGCTGGATCATATGATAATTCTATTTTTAGTTTTCTAAGGAACCTCCATACACTGTTGGTGGGAGCCACTATCTCATTTCTTTTCATTGTTGAATAATATTTCCTTGGAGGGGTGTACCAAGTTTGTTTACCCATGCACACATGGAAAGTCATCTTGGTTGCTTCTAGTTTTAGGTGGTTATGAATAAAGATGTTATACATATTCACATGGAAGGTATTATGTTAATATAGATTCCAAATCAGTTGAATAAATACCTAGGAGTGTAATTACCAAATCATATGGGAAGACTATGTCTGTCTTTGTTAGAAACTAAGAAAGTATCGTCCAAAGCGTCTACACCATTTTGTACTCTCACCAGCAATGAGTGAGAGTTCCTATTGTTCTGCAATTTTACCAACAATTGATATTTTCAGGTTTTAGGAGGGTTTTGGTTTGTTTTGGTTCAGTTTATTGCTTTTTTTTTTAAATTTTGAGCCATTTTTATAGAAATGTGGAGGTGCCTCTGCTATTTTGAATCACTGACCTTGTTATGACAAACGATGTTGAGCCTCTTTTCACATGTACACTTTCCACCTCTATGACTATTTGGTGAGTATCTCTTCAGATATTTTAACCATTTATTGATTTTTTGGTCTTTCTTTTGAGTTTTGAGAATTCTTTGAATATTTTGGATACAAATTATTTAACAGAAATGTATCTTGCCAACAGTTTACTCATCTGTGGACTGTTGTTTCATTATTTTAACAGTGTATTTTGCATAAAGAACATAAAATTTTAATAAATTGCAATTTATTAACAGTTTCTTTCATGCATCATGCTTTTTATGTTGTACCTGAAATCTTATTACCACACCAAGGTCATAAAGATTTTCTCCTAAGACTTTTTGTTCTGGAAATTTTATAGTTTTGCATTTTACGTGTAGGTCTATATTCTGTTATGAGTTATTTTTTCCTCAAGTGTAATGTCTTTGTCTGTGAACTCTATTTTTTTCTGCAATCAGACATCTAATTGTTCCAGGGCATTTGTCAAAAAGATTTTCCTTCCTCTATCACATTGCTTTTTCTCTTTTTACAAAGATCCATTGACTATGCGTGTGTGGGTCTATTTCTGGGCTTTGCCTTCTGTTCTATTGATCTACATGTCTTCTTTCACCAACACATTGCTGTCTTCTTACTGTAGTTTTTATTTTATCTTGAAATTGGATATTTAAAAAAATTCAAATATGTTCTTCTTCAGTATTGTTAGCTATTCTAGCTATTTTACCTTTCACTATAAATTTCAGAATAAGTTTGTCAATATCTACAAAATATATTGCTAGGATTTTGATTTTGATTCTATTCATTCTATAGTCAGTTTGGGAAGAATTGATACCCTAACAACACTGAGTTTTGAAATCCATGAATATGGACTACACTCCATTTATTTAGATTTCCTTTATATTTTTCATGAGTATATTATAGTTTTCCACATATGGACTTTGTACATATTTTGTTGGATTTGAACCTGTTTCACTTTTCATTGATATTGTAAGTTGCATTGCTTTTCAAAGTTCAAATTCAAGTTGTTCATATCTGGTATATAGAAAAGCAATCACATTTTATACAATAATGTCATATTCTGTGGCCTTTCCTTACTTTCTTACTAGTACCAGGAGGGGTTTTTTGTTGTTGTTGTTGATTGTTTGGGTTTTCCTCCATAGACAATCATGTCATCTATAAATAGAGATTTGTTTCTCTGTATATATATATACATATTTTTCTTTTTCTATCTTATTATAGTAGTTAAGACTTCCAGAAAAAAATTGCATAGAAGTGGTGGGAAAGAGCGTCCTTCCCTTGTTCTCTATCTGAAGAGTAATCTGTTGTCCTGTGCCTTGAAAACCAGTGTTTTATACATTTTGTCCATTTTTTATTGTTTTGGGAGAAGTAAAATCCATTCCCTGCTACTCTATCTTGGGTGGCAGCTTAAGTCCCCATCTGTATGAATTTTGATCTAATTTTGGATGTTACATAGAAGTCCCCTTTACTTGTAATTTAAGAATAAATACTAAGGGAGAAGAATTTTTTGTCTGTTCTGTTCCTGAATCTTAGCATTGAAACAGTGGTGCTCAAGAAAGATTTGCTGAATAAATTCAGTGTTTGAAATTGGTGATGGCTTAGCAGTGTTCCAATACAACTGTTTAAGGCCATTATGCAAAATGTGATCAATTCTATACATCTTAACTTGATGGTGAGCAGATTACTTACACTAAATAAATAGCTAAAGGAAAGCTAAATAATTATATAGAAGCAATTTTACAGCCTAAATTCAGCACTTATGCTATGGTTGGCCTGAGAAAGAGAAAGACACACACACACACATACACAGAGTGAGAGAGAGGGAGTTGTCATCCCTCTAGACATGTCTCTCAGCCACATTTCTAAGGAAGGCAGATGCTCAGTGTTATTCTCCTTAACTTTTCCCTTCCACTATTATCTGATCCATAAAACTCTACGTAAGGAAATGTCCAAATATTTTATGTTTTTCTTCATGAATCTTACCCTTAAGTGTTATCAGCTGCCAGAGATGCCTGCCTGGTACCTGTTTATGCTGGACTCCATGTTAATTGTTTTTTGCAATGAATTGTATCCCCTCAAAAATAATACGTTGAAGCTCTAGCTCATTATGTGATAGTATTTGGATATGGGGCCTTTGGAAAGTAATTAAGTTTAGATGAGGTCGTTAAGATGGATCGCATGATGGGATTAGTGCCCTCATAAGACGAGACAGCAGAGACTTGGATGTTCCTCTTGACCACTTGAGGACACAGTGAGAAGGTGGCCATCTGCAAGCCAGGAAGAAAGCTATCACCAGAATCCAACTATGTTGGCATCCTGATGTCGGACTTCCAGCCTCTGAAACCAGGAGAAAGTAAATTTCTGTTGTGTAGGCTGCCCAGTCTGCAGCGTTTAGTTGTGGCAGCCAACACCAACCAATACCCTCACTTTCACAACCCTTGTACATTGTGCTTCTGCTGTAAAAAAGACCAGTTCCTCAATTAATTTGCATTCTGTTGGAGGATGCAGTCCTCTGCCTGATTACTCAAAGGAGCACCAGAAATGGTGAATTTCCACACTCTTGGGAGTGGCCCCTGTGTGGCGTCCTCCTGATTCAGCAGGAAACAGGGTAAAGGGAGGCACTGTCTTTAGGCTTGTCTCCAGAAGGATACTTGTCAGTACCATACACAGTGTGGTCTTGGAACCTGAGGAGCGGCAGGCTGGATAAAGCAGCTGTCTTTCAATTTGATCTCCAGTAGCACAGATAGTTTTAAAGCATGAAGTGTGGTGCATGGCTAGGAACAGCTGGATGCTTTGCTCTGTAGTGAACCTCCTCACTGTGGACAGTGGTGGCCCTGAAACCACCAAATCATGACTGCCCCATCATTCCTTCCTGTTCCACTTCTTATCCCTGGGAACATGGATTTGCCTTCAACAGGTCCTGATATATGCATCTCTTCTTTTCCTGCTGGCACTCTGTTTTCTAAAAATATCTATAGTTCCTTGACTTCATCTTCCTCTACCCAAGATCCATCTCACATGTAAGGTTAAATGCTCTTCAAAAACTCACAGCCGTGGTGTTTTAATTTCCAAGTTACAAACCTTTCAACATTATCATAGACAAATACTGCTTCTAAAAATGCCATTAAATATTGATTCATTTACTTGACTGAGAAAACTTCCCTTCCCACATGTTAATTCTAAAGGTGTTTTTCCTACAAAGCCTAATGCTAACAAGCAAACAAATTAACAAAGAAACATCTCAGTTTCTGTGGAAGAGAACACAGGAGTAAACAGTGTCCCTCCCCAGTCTGAAACTGGTCACTGGCCCAAGACTTGGGCTTCCTTTTTGTGATGAAAGTGGAAAGAGAGAGCCAGGGCAGTGCCATCCCTGTGTGTGTGGATTGAGGTGGGAAGGGTTTTAGAGAAAACTCCACTGCAAACAAAGCACATATTAAGGTCTAAATAAATCATTCCACTGAGGGAGTTTTAGGACATCTGGTAATAACAGCATTGGAAGTGGTTTAATAAACTTGGTGGCCGAGAAACTACCCTCTTTGAATTTCTGTGTCTCTGTTTATATCATTATTTTCCTTACAGTTAACAATATGATAATGTTTCCATTTTATTCCTACTGAGATGCAGACATGACTGTAACATTCCCCTTACCTTGATGCCATTAATTTTTGTGTGCAGGGAGAGATGGACAAAAATCACACTAAACTGGCAGTATGAACTAACTGTTGGTCTAATCACTATGTAGCAGAGAGGAAGGCAGGGTCAGGAAAAGCTTCACAAAGAAGAGATTGAGCAGGGTCTCAAAAGGTGCTCCATTTGGAGAAGAGAGTGAGGGTCTTCCACGCAGAGGAAGCAGCAGGTGCAGCACCACGAGATATGAAAGAGAACTCCTGGAAAGGCATATGATCACACCCTAGATTCTGCCTGAAACAGTGATGGAAGAGAGTCTGGAGAGAGCACTCAAAGATCCAGTGAATGTTAAGTTGGATTTTATGTAGTAGTTCATTGGGTTTGCAAACAATCTTTTTTTTTTTTCTTCTTTTTTGTTAAACTATGAGTCCTTATTTTGACTTGGTTTTTATTTTTAGAGCAGTTTTAGGTGCACAGCCAAATCAAGAGGAACGTACATATTCTGCATGTACCTCCTGTCCCAGTACATGCACCGTGTCCCCCATTATCAACATCCTACACTAGACAGTACATTTGTTACAATCAATGATCCTACATGGACACTTGATTGCCACCCAAAGTCCACTGTTTACAATACTGTTCTCTCTTGGCTTTGTACATTATTTGAGTTTGGACAAATGTGTTATATCTATCATTGTAGTATCACATAGGGTATTTTCACTGCCTAAAAATCCTCTGCTCTGCCCATAGATTTCTCCCACACTGCTCTACCCCTGGCAATCCCTGATCTTTTTACTATCTCCATAGTTTTGCCTTTTTAAGAATGTCATACAGTTGAAATTATCTAGGATGCATGCTTTTCATATTGGCTTCTTTCCCTTAGTAATACACATTTAAGTTTCCTCCATGGCTTTTCATGGCTTGATAACTCGTTTATTTTTAGCACTGAATAGTATTCCATTGTTCGAATGTACCATAGTTTATGCATTCACCTACTGAAGGGCATCATGGTTGCTTCCAAGTTTTGGCAGTTATGAATAAAGTTATAAATAGAATAACATCTCTGTGAAGGTTTTTGTGTGGACATAAGTTTTCAACTCCTTTGCGTAAATACCAAAGAGCATGATTGATGGAATATATGGTAAGAATAAGTTTAGTTTTATAAGAAACTGCTAGACTGTCATCCAAAGTGTCTGTACCATTTTGCAGCCCCTCCAGCAATAAATGAGAGCTCCTGTTGCTTCAGATCCCTGCCAGAATTTGGTGTTGTCAGTGTTCTGGAATTTGGCCATTCTAATAGGTATACAGTGCTATCTCACTGTTTAATTTGTAATGTTTGTATTTCCAAGATGACATACAATATGGAGAATAATTTTGTCTGCTTATTTCCATCTGTGTATCTTATTTGACAAGATGTCTGTTCAGGTCTTTGGCCCATTTTTAAATCAGGTTGTTTGTATTCTTATTGTTGAGTTTTCAGTTTTCTTTGTATATTTTACATAATAGTCCTTTATCAGAAGTGTCCTTGTAAATATTTTCTCCCAGTCTGTGGCATATCTTTTCATTCTCTTGACATTGTCTTTCCCAGAGCAGAAGTTTGTAATTTTAATATAATTTAATAAAGTCCAGGTTATCAAATATTTCCTTCATGGATCATGACTGAGTTGTATCTAGAAAGCCATGACCATATCCAAGGTCATCTAAGTGTCACCTATGTTAACTTTTAGGAGTGCTATAGTTTTGCATTTTACATCTAAGTCTATGATTTATTTTGTGTTTATTTTTGTGAAGGGTGTAAGGTCTGTGTCTCTAGATTCATTTTTTTTTTTCAAGTGGATGTACAGTTGTTCCAGCATCAGTTGTTGAAAGACTATCTTTGATCCATCAGTGGGGCCTTCGTTCAAGTAAACACTACAAGATTCCACGAGAAACCATGTAGCAGATTTGAGGTTAGGACACTTTCCATGTGGCTCTAGATGCTCCCTGAATATTCTCTCTTCAAAGAAGGTCCAAGGCCATGCCGAAAGACATAACTTACAGACCCCTTTGGAATGTTACTGCTGTAGGTAACACAGAGCCCATCAAGGATTTTAAACAAGGTATTGACAAGATGATCATGTTTTCCAGGTTAAAAAATGAGGGTCCGGGTGAGACTGGTAAGTAAACCAGGAAAAAAATGGTGATAAAGGGAAAAGAAAGGAGAGGGGCTGGGAGACAGTTCTGAGGCCACATTGACTCAAACAATTGAAACCTGCAGTTTTTTGCTTGAAATGGAAATACCATTAATTAATAAGGACTCATGTGGAGGAGCAGGCTGGGTTTAGAAAGGTGGGTGATGAGATGCTGATGGATGATCAAGGCAGGGATGCCCAGTGGGAAATCCAGCTCTGCACACCAGCCAAGGGAGGGCATGCTGGTGGGGGATGCTCAGCCTGTGCGTCCGAATGGTACTCAGGGAAGAGCAAGAAGAGGTCTGGGGTGAAGCCTGAAGTTGGGACGTTAGAAAGTCAGGAAGGAACCCCCTTACTCCAGTGAACAGCTCATTTATTTCATGCCTCCTCTGCAAAATGGTGCTTGCATGGGAGCTGAACAGCATACTTGAACTAGTTGAAAATCGATGACCAGCACACTGTCTCCTTTGTCTCCAAACCACACAGATGGGCTTGAGAAACAAGTCAAAAAGGAAATACTGAACTCCCTGACCCTAATGAGAAGACTGGGTTCCACAGCCCCACTTGATGTACTCAGTAGGTACTGTGTATTGTCGCCTTGGCTTCTCCCCCTTGGGGTTTGAATTTTAGGTGCAATAGAAAGCAGTGTTTGTTACACTTTCAAAACTGAAGTATTGGTTTTCTCCTGGTTTTCAACGACCAGATCTTGGGTCATCAGTTTACACCGTCTGCTTCGAGGTACTGCTGTCCTTCTGGATTTCCATTCCACACATGGCGTTCATGACCCATGGACTCCCAGTGTCACAGGTTTCCACTGGGCACCTTGACAAATAAATCTCTTTGTTAAACACAGTTCTGTGCTTAATGATATTTCCATTTCAGGAAAGGAAACCACAGTGTTTTTCTTGTTGTTGTTGTTATTGTTGTTGTTTTATTCTGCAATGGAGCTGTTAAGCATATTCACAGTGCAACAAAGAAGCAATAATTGTTTTATATCTGGCATAGGTGTCTAAGCTCACCTGAAATACCTAGCTGCTAATTGCACCAGTGAATGTGCAAATTAAAGCTAAACACAAACTCATAGTTGTCTGAACTCCTGAGAAGTTTAATTTTAAAAAACAGGTGTAGGAAAGAAATGAACTTTTTATAAAGGAAAAGTTAATTTTATTTGATTCTTTAAATGAAAGGCATCAAAACAAATAATCAGATTCCTCCCAGGGAAAACTAGGAAAGATGTTGTGATCTACAATGGTTCTGAATGGATTTTACCTTAAAATTGCTGAGAAAAAAATAGAAAAAAATAAGTCTACTATAGGAAATGTAAATATGATGAATTAGCAATGTTGTTTCTTTACATTCCCCATATCCCAGAATCTGTGGCATCCCACACTTTGACTGCCACAGTTGAGGCCAATAGTGCAAAACAAAGGCTTTACTCTATTAACTGAAGAAATTGCTATACTGGAAAATCAATGGTCACAAAGCAACTGAAGTTCACAAATAGCTTTCACTGGAGACTCAAACAGAGGTATGTTCTGTGAGTTTTGTCATTCATAAAATAAAGCCCATTTTGTTTATAGTGTTGTTTTTCTTATCTTTCCTTTGTTAAGTATTGTAAAAATTGAGTATAAAATAGACCTGGATTCCACAGCTGAAGACCCACCATTTTCCAAGAGCAAAACCCAATGTGTAGACAGCACCCAAAACCCCAAGCTTTGGAAAACATTTTCCTTTGCTTTGCTTGTCAAAGCAGAATGGTTACAACCTGACCTTCCAGCCACTTCCTCCTTCTGGTTCCTTTTCACCTTCCTGCCAAACAACCTGGCTTTTAGCACAGACCCTGTCTCCCCAATGTCTCCCCCATGTGTGAACACTCTTCACCAACTACTTCAAAAAGTATGTTTTAGGCGATGCCATATGACTTAGCCCACATTTTAATGTATTAAAGGTAACTAGGGTAATCATATAATTTACCATCAAAACAGGACACGTTTGAGAGTGAATGGTGCTGATATTAATGTTTTTCCAGGACAACATACACATTCTAAATGTTGATAACAAAATCTATGACCAGATTGAAAGTTCTTTACATTTAAGGACTTTGAATAGCAAGTCTCTTAGCTTCTACACATTCATGCTGCATTGTCTACTTGTATGAAGTGTGGCACAGAGTAAGTGCTTAATTTGATTCATTATTGCAATGTCCTGCACACTAGGAACCACAAACACATGCCAGATGATGTCAAAGCATCCTGTTCAGCTGACAGGATTAGCAAACAGGGCTAGCAGGAATGGGTTAGTAGCAAATAGCAAGTGGATCATACAAATTTAATTCTTTACTTGATTCCAGGGTAATTTCCCCATCAGCAGCAGTGGGTGTAGAAGAAAAACCTCTCACTCAACAGTTCATGCTCCTCTTGTCTTAGTATTGATATTAATGCCAACAAAATTAGTAATTTGACAATTAGTTCCCCACTTACCTGAGAAGACATGAAAGGGAAAAAGAAAGTGTTTTAACTGGATTATAATGTGGCTCTGACAAGTCAGGATCCTGTCATGTTACAGCCTTCCAACTTTAACATTTTCATGTCTGCTTGGCAGGCTATTAAAATAAATGAGGGTGCATTGGACTGCTGTTCTTCTTTCCTCTAATGGGAGTTGAGGAATTTGCAAGCCACCAGTGTAAATTGACCGATCTCAGAGACTGAAAGGATTTAGCTAAAGTGGACAATTAGGATCATTTCTGCACAGCTGAGTGAAACATTCCTTGTTATTTTAATAATTCAGGCCCAGGGTAATTTTCGGAGGCTGAGTTTGTCAAGATAATGTGCCTGTGCTTGTCTGCTTGTCATTTTTAACTCAATCCCACATGTTACAGGTGCAGTCTAGCTTACAAAACAGGAAAATCATTCACTGGAGAATTTGCATATGGAATACAGATACACCGAATTGAGGGAAAGCCGACCAGGAGATTGACAGGGAGCTGCAGTGTGAATGCCTCATGATGGTTTAAAGTCTGGCTGATAGATGCTGTGTTGTTTTGTTGATACAGTTAGGAGTGTTATTGGACAATATGCATATTGCAAATGTGGACCACGTACAGCGCCATTTAGCTGGTGTAGCCTACACTGTTTTGGTTAAGAAATGTGTGAAGGCTGGGTATTCCCTCATAGACGCAAATGTTCGTTTTCAGCTCAGCTTTATCTCAAAGACTGATAAAATAATATCTTTAACTTTTGGTAGCAAGACACATTTAGAGAATTATACATGAGTTGAAGATAGAGAAATTCTGATACTAGAGAGATCATCATCGCATTTCTGCAAGTAGAAGCTTGTTTGGCCAGATGATGTGGTGCCAACAGATTAGAACATCACTCATGATTACAATGATTGGTATAAAACCCAAAGTGACCGATTCTGGGTGTGGATCTAGCAGTAGATAGAAACAGTCGCATTAATTTGAAATCAAGAAGTATTAAAATAAAATTCTGATTGAAGGTCCACACCTGCCAGTCCTGCACTCAGGACCCCTTGAACTGTTTATTGGGTGATGGGTGACCTTAGTTAAGGAGTGTTCACCCTGAAGTCTCCACAGGCCCTCTACACAGCTTCATTGCAGCAGCTCAGTTTCTATCTGGTTCATTTTTCCATGCAATAAGTTATTAGATAGAATTTACCCTAAAATTGATATTTACTAAAAATATCAACAACAAAAGTATTAAAATCACTGTTTTGTAAGAAGAGATTTTTCAATGCCACTTAACCTAAGAATGAAAACACAGCCAGTATTATTGACCAAATATTCCTTAGCATGAAATATTTTATCATAGTAATGTGTCTCTATATCTACCTAAGGAGGTTTTCCAATACAATTTTTAAAAGATGTGGGAATACAACCTAATACAGTGTAATATAAGGTGGGGAGGTTTAAAAAAAGTGAGTCATGCCAAACAATTGTGTTGCACAAAACAATCCCAACAATTCCATCTATTTCAATGTCGTTTTAACGTCAGTGGTCTTTGCCCATGAACTCTGATGGAGGATGGCCTAGTGCATCAGAGAGCACGTAGATTACTTTTCCCCTAAATCAAATCTCCTTTTTACTTTGGCAAATTTTAAACCCTCAAGTTGTATTTTTACTGTGTCATCCAGTATGAACCGTACGGCCCAACAGGGCAGAGGAAACTTCCACTTGGGTCTCACCACACATTACAGGTCAGCTGAGGAGCCGAAGCTGGAAGAGAAACCATCTTTCCAGTGGTGGTTTTTAATCATCTCCATTGTAGATTTTCTAACCAAGTGAGTGAAATATGGGAAAGCCCATTCTAATGAGCAGAATGATGGAAGAGTTACACATACAGAACAATGAACAAACAAGCAAGTGGACAAAGGCTACCCAGTGCACACCTGACTGTGCTCCACGTTTCACGCCATCCCTGGAACTGCCCTATCTCCCAGACCCCAGCGGCTGCCTCACAGCCCACAGCCCAGGGCCACGTTGTTTACTGCCTTGTCATAAGACTTGCTGATTTCTGTGTGAGTCAGGTAGAAGCAAAAACTTAGTGAGCAAACTTAACAGGCTTGCTTTTCATTCAGAACCTGGGCAGACTGAATGGATACCCTGGGTAATCTCTTCCAAGCAGTGGCTCCACATGTGTGAATCCTCCCATGGCGCAGCTGTGTCCTCTCAGGCTGTATCTCTTCTAATCTGTGAACAGGGGGCAGAGAGTGAGCTGAAGCCACCCACGGCCCCAAACTGACTGAAAGGATGTCTGGGAAACAAAGCATCCCTGTGGGGCCAGGAGGTTCGTGAACATCTGACTAGTATCTGTCATATGGTCAGCAAGGTGAAAAACAGTGACATTTCAGAACTGAACACAAACCATGGTGGTAAAGATGGAAATCAACAAGAACGCAGAGCTATGTATTAAAGGGTACACAATGCATACAGACAACACATGTGGCGACTCCTGCCATCTCACCCATGTGAACCTTCAACCAGTTGTCCAGTAGGTATCCTTACAGACAGTCTGAAAGCGACATCATTTTAAAAATAGATTTACTTCAGCCATTCTTTTCAGCTGTTTCCTCACTAGCCAAACTACTACAGTTGACTTTATTGTTATATATTTTTTCCACTTCATTGTTTTCTATTGGAGCAGGGCTTGGCATGTCAGCCACCTAATATATATCATGTCTTTGGGTTTCCACAGCTCCTAGCATCTGGGTAAGACCATTAGTGTAATAGATGGTCATGATTAGAGAGTATTAGTTTAGAGAATTAGACTGTAGTCGGTGATCAATAAATGAGTAAAAGTGAATTACAATTGATTAGCAAGAGTTTTGCACAAGCACCTCCACAAGCTTAATAATTGAAACTTGCAACTCAACTTTACACTTGGCCAAATATGACACAGGTGACGGACCCTGTGGAACTAAGTATGTTTTGCAGATGTTCCCAGATTGAATAAAATTACTACAATTATAGTTAATCAATGTTGTGATTATTTATGTTATGACTCTCTCTTCAATTAAACAAATCCCCACAGGGAGAGTCTTCTCTTTTTAATCTGATGGAGAGAACCAAATATCCCTCCTGATTTGAAAATCCAGAGTAAATTGGATCCAACACTGTCTATGCTCACCTGTCCATGAAGGTGGGTTGGCATTTCGGGAAAAGAAGGAAATTAAAGAACCAGTCCATGGTCACCAATCATTTTAGAACCTAACCTAATTGTCTCACATTGGTCTCTTTTTGTCCCTGGTGTCACCAAAATGACACTGGTTTATGACTGAGAAATGCAGTGTCTTACACAATATAATCTCTCTCTTTTAAAAATTTATTTTATTGAAGTATAGTTGATTTACAATGTTGTGTTAATTTCTGCTGTACAGCAATGTGATTCAGTTATACGTCTATATACAGTCTTTTTCGTATTATTTTCCATTGTGGTTTATCACAGGATATTGAACATAGTTCCCTGTGCTATGCAGTAGGACTTTGCCTTTTATCCATCCTGTATATAATAGTTTGTATCTGCTAATCCCAAACTCCCCATCCATCCTTAGCCAAAGAAAAAGTATTTTTAACTTTGTTCCAAATGACACTTCATATTAAGATCTTCGAAGGAACTTTAATAGTTTACCATCTACTGATGTTTAAATAATCTCTTTGTATGTGCAAATATACTTAAGTCAAGGCATTGTTGGCTTTCTCCTGGGCACCACTGACTTCCACTGGCCCTCATGGAGAAGGGACTGGTAACTAGCACATGAGATAAAAAATCATGATGATGCATTTCCTTGTCTTACCACATATTCTGAAATATATTTTATATTGACAAGTAAAAGTCTTGCAGTCATACAGAAACTGCAACACTCACTCTGAAATATGTTTTAAATTTCCTTAGATTAAAATCTTAATGTAGTCTATAATAGTACCTTTGTTTATATTAGACCACCCAATCTCTGAGTATTTTACAAGCTGAATTTGACATTTTTTTTTCTTTTTACAGAGCCCCCATTAAGTTAGGCAGGCTTTTCCTCTTCACACTCCACTGACACAAAGCTAGAAAAAAAATATCATAAACAACAAGATGGCTTAGGGATTGAGGTCCATGTTAATCAATTTTCTCCTCTTCTTTGAGTTTGAAGTCTTCACCTTGTGTCGATTTAAGGGAAGAAACTTGGTACTCAAGGCAAATAATTATCAGAACACAATTTATTCAGAATGACTTTCAAAGCAGATTCAGAATATTTGCCTGAATGATCACTCAAGCTAAAATACAGAGGAGCTTAAATTGTTTCTCTACTGATTCCTAACTTAATTCTAGTATTTTCATATAAATTTTAATTAACGTTTATCTGGTATGACTTAGTTGTGTATCTAGATTTTCATGCATTGCATATCTTATTTAAAACCTAAACTTTTACTTTGTAAAACAAAATTCTCACCCCTCTGGCATGCACAACCTTGCTGCCTCAACCAGCAGCCTTTCAGTCACTGTCCATATTGGAGCTGTTCAAATGCACACGTTATAAGTACTCATGTTCACTTAACCCTTGAAGCCAAAACAGAAATCCATGAACATAATGGTGCCCTCTGATCCTCAAGTAAATTAGTTTAGATGTGATAAAAGTAAAGCCTTTGGACAGGCAGTGGAGGTATTTTCCTCTCTTACCCTTCAATCCCTTAAAAATACCAATTGTTCTCATTGACTCTTTCTTCTGGGCACAAAGTGCTATGTGGTGAGTCATAGGCATGCAGAGACAAAGAAAAGCATCATCTCTATGCTCAGTTTATGAGTAAATTATAACATTTATGAAGAAGGGAATGTCTCCTTTCTGACAAGAGCAGAAGTGCTTCAAGAAGATGATGTTTTATCTGGGTTCTGCAGCATGTGTAGGATTTAGCCAGAAAGAATTAGAGGTGGGATGGAGATGGGAAGGAAACCTGGGGCCATGTTTGGGGACACACATACCATATGACTTTAACTGAATGAATACAGAGGAGAACTGGGTGTCAATTATGAAAACTTAGTGGAGGAATAACCATGGAGAGCATTGATTACAAGGATAAGAGCTTTAGAATTATCTGGTAGGCAGTAAGCCGCTGTTAATGTTTCTGAGCAAGAAAAATATAGCCATTTTTTAGAAATTTTATTGCTCAAAATTCCCCTGGGTTATAAGTGAAGGGAAGGAGGAATTTGGGCAACTTGGGAAGCAGTCCTATTATCAATGTTACCATTATTATTATTGCTAGAACTCAGGGAATGAGTGTTTCCAGTGGTTTGGGGAAAGTAACAACACGTGAAAATGACTCAACCAAGGGCACATATCCATCAGGACTTGGCGAAGAGGAGCAGGGTCTGGGTATGGGCAGGAGTTGGCTGTGCCCCACTGACCTGAGCTCTGACTATTACTGCAAGTACAAGGAATCATGGTATAATTTCACTCACTTTAGCAGACACTTTATGTCTAAAACATAGGGTAAAGAAAAGGAAGAACAAAGATATAAGGAGACTAATAGAGAGGGACTGCTCCTAGCGCCCAGCGAGTGAGTCATAGTGATGGACTATGAAATCTCTGCCTGCAATGCCTGGAGCGTCCTTTGTATGCACTGCAGGAGTACTGTGCACCGGGTGCATCACCTCTGTGGGTGTACTGTGCACCGGGTGCATCACCTCTGTGGGTGTACTGTGCTCTGGTTGCAGCACCTCTGCGGGTGTACTGTGCTCTGGTTGCAGCACCTCTGCGGGTGTACTGTGCTCTGGGTGCAGCACCCCTGCAGGTGTACAGTCGCGTTCCTAGCGGGCAAGTAGTGACACTGCAGACAGGAGCCTGGTTTGGCTCCAAGGATGTTCTGGCTGCACAGACATCTTCACATGCACAGCCCCTGCTCTGCCGCCGGCACATTGTCACAGTGGCTTCTGCTTCCCTTAGCCCAAACCTTTAGTGCTAATACTGAATAGGTAATTTAGTAGCAGAATAATTTTGAAGTGAAAAGTATAGAGCAAGAAAAAATGTGCCTTTTATTATTTTTAAAATACTGACAAGAGTGTCTATATCACGAGCCATCAGGAAATCTCACCTAATACATCAAAACCTTGGAGGTACGGACGCCTCAGAAATGTCACCTTCTTCATGGGAATCCTGCCTTGTCAACTGGTCAGAAGGTTTCAGTGTTTAAACAACCTCACAGTTAATCTGACATTGATATAAAACTTGCCATTTACATGAAAATGCCAACCCTCACCCAGGACCTGTTGTGGCTTCTCCGTGAGGGTAGCAGCCTGTTCGTGACTTGAAAATACGGAAAGAGTAGGATGTGTGTGCTTTATGTAAAGTAGCTATAAAATAGAGGGGGAGTTGATGGAGGGGTTAAACTGATAATATGTGACTAAATAGCCAAGGTTGTATTAAAAAGTCAATCTTTAGGTGACCAGTAAGTGTCCTTGAACAAAGAAAAAATAACCCTCCAATGACTGATAACGACTATAATATACAGCTCTCCTGGCCCCTTTTATTTTATTTTATTTTTGGCCGTGCAGTGCAGCATGTGGGATCTTAGTTCCCCAACCAGGGATTGAACCCATGTGCCCTGCACTGGGAATGCAGAGTCTTAACCACTGGACTGCCAGGGAAGTTCCTTTCTTAGCCCCTTCAAGTCTATTAGCAGTGAAGGGATCTATGCAGAGGTGGGGAAGCTGAAGGAACTAAAGCTAGATGCCTCTCCCATCTTTACTCTCTCATAAAGGCATTTGCTCATAAAACCCATGGGCTCCTAGGCTGCGGTCTTCATTAAGGTGGAAAATAAGATAAAAAGGGGGAATGACAATAAAAATTGGGAAATAGAAACCCCCTGAGTAGCTTATCATGGATCACAATGTATGTGCTGGATGTCAGAGTCAGGGACAGAACGCTGGCTCTGAGAGCACATCTTAGCAAACAAGGGCCAGGGCTGAATCACCCAGGATAAGCTCGATTTTGGTACACAGTTTATTCTCACAGCCATCATCTTCATGTGTGCATTTTGTGAAATCTTAAGCTTTTATAATAGTAATCTTCCAGCTTTCTTTTCCATAATTCCTGATCCTTCTTCAATTCATTCAGGCCTGGAGAAGAATTAGACTGTTAGGGCAGAAATGTGAAGAGGCTTTACCAGGTAAAAATGCTTTATTTTTGTTTTCTTTCAAACTGGCTCTTGAGAATCAAAAGAGATGAGCTTCAGGAGAGCAGGATAAAGTGAACAGAGGGCACGGCCAGAGCCAGAGCAGGGTGGGAAAGGGTCAGTGTGGGTGAGACTCAGGAAGGATGGAGGGCAGAGGGGCTGTGGAGAGGCACAGAAGGGGGTTCTGACCCTGCTTCTGAGAGTGAAGGGGGTGGCCGACGCTGAGTGATGTCCACACCCAGGTGCTTTGACAGGTGGTCTAGAGTCAGAGATCACGCCCGCTGTCCAGGTGCCTGGGCTCAGCTCCTCAACACCGTCATGATGGGCAGCCATCATCCACCAGGTGCCTACATGCCTGGGGACTTTACAAACTGCCCCATGTAGACTCTTCTTCATGAACAGACCCAGGTATTTGTAGGGTCCCCCGTTCCCTCTCATATACATTACAAAACTGGAATAATAAAGGGATGATAAACAGGCTAGTTTGCAGTGTTCATAGTGCTTCATAATAAAAGAGTCTTTATTCTCTTCTGCTGATAATGATAATCCCCAGTTTAGAGTTTACAGATTATAACATGCATTCAAACTCATTTAAATGTTTTAACAATACAGTTATTACTCCTATTCCACAGTGGCAGAAACTGAGGTTCAGAGACTGAGGGACACAGTCAGTTGTGAGCTTCTTTGATTTCTCTAAGTATAAGAAAATATTATTGAAAATGGGGAAATTGGTGGGGGTTAAAATACATACAGAGACTTCTAGGGAAGGAGTCAGGAGTGGTCATGGGCGTCAGAAAATTTGATTAGTTGAGTCAAGATGGAGCACAACCCTAAGAGACAGGTCGCTTACCTGAGACAGAAGCTCCTGGATTCCTGAGACTAGATGACAATAGGAACTTCATATCTCCAGCACAATTGGATAAGAATGACCAACAGGGCTCAGAGCAGGTATAACTCCAAGCTCTCTCATTCTATTAAATGCCTCCAGAGTCAACCTCTGAGCAGACAGCAGATGGAACAGAGGAAGGTCAGGAGGGGAAAGGGCCACCACTATAGATGTGGTGCTCAGTTTCACGGGCCTCAGAACAGTGGAATACCTGAAGGACCTTACATTGGTCCATTGCATGGATGACATAGTACAAAGGGCAGTGAACGAGAGATGCCTGTTATGCTGGAGACCTTGGTAATGCACGTGCATTCCAGAGTGTGAGAAATAGACTCTGGAGATTTAGGGAGATGCCACTTTGATAAAATTTAAGGGGTCAAATGTGCAGAGGTATTCCAGGATAGCCCCTCCAAAGTAACAGAAATTGACGTTATCTTCCATGCCCTATTACAAAGAAGAACGATGAATAGCAAACCCTTATCCTGGGTGACATAGAAGGTTGACAGCTTTGAGTGGTGCCCAGATCAGAAATGGCATCTTTAGAAGGTCAGGCTTCAGACCAAGCAGTCCTTCCCTTTGGACCCTATGATACAGCAGATACTATGAGTTAGAGGCATCAGCAGTGGGGAAAAATGAAGGTGAAGTTTATGGGAAGTCCCACTGGAAGAATCACAATAAATGGACATGAGGTTCCAGAGCAAAGCTGCAGCATCACAATGGAGAATGATATGCTTCTTGAGAAAGAGTTCCTACTATGTTACTGGGCTCTGGTAGATAGAACAATTGAGCATGGGTCAGAAAGACCATAAATCCAGCCTGCACCTTATGAACAGCATTCTGTCACCCCCACCAAGCTACAAAACCATATAGATCTTGTAACAATCTGTTGTAAGATGGGAACTGAATATCCATGATCAAGCAAAGCAAGACCAGAAGGCACAAGGGAGCTGCATGACCAGGTAGCCCAGAACCAACTACCACCCACTATGATTGCAGCATCACCCATCTCCAACTCCTTCTTACAACCCTAGAGGTGGTCTCATATGATCAGATGAAGGATAGTCTGGCTTGGGATATGGATGCAAGCTGAAAATGAATGGCAGCTCCACTACTGACGTTCTAGGATGTCCATAACAGCCAGCAGAGAAAGAAAATCTTCCAAGTGGGCATAACTGGTCATGATGATGTACCTGGCCATCCACTTTGTGTAGAAAGAGAAGTGGACCAATGTGAGAATGTACACGTATTTCTAGACAATTGCCAATGGTCTGGCCAGTTGGATAGGGACCTAAAAAAAAAGGACTGGCATATTATAGGCAAAGAACTCTGATTAAAGGAACTAGATGCATATATAGGAGTGAGTACAATGTGTGATGATACTTGTATTACATGCTAATGTCCACTGGAAGGGGACCATTAAGGAAGAAGCATTGAACAACCAAATAGACAAAATAGCCAGTCAACATTAAGTAGCCATCATCATTGGCCAACAGGGAATTTGCATAATAGGTACGTGTACAGAGTGAATGATTGTCAGCTTGAAGGTACACATGGACACAGCATGGGGTAGCACTTACCAAAGATTCATATTCAAGGTAAAAAAGACCAATATTAAGCCTCCCCCATATGACACTATTCCTTGAGGAGACCAACCAGCCACTATGTGGTTTGGTAAAGAGACTCCACTGGACCATTCAACAACAGCCAAGGGCTTGTCCTCACAGAAATAACTATTATAGGAGTGAGTTTGTCTTTCCAGCCAGCAAAGCCTCAATCAGCCCCACTCTGCAAGCATAGAATCCCACACAGGACAGAATCTGATCAGGGAACACACTTCACGACACGCAGGTGTAGAAGGGAGCCCTGGACCGTGGAATCCAATTTAGTTTTTTGTTTTTGTTTTCATACACCAAACGTTCCAGGAGCAGCCAGCCTCATGGAATTCTAGAATGGCGCTGTTTGTCTGTCCTAGGCTCATGCTGTTGTTGTGTACTACTCTCCAGGAAGACACTTGCTGCCTGAGGGGTGATCACTATCATCACAAGGAATGGGGTTATACTTCTTTATTCCTCATTATTGAGAAAAATTGTTCGATCATCTCTTCTTATTTTATGAAAAAATAAATTACAGTATGATAAAAGCAGGGTTACAAAGTCAAGGGTGTCCTCTGGAAGATGAGCTTTCAAATTTACCATGCATCAGATTTCCCTGGTGGTCCAGTGGTTAAGACTATGCACTTCCACTGCAGGTTCGATCCCTGGTTGGGGAGCTAAGATCCCACATGACACACAGAGTGGCCAAAAAAAAAGAAAATTAAAAAATCATATTTACTGTGCAACAAGATCACCAGAAGGGCTTATTTGAACCCAGCTCTGAGTTTCTGATCTAGTAGTTCTAGGATAGGTCTCAATAATTTGCATTTGTTATACATTCCCAGGTGGTGCTGATGATACTGTGGTCTGGGGACCATGCTTTGAGGACCACTGACCTAACAGATGTTGTATGTATACTTCCTGACTCACAATGATCTCCTTTATCTAAGGATCACTCTTAGATAATTAAATTAAACACCCTCTGTCCACTCATGTCTGTGTCATATAGCTCCACTCCCTTTCCAGAGTACATCCATCTAGGATAAACAAGCAATACACGCTGACCAATCAGTTACTCTCTCCCAGGAACATAGAATTAAAAAGGGAGAGAGATAAGGCAACTTTGTTTAAAACAGAGCCACAATGATAACTAGTGCTCCAGTGACAGGGCACCAAACCAGCATCATAGATCTCCAGATCTGCCCTGTTTCCATTCCAAGTCTAGAAGATTTTGTTGAGTAGAGTGGGTAAGAAGTAAAATCCATTTTATTATAGGAGAGAGATGTTTCAGGTTTCACTAGTAGGAATGGCATTGAGATAACTTAGAAGAGACATTGGGAGAGACAGAAAGTAAAGAGGCAGTGGAGACATTCTTACCACAAAGACTGAGGCAAGATAAAGAACACAGTTGGAGTTAAAATATATAAAGGAAAGAAAAAGTCTGAGATGGCACAGAACAGGCACTGCTCCCAATTGCCCTACCAAGAGGAATTTTTTCAAGTTGGTTAAGATAGCCAACTGACCCTGTTTGCCCAGAACTGCGGGGACTTTCAGTAGTAAAACCAGGACAGAATGATCCTGAACAAACGGAGAGCTGCTCACCACACTCAAGGCATTGATATTCAGATAACGGCACCAAACTGAGAATGCAGACTTCTACTTTGCTCCGAATGGACTAGGCAATTTGTCCCCAGCTTCCTGCTGAAGGTAAATCAGAAGCTAGACAACATAATAAAGAAAAAAAAACACTTCTTAAAAAGATCAAATCTTTAATGAAATAATAAGAGATTGCTGGACCAATGGCTTAAGTTGTACTCCCCAGAAGCAGATCCTAAAATCAGGATTCATGTGCAAGTGATTGATTAAGGAATTGCTCCATGAAAACACAGTGAGAAACTGTGGAAGTCAGAGAGGGAAGAGGAAGAAGTTAAACATAGTGTCCTTTCAATCTTAGTTTCAATTTTCAGGGAGCTCTAAAGTGTAAATTGTGCCTCTGAGTTTGTCTATCCTTGAGCGAAGTCACCTGTGCTCTTATACTCCTACACTCGGGTCAAGTCCACATTAAATGACAGACATTTTGCCTCCTGAATCTGAAGGTAACTTTGCCCAGTAACCCAAGTTTTCTCCTCCCAAGAGAATCCCAAATACACATCTTTAGAAGTAAAGTACACAGAAGTCTCAGAATGGACACGTAGAAGGAGCAATGTGTGACCCAGGAGAGACAGGAAGGACAATAAGGACCAATCAGTTTGAAAATAAGTCAACAGGAACTTCTGAAACTGAAATACAAAGAGAAAAGGGAATGAACAAGATGGAACATAATATTCAAGAAGTTTGGGGCAATTACAAAAAGTGTAACACATGCCAAATGGGAATAACAGACAAAGAAAAGAAACAAGGAACAGAAGTAATGTTTGAAGTAATAATGGCTGAAAGGTATCCAATATTAATGACAGACACAAAGTCACAGAGCTAGGAAGCTCAAAGAACACCAAGCAGGGTAAATAAAAAAAAAAAAAAAAAAAAAAAAAAGTCTATCACTAGTCACAGTGCAGAAGAATAAAGGCAAAAAGAAAATCTTAGAATAAGCCAGAAGAAAGAAACACCTTACCTATGGTGGAATAAGGATAAGAATTACATGAGATATCTCATCAGAAATTATGCAAACAAGAAGCATAGAGTAAAATGTTTAAAGTGGTAAATGAAAAGATTCAACCAATGATAATTCTGCACACAGTAAAATTACTGTTCAAAGTGTGACTACCTAGAGGGGTGGGATAGGGAGGGTGGGAGGGAGACACAAGAGGGAGGAGATATGGGAATATATGTGTATGTATAGCAGATTCACTTTGTTATAAAGCAGAAACTAACACACCACTGCAAAGCAATTATACTCCAATAAAGATGTTAAAGAAAGAAAAAAAGAAAAACAAAGCTGAAGCAGAAAGAAACACTTTCATAGGCAGGAACAAACCTAAGGGATTTTGGAGCTAACAGAGCTGCCTTACAAGAAATGTTTAAAGAAGTTCTTCAGAGAGAAGGAAAATTATTTAGGCCAGTAAGTTAGATCTACATAAAGAAAGGAAGTGCATCAAAAAAGGAATAAATTTAGGCAAAATATTTTTTTTCTTATTCTTAATTGATCTAAATTGATCTGTTTAAAGTAATAATAGCAAAAATGTACTGGGTGATTATAGCATATGGATGAGTGTAATGGATGACAGAAATGTTATTTACTTATAACATTGGGAGGGAGGAATTTTGAATACTCACTTCTATGTTACCTATACCATCTGTGAAACAATAAAGTGTTACTTGAAAGTAGATGTAGATTAGTGGTAAATGTGTATTGCAAATTCTAGGGCAACCACTAACAGTTTTGGAGATTAAATACAACATGTGTAAATAACACTCGAGACAAAGAAAAGTCTTGAGACTTTTAAAAATATTTCCAACCTTTGAAACACGTAAGATGTTTGAATTAGATGAAAACAAGTAAGAAACTTACCAAAATTTTTGTGATGCGAAAACAGTGTTTAGAGAGAAATTTACAGCATTGCATGCATATATATGGGAAAATTTGTGGAATCGATAGGCTAAACTTCTACCTTACTAAACCAAAGAAAGAAAAGCAATTTAAACTTAAATTAAGAAAAAAAAAGCAGTAAAAATTAAAACAGAAATAAATTAAATTGTAAACAGGAAACCAATAGAACAAATCAAGAAAACCAAACTGATTCTTTGGAAAGATCAATAAAATTAATGAAACTGTATCCAGTCTAAGCATGAAAAAAGAGATGAAATGATTTATTAATACCAAAACTAAAGAGGGATCATCACTATTGATCTGATGGATAGTAAAATAATAAATGAAAATTAGGAAAAACTCTATGTCCACAAATTTGACATTTTATTTGGGCCAGTAACTTGAAAGATCATAAACCATCAAATTGTATACAGGATACAAGGATAATATGAATAGAACTATATCTATAAAAGGAAGTGATCAATAGTTAATAATGTTCCAAAAAAAGAAACCACCATGTCCTAAATGTTTCACTTGTGAATTCTGCTAAAATTTAATGTAGAAATCATATTAATTCTCTAAAACTCCTTCCAAAAATAGAAACAAAGGGGACAATTTATAGCTCCTTCCATCAGATCACCATTACCTTAATGTCAAAACCTTATAAAGAATTACAAAAAGGAAAACTACAGACTGATATCTCTAATAAACATAGGTATAAAAATTTCAACAAAATATTAGCAAATTAAATGCAACGATTTATAAAAATAAGTATATACCATGGAAAAGAGGGATTTATTCCAGGTATGCAAGGCTGGTTCAACATTTGAAAATCAATTAATGTAATCCATCAGTAGTCTAAGAAAGAAAAGTTATGTGATTATATTAATAGGTGAGGGAAAAGCACTTGACAAAATCCAAACTTATTTATTTATAACTCTCAGGAACTAGAAATAGAGACAAATTTTCTCAACTTGATAATGAACATTCAAAAACAGACAAAAGTCCTAGAGTTAACATGATATTTAATGATGAAAAACAAGATGCTCTCGTCTTAAGATCAGGATCAAAGCAAGAATGCTTGCTCTCACTACCGCTACTCAACTTTACACCAGAGGCACTATCTAATGCAATCAAAGGAAAGGACGTGAAAGGTTTACAGACTGGGAATAAAGGAATAAAGCTGTTTTTGTTCCATGTGGGTCTAGTTAAAAAATTCCCGAGAATTAACAACTGCAACAATGACAATAATAATAGCAAAACTCTTGAAACTAATTATCACAAGGATTATCAAAAGGACTACAGGGTACAGGTTTTCTACAATGTTAATAAACAAAACAATTGCTTTTCTACATATCAATTATACCAATTGGAGATTGAAATCAAAATCGTAATACCATCATCACAAAATATAATACATATAAATTTGGTGAAATATGTACAGAGTCTATATCCACAAAACTACGAAGTTTGGCTGGAAAAAATAAGAGAAAGTCAAAGATTTAAATAAATGGAGAAATAATCCAGGTTCACAGATAGGAAGACTCAACATTTTTTGTAGTCAGTTCTTCTTAACTTGATATATATGTTCAACACAATCCCAAATAAAATCCTGGGAAGCTAGTTCACAGTATTTCATGCTAAACTAATTCTAAAGTTTACATAGAAAGTCAAAAGACCCAGAATAGCCAACAGAATAATTAAGAAAAAGAACAGTTAAGGGATTGACATTACCTAACTTCATGACTTACCAAAAATCTACAGTAATCACAGTAGCTTGGAATTGGTGAAAGCTGAGACATTATAGATACCAATGTCTACCTTTGGAAAGGAACAAAGGTAATTCAATCAACAAAGATAATCTTTCCACAAATGGTTTTAGAAAAATTGGACAACCATTTGTAAAGAAAGAAAGAAAGAAAGAAGAGAGAGAGAGAAGGAGGGAGGGAGGGAAGGAGGAAGGAATGAGTCCAGGCACAGAATTTACACCTTTCACCAAATCTAACTCAAAATGCATTATAGACCAAAATGTAAAATGAAAAACTGTAAAACTTCTGGAAGAAAACATAGGAAAAGATCTAAGTGGTCTGTGTTTGGTGAGGAGTATTTAGACACAACACTAAAAGCATGATCTATGAAAAGATAAATGAAAAAGTTGGACTTTATGAAAATAAAAATTATGCTCTGTGGAAGTTACTATTAAGAGACAAAAAAACAAACAAACAAACAACAACAACAAAAAAAGACACAGCCTGGCAGAAAATATTGCAAAATCCATATCTGTTAAAGGATTTTATTCAAAATATACAAAGAAGTCTTAAACTCAACAATAAGAAGACAATCCAGTTAAAAATGTGTGAAAGGTCTGAGCGGACACCTTACCAAAGAAGATACACACATGGCAAATAAGTAGATGAAAAGACATTTAACATCATATGTTTTTAAAGAAGTGAAAATTAAAACAATGATGAGATGTCATTACACATCTATTAAAATGGCTAAAATAAAACCAAAACAACAACAACAAAATAAACTCAAAATCTGTAATACCAACTGCTGGAAAGGATGCAGACTGATAGGAACTCACATTTACTACTACAAGTATTACAAAATGGCATTGCCATCGTGGAAGATAGTTTCTCAGATTCTTACTAAGCTAAATGTTGTCTTACCATGTGATTCAGCAATTGTGCTCCTAGGTACTTATCCAATGGAGTTGAAAATTATTGTGTGTGTGTGTGTGTGTGTGTGTGTGTGTATCCAGCAAAAGAACTTTGGTAGCAAATTTATTCATAATCTTCAGAAACTGGAAGCAAACAATATAACCTTCAAACAAAGTGTGATACATCCATACCATGTAATATTACTCAGCAACAAGAAAAAGCAAAACTGTAGAGATAGTACAAAGATAAGCAGTTGCCACAGGTCTGGATTGTGGATAGGGATAAACAGGTGAAACATAGGATTTTTAGAGCTGTGAAACTCTTCTGTGTGACATTGTAATGGTGGAAAACCTTGGACCTTTCAGGTTTCCTTTCTTATAAATTTCCTATTCCCAGTCATTGCCCATTTATACATTGTATTATAGGAATACTGCATTCATTTTTGTTTGTTGTGGGCATTGAGATGTTCCTTTCCTAGGTATATTCTCCATAGTTCTTCATTACCTTTAAGAAAATTTATTATCCGATTTTCATGACATAAAAATCAGCCTCATTCATGGTACTTACCCTAATGAACTTTATCTTGTAACAATACTGCAGGGGAAGATACATTCTCCTATGCCTTCTTGGTTTGCACAAGCTATCTATCTGCATGAAAAAATCTATCCCAGTTTACCTCTTTCTAAGTCTCAGGTCAGATGAAATTTCTTCAGCAAGGATCAAACCAAGATTGAGAGAGCTAAAATTCCTTTGAAGGATCAGCCAAATCATTCTCCCCCTTCCTGAAAGTCCCCACCATATGAGTCATCCTTTCTTTCCCAAGTTTCTGCATGTACACAACGCCATGGTCCTGTTTCAAGGAAAAAAAAAAATAATAACAGGACTCCTCCAGCATCCTCTTCTCCAGCCTGCAGTGAGTTTAACAGCTCTACAAAGATCTGGGGTCTGGAAGTTAAATGGGATGGTCATGGGGAAGGGTCACTTGGAGGGCACTTGACCTTTTCCATCTCCCTAGCAGGGGTCACACTCGTGTCCTTTGTTTGCCACGCTTCCCACAGGACTTCACTGCCAAAAGCCATGTCTCTCTTGATTTCATCTTGACAAGAACGTTTCTTCCCAATAAATACCTTTGCAATAAAAAGTTATAGTGAGAACAACATTCTCCATCACATTGTGCATGCTTGTCTCCTCCAAGGAAATACAGTTCCTTGAGGAAACTGGGCACGTCTTTGTGTTTTAAATAACGTAGTGCCTGGCATACATCACATAATCAATCAATATTTATTGAATGACTACATAAATAGATCTCTTCTGTGAATTAATTTTGGATTATCCTGTTATACAATGTAACTCTTAATTTTGTTTGTATCCTTTCTTAATTGTCTCATACATGTTTTTGGACCCAATAGAAATGTACATACTTGAAGATATCCCCTACAGTGCCTAGCACATGATAAGATAGATAGAGAATCATCAGTATATACATTATTTTTTACCAAAGAGTAATTAAGATAGTTCTTTGTATAACTAGTACATATTTTATGAAAGCTAAGATCCAGTATAACTGCCTCTCATTATAAGTAGACTGAAACTAGAATCATTTTATTGATATAATGAGAGAGAGAAAGAGGGCATGAAAAAGAGGGAAAAGGATGGAGAGAGAAGAAAAACAAGGAAGGAGGAAGAGAGAGAGAGAGAGCATTCTGCTAATGCTCATTTTAATTCCAGATTTTTACCTGCAGTATGTCCTTTTCCTGTATTTTTTTAAGATGAATTGGGTACCTGCTACACAATGCAGTATGCTAGATGTTATTCCCTCAGAAAGATTGGGCTAGTGGATAATCTTTCTTCTAAGAGTTTCAATTTATTTTATAGGACAGACATGATAAATACTCAAATTTCTATTTTAGTTCTCAATCTTGAATTTATTGACACATTCTAAATTGTCCTAAAGTAGGACCTAGTTTCTTTCTCCCCCTTGCCTTTATTAAAGAATAACTTTCAAACACCCACATGAGTTATAGGCAAGTACTGAGGTGAAGGCTGTATGGTGGTCTACTTAGAAAAATAGATTCAAAATGGTTTTGTGTGTCCTGTGAGGCTGGGAATGATAAAGAAAATCCCTGATTGGAAGATTGTAGGACTAGAGAAAGAAAAGATATTTGCTCAAGAATATAGAGATTCCTTTATTTGTTTTCTCTTATTTTCAAACCCACTGTGTATATTAAGCTTTGCCTTAGAGACCCTTAACCTGTCAAGATTATAAATGATTATTGAGTTTGCCTATCAAATATCCGGTGCTGATTGGCTCGTCTGAATAACTACACAGATTTGGAATTGTGGTAGAATTGACTGTAAACTGATACTTCCCAAATTGCCATCCCCAGAGCATCCAGGCTCTCACGGCTCATCTCAATCTGCTCTGATCTGGGCAGCCACCCTGGGAGAGGAAGGCACCTTCCTCTGTGTGGAGCCAGAAGAAGCAGCATCATTCTGGGTTCTCCTTGGCATTCTCTAACAGCTTGTGTAATTTGATGCATCACATTAGGTTAACTCATGCTTATGGATACAGCACACTAAATGACACTCCTGTGGCACTGGGATGGGATGTCAAAAAGGCAGCTTTCTCTTCTCTCAGGGTCCTAGCTTGCTAATACGTCAAACCAGTTAGGAAAGTGTCTCACGTGGTTTACCTGCTTTTGACCACCTTTTCTTGTTTGTCACAACACAAAATCATCCTATTCTGTTTGAAAGCTTTACATACCTTTAACATTCTCCACGATTAATGATGCACCAATATTAATCATGTCTGTATCTCTGTTTATCTCTGTTTCTATAGCGATATCTGTATCTATATCATCATCAATGCCTATCTACCCAGCTGTGCTGATTGTACTGAACTGTATGAATCCCATCTCAGCGCACATATTCAGGAGATTGTAAAATAATGTTGAAAGGAAATCGCCGGCTAGAAATATTGAGAAAAAAATATCTAGGACACCTGTCAAATTATTATGGTAACTGTACATTTTAAAATGTAGCCAAATTTTCATCCACCTCCCATTCAAAGAGGAACCTTTCCCCACTGAACATGGTTTGTAAACAGCATCTGTTTTCACTTTTCATTATCTGAGGTTCTCTTTATATTCCATTTTTATTGGTTTGTTTAAATCCTTTGTATAAGTCCATTTAAATCAAAATAGGGCAGACTTGCTGGTATTTGCATTGCATGAAATTACAAGCAGGTGAGAGTTGAACAATTAATACTTCTTTTTTCTCAGTGGTGGTATGAGCAGTGCCAATTTAATGCTGTTTAAGCTTATTATCTAATTGCATGCTGTGCTAGCTTCAGAGATGGCATGACATGAAGGCCGACTTGTGCTGTGTTCCCTCCACAGTAGAATATTCAATTATTTGTTCTGACTCATGTAATTCCCTGTATTCCAAGCTTGTTAATGTCATTACAGAGCTGAAATAAAGTGATTACTCTTAATGAGTATTTATCCAATAGGTAATGCAATTCCTGCACCCTCCAGCTGACAGTGGATGATTATGGATTTTTCTCCTTAGCCCTCCACTCCCCCGACTCCAAAGGAGCCCTCCCCCACCTCTTGACTTTCCTGTCAGGGAGGCAACATCGCATTGTGGCGTTCTGTGAAATACTGTCAGATGATGGGGAAAAAATATAAATCTTTAAAAAAAAAAAAGGAAAAGGAAGAATTGCAACGTCCCCCGGCAGAGCTCCAGCTAATGACCACTGCTTCCACTTGCTGGCAGTGATGACAGCTTTCGCTAAATGATAATGGCATGCCTGCTGTTGAGTTTGCCCACTTATGTTATTCCTCTTGACATGGTTCTGGGGAAGGTCTAATTTTTTTGACATTTGACCATGCAAATTTGAGTCCTGATACATTATTCTGCATTTACATCCTCCCAGTGTTGCTGTTTAAAATGTGCTACAAGCTCCAGGAGCTCAGCTAATAAAGGCCACAGAATGAAAGAAAGTTAAATATGAATGCAAGAGGAGACCTAATGAAGGCCCGGCATGTACATCTCTGAGATGACCTTCTAGAGATGAGCAAGTGGAAAGTCCTTTTTTAAAGCACACTGTAAGGAATGTAACACCCACTTTTTTCCTAGAATATTTTTAAAGATTTTTAAATATATACCAATGGAGAAAAAAAAGACCCCATTATATTTTACATAGGCGTTTCTTACACTCAGCTTATAAGTTAGTGTATTATTAACCACTTTCAAGGTGACGTTCGCTTCTCAAACTCTGAAACTCATGCTTCTGCAGGAAGCTTCCTTGACTCCTGAACCCAGAGATGTGCAGTCCCCAAATTCACTAAGCACTTTCACGTCATCAAATGCCACGCCTGTTGGATCTAAGAAAACCCTTCTGTATCACGGATTTCTGTGGGTTTAGGAGCAAATCATACTTCAGACTATTTTGTTTTGCTCCTAACCAATTTGGAACTGACAATAAAAATGAGGAAATTTTTTTAAATGGTCAATAATAGTAACTATACTGCTAAGTTGACATAAGAACTACTAAAAATAAACTCCTAATCCTAGTAACAATAAAAGTACTCACAGATTGATATGCACATCAACATTAATATAGGTATTTCATAAAACTGCCCTTTTATTCTACCAAGTTAGCTAAAAGACAAAATTCATTGCTTATGAATTGCCCATCTTTGTATTTTTATTTAGTAATAGTTCAGTTGGAATTTCTTCATACATTTTGAAGTGCTTTATTATACATAAGCTCTCTAGTGTCTAAATATGTTAAAATAAATTATTTAATAAAGAGCAGTAATTGAGCTTTAGGTTTCATAAGTATTAAGAATATTCCAGTGCTCGCTTCTGCAGCACATACACTAAAACTGGAAGATTAGCATGGCCCCCGTGCAAAGAGGACATGCAAATTTGTGATGTGTTCCATATTTTTATAACAAAAGAGAAGAAGACTCACAGATATAGAGAACAGACTAGTGGTTACCGGTGTGGAGAGGGAAGAGGGGAGGGGCAAGGCAGGCTAGGGGAATAAGAGGTCCAAGCTACTCTGTATAAAATGATATTGTACACTGATGACTTATATAATATTGTACAGCGATTATACTTAAATAAAAGAAGAAAAGCAAGTAAAAAAAAGGATATTCCAGAAAACCCTCTTTGTAATTACTGGATAGCCATTATTTTTATCTTTTTCTCCTTTCTTCTCTCCCTCCCTTTCACCCTCCTATCTGTTCCCCCTTTCTTTCTTCCTTTCTCTTGTCTTTTATTTCTGAGCACCTACTCTCTCTCTCTCTCTCTCTCTCTCTCTCTCTCTCTATATATATATATATATATATACACACACACACATACACACACACACACACACACACACACACACACACACACACACACATATATATATATTTTTTTTTTTTGCGGTACGCGGGCCTCTCACTGCTGTGGCCCCTCCCACTGCGGAGCACAGGCTCTGGACGCGCAGGCTCAGCGGCCATGGCTCACAGGCCCAGCCGCTCCACGGCATGTGGGATCCCCCCAGACCGGGGCACGAACCCGCGTCGCCTGCATCGGCAGCAGGACTCCCAACCACTGCGCCACCAGGGAAGCCCACACCTACTATGTTTTTAAACATCTGTGTATTTATCTGTCTATCTATCTATCTATCTATGTCACAAGTTGAATGCCGAGGAGTTTACAAAAATAAATAAGACAATAAAATGGACTCTCTGATAATAAGAATCTTGCAATAGGAAGGAGTGATTAGGCAAATAAAGTAAGGTACTGAAAATACTTTGCTTCTATAGAAACATTCCTATTACCAAGAGGTTAAGTAACCTACTTGAGGTCAAAGTCAGAAAATGTAACTATCAACTTGATTTCTAGGAAAGAGCTATTTTCCTCTGAGGCTTCAGAACTGTGTATGCTCTCATCTCTAGTGCTGTACCTAAACTGTTAGTGTTGCCATTTTCTCCTTGCTTTAGTGTCCTGGGAAGCACCAGAACAAGACTAGATCTGAACTCACTGCAGCAGCCTTGTGTTCCATTTTCTCCTGTTCCTGGGAGACAAGCTCTCCCAGGTTATTCCCACACACCATATTAACAACATTCACTGGTTCAAAAACTCCATGCAGGATCTGAGATATGGAATTAGGTGTATACCTAATGTAGAATCCTGATTCAAAGGAGGAAGTGGATAAAAGTACTTCTAAGAAGTCTTCCTATTACTTTTGGAGTTATGGACACATAGCAGAGTGCATGAATGTGATCAGCATACATTTTATTTACTCACAAAAATATGAGACAGAACTTAGAATTTAGTTTTAAAGTTGCATGTCATATTTAATGTTTTTTAAAATTAATAGTAAATAAATAAAAGACAATTTAATAACAAGACATTTTCCCAACAAAATGAATAAAAAGAGGTTAAAAGCTGGTTTTCCATTCTGGTGAAGGTGCGTGAGATGATGATGCTCACACAGCACTTAGTATGTTGTCTTCTGGGGGATCAATTATGCAGACATATATCAAAATCTCCCTTTCTCCTCTCATCCCCATCACTCTTAGTTCTGATAAAGCTAAATGGACTATGCTTGTACTCCATAAGGAAAGAGAGAAGGAAGGAGGAAGGAAGGAAGGAAAGAAGGAAGGAAGGAAAGAGAACATAGGCAGAGAAAAAAATATATGAGAGAATGTCCCAGGGGCAGCTAATCATGTTTGAACTGTTTGGGAAGGTCTTTCTGAGATGGTGACACTTGAGCTATGTCTTGCCTGGTCTGAAAAGGAAACAACCTTGCGAGGACCTGTAGTAGAGCCTTCCAGTTGGAGAAGTAGCAAACACAAAGGCCCCGTGACAAGAACAAAAAAGATGCTGATGCTGATGTGAGTGTAGCCTGTTGAACAAGTTATACAACAGGACAAGAAAGAGGCAGGCAGGAGCCATGCTGAGGAGTTTGGATTTCACTCTAAGGGCAAAAGTGAGCCACTGGAGGGATTTACTACTGATGGGCCCAGAGACACTTCATCCATCCTTGAAAGTTGGAGGGTGGAGTGGCAGCACAATGTGGGTCGGCTGGTGTATTTAATGGTGGAAGTCAGTCTGGGTGCACCTACGTTCCCAAGTACAAGTGAGGAAAGGTCATCAGCTGAGAGTGAGATATTTTATTAAAATGTTGAGAAGGAGGAAATTGTTGTTTAGGAGAGCAGGAGAGCAAACATACTAAAGTGTAATCAAAATTGGAAGAGATCTAAGAGCCAGTTTGAGAACTGTGGTCATGAATTTAAGGTGATACCAGTAAGTGTGGTTAAGTGTTTTTCTCTAGACATGTATCACTGCTTTTGAACATGGAGAATAGTTGGGTTTTTGAGGTTTTGGCTTTCTACAGATGAGTGTGACCAAAAAAAGAAAGTGTCAAGGAAAATAAAGGTCTTTTTAAGAGGATGTGATAATGATATATCCCCGAGAATAGAGTTGAGAATATGATGGGGGGTGAAAATGAGAAAAACAGGTTGGATCAATGAAAGGAGATCTTATTCATGGGGAAACTTCCTCAGTGTAATGATTTGCATAGGAAGATGCTTAAATCAGAATGGGATATTTGAATCAAAATTTCAGAGGTGGTGCATTAGTGGGATTGACAAAGTCACAAATACTACTCTTAGAGGGAGTGGCTAAAGTGAGATGGATGAAAAGAGAAGATCACAAAATTCAGAGGCCCCGTGTATATGGGCCATTATTACAAATGTTGAATTCATCAAGGAATATGCTAGAAGTCAGGGTCAAGAGAAACACAGTAATTTAGGGATTTCATTTTTTAGTAAAATAAAGGAAGGTCACTGATTGGTAGCTAGTGATAGAATATGCTCCTCAAGGAGCTGATTTCTAACAGCATTTACCTTTATACATGTTGTACATGTATATTGTAGAAAACTAGAAAATACGGACAAGCAAAATTAAACACATTGAAAAGCCATTCTCTCATCATCCAGAGATCATCACTAACCTTTTAAATCTTCTTGTAACTAACCATCTAGGACTTTTCCTATGTACACACACACACACATACACACACACACACACACGCACACACACGTATTTTAATCAAAACAAGACCTTATAGTGCATGCTCTCGTTAAAGTTCTTGTTTTCTTTTTTCAGGGTTAATCTTTTACTTTCAAAACCCAGATTCTGTTTAAATTTTCCTAATTGAACTTAAAAGTGCTCTTTCAATCTAAATTATCATAATCTAGGACGGGCTTTACATTTGTTATTTCCCATTAGTCATTTCTTTAAAAAATATAGCAGAGCCCTTAAAAAAATAATAAAAAACACTGATTATTAAAGAGGCTTAGCTTGGTGCCTACAGAAAGAGCCACACTTTTAATTTGTTTCTGCTTCCTCTTGGGGTCCAGTAATTTGATCTTCATTCCCTGTATTTCCATGAACTGGAAATTATATCTAAATGCTTAAAGTTGTGTTGTTTTTATAGGACAAAACATAGGTGATGTTGAATTATTGATGTTGAATCACATCAAGGGACATGTAATATTAATGTTAACCACCGAGTTAGGATGATGATAGCTCAGTCCCTTCATCGTATAGTCTTCATTTGAGGGAGGGGGCATTACACAAATGCCCAGTGTAGTAGTCTGTTCAAGCTAGCACAACAAAATACCATATACTGAGTGACCTAAACAATAGAGATTTGTTTTTTGTTTTTTTGGGTTTTTTCCCACTTATTTTTTATTTATTTATTTTTTTAACATCTTTATTGGGGTATAATTTCTTTACAATGGTGTGTTAGAAATTTGTTTTTTCTCACAGTTCTGAGGCTAGAAGTCCAATATCAAGGCTCTGGATGATTTGGTTTCTGGTGAGAACTCTCTTCCTGGCTTGCAGATGTCACCCTTCTCACTGTGTCCTCACATGGTCTTTCCTTGGTGTGCAGAGAAAGCCAGAAAGAGAGACAGACAGCTTCTGGTGTTTCTTCTTATAAGGACAGTAACCCTATCAGATCAGGGCCCCATCCTTACACCCTCACTTAATCTTAATTACTTCCTTAGAGGGCCTATCTCCAAATACAAACATGCTAGAGGTTAGGGTTTCAGCATATGTATTTGCAGGGAGGGTAGGGGTTGGCACAGTTCTGTCCATAGCAGAAAGTTATCCCTTATTCATTCACCTAAGGATTTTATCAACAATCCATAATCACTGTCTCCAATCAATACTTTAAACAGCACTTATGAAATAAATTTTTACTTCTGTCATTCTTTTCATATTTATTAGCTGGAACTTTTTTTTTTTTTTTTTTTTGCAGTACGCGGGCCTCTCACTGTTGTGGCCTCTCCCGTTGCAGAACAACAGGCTCCGGACGCGCAGGCTCAGCGGCCATGGCTCACGGGCCCAGCCGCTCCGCGGCATGTGGGATCTTCCCGGACCGGGGCACGAACCCGTGTGCCCTGCATAGGCAGGCGGACTCTCAACCACTGCACCACCAGGGAAGCCCTTAGCTGGAACTTTTTAAAGGATACTTCATGTCAAAAATATCACTGGTTTTCTAGGAGCAAGACAGGAATAAAGATGCAGACCTACTAGAGAATGGACTTGAGGACACGGGGAGGGGGAAGGGTAAGCTGGGACAAAGTGAGAGAGTGGTATGGACATATATACAGTACCAAATGTAAAACTAATAGCTAGTGAGAAGCAGCCGCATAGAACAGGGAGATCAGCTCAGTGCTTTGTGACCACCTAGGGGGTGGGATAGGGAGGGTGGGAGGGAGGGAGATGCAAGAGGGAAGAGATATGGGGATATTTGTGTATGTATAACTGACACTTTGTTATAAAGCAGAAACTAACACACCATTGTAAAACAATTATACTCCAATAAAGATGTTAAAAAAATAATAATAAAATAAAATGCAAGTGGCACATAAAAAAGAAAAAAAATCACTGGTTTTAACAAGAGATAAAATTGCTCTGCCAGTAGAAGCAGCATGTAAAGCAAAGGAAACAATGCCATAATTTTCCACTCCTGTCATGCCATCCCTGTCATAAGTGTTCTGGTGTCACAACCAAGTCAAGGAGCCAATGATCGCATTCTTTCTGGTGATACTCATGCCACATCTGTGCTTCAATCTGGATCATTTGTATTTAGGCTGAGGAACTTCCTTTAGAGCTTCTAATAGTGCAGGTATGCTGGCAGAGCTGTTTGTCTGAGACATTGACATTGCTCTTTTAGTTTTGAAGGAAATCTGCTGGATGTAGAATAATAGTCTGGTAATTTTCCATTTCTTTTCCTTCACTACTTCAGAATCTTTTTCACTTGTCTTCTGGATTCCATTGCTTCTGTTCAGAAGTCAGCTGTCATTTTTATTATTATTTACTTGAAGGATACATATCATATATTTGTTTTGCTTGCTTTCAAGTTATCTCTTTATCTATGAGTTTTATGTTTAATTTTCATATGCCTAGATGAGGTTAACTTTCTTGTCATTCAACTTGGGTTCACTGAATTTCTTGACTCTGTGGGTTGATAGCTTTCATATAACTTAGAAATTTTTAAGTATTTTAGGTTTCTTTGTTTTTAAATGTTGCTTGTTTTCCATTCTCTTTCTTCTCTCTGAGAACCTAAATACACATTTCCTATGTTTGTTGTTGGTTACCCACATTTCTTTTATGTTCCTTAATTTTTAGTTAAATTTTAATCTCTACAATTTAATTTTAATATTCTCTACTGAAGAATCTCCAAGCACACTAAGCTCTCTTTTACTGAATGTGGTGTACTCTCTATCCATCAATGAGTTATTTAGTTATGCATTTTGAACTAAAAAGTGTTTGCTAATTTTTTATACAGTCTTATTATTATTAAATTATCTGTATATAAGTTTTTGTTTTATTACTGGATATACTATCTTTATTATTATATATTTATTTTTGTATAACCATTATTTTTCTCATTTGAGGATTTGCACCTGTAAATAATTTGATTTAAAGTGATTTGATAGTTATTAATACTGACACAATACTTTCTTCTGTTTGACATTTTCTTTGTCAACTTGTTCCAAGTCTTCTTTTCTTTTTCTTCCTCCTCCTCCTTTTCCTCCTTCTACCTTTCTTTGGGAGTATGATATGCTTATTTCTGCTAATTTAGCTGGATTTTTAAGATCAAAAATGACTATATAGTTTTATATGGATGTAATATTTGCATTTTATATGTTTATTTAGTTTAATTTCTAACATCTATTTTATATGTATTAATTCTTTCAGTTTTAATCTTTTCCTATTTTTTTCTTTCCCATTTTTCTGGCCGGTTTTGGGTTCTCATCCATCCTTTATTTCCCTCCCCCACAAACGCACACATTAATTGGGAAATATAATTACGATTTGCTCCTAATGATAATGGATAATCACTGGTAATGATAATCCACTCCTCTAAGGGTAACCATTCAACTGATATTTCTTTCATAAAGTATAAAAACTAATAACCATATTCTCACACTGAGGTATTTTTCTTGTCTGTTTACTCTTTATTCTTAGATGAAACCTTTGGAGTGGTTGTACTTTACTCTTCTTCTAATGTCACAGATAGACCAACCTTGGTTTTCTGATAGTTTGGAATTTAGAATTCTGGGAATGTATCCTTATTTTTAAGAATATTATTACTGGGATTACAATCCCAAGTTTCATTCTTATTAATTGAGTTATATTAATATTTTACACAGTCTGTTTTCTCATTACTATTTCTTTCACATTCAGTCTTGCTCTATCTTAACCTTTCCCCTGATTCAATATTTCTGGTTAAATTACTTCCTAAAAAGAATTTATTTAGAGAGAGAACATGAACATACTATTTTCTGAATCTTTTCATATCTTAAATATCAAAAATTCTCTTAGTTCTCAATAGAAGACTGAATGATGGCATCACTTGATGGAGTACTGCTGAAAAACATTTATTTTCTAACAAAAACTACATACAATTTAAACTTTTCTAACTTCCACTATAACAAACGACATGTCTGATAATATTTAAATCCTCTTTATTGTGAAAATGAATTATTTATTTAAAAAGTAACAATGAGAAAAGCTTTGAGGTTTTATCTTTTTCATTGGTGTGTAGGGATCTCTTTAGAATATGCATGTGTATTTCTTCACTAATATATCATTGTAATCAGAATGACTTCTTAATCAGAGAATAAAAGTTTATTTTTTTCAACTCAGGCACTTTATATTATTATTATTTTCTTTCCATTTGTTATTTTTTTCTCTTTCTCTCTCTGGAAATCCTAGTATATTTTAAATTTTCATCACTTGCGCTGCCAGTACTTCAACTTTATACTAGTGACTTCAATTATTTTTAACTTTTGCTTCATTTCATTCATAAATAGTTTCCACTTACTATTACAAAAATTTTAGTTATTTCTAGAAAATCGTGTGGCTGTCTCACAGATTTCAGAGAAGTCTTGGCTGATGTCAGGACAGGGATAGTACCCACGTATGACATGTCAGCCATAAACAGCATGTAAACAGCAGGTGAAAACGATGAACAAATAGTAAAGTACGAAGCCAAGACTTAGTTATAATCAAAAAGAAAAGCAGACTTACCCCAGCTCTCAAATCTCCTTGTAAGTGACATTTCCTCAGACAGGTTATCCTGAGCCTCCAGTCCTCCTTAGGGACCTTGTTAACAATTTCACAACACAGTGTACATTCTTCCGTAGCACTTACTGTAACAGTTGTTGAAAAATTATTTGTGTGATGGTGGAATCTCTCCCCAGTGGACTGCAGCCTTCTTGAAATCAGAGCTAGTGTGCTGTCCAGCATTAAGTCCCCTGCCCCAAGCATAACAGACTCAAGATAAATATTTATTAAACAAATGAATTAGTGAGTACATGGATCCATGATATCATGTGATATTTGTCTTTCTCTGTCTGACATAGTTCACTTAGTATGATAATCTCTAGGGCCATCCATGTTGCTGCAAATGGCATTATTTCATTCTTTTTTAGGGCTGAGTAGTATCCTATTGTACATATGTACCACATCTTCTTTATCCATTCCTCTGTCGATGGACATTTATGTTGCTTCCATGTCATAGCTATAGTAAATAGTGCTACTATGAATATTAGGGTGCATTTATTTTTTTGAATTACAGTTTTCTCCAGATATATGTCCAGGAGTGGGATTGCTGGATCATATGGCAATTCTAATTTAGCATTTTATACAAAGGAACTTATTTACAAAACAGAAATAAACTCACAGACATAGAAAACAAACTTATGGGTACCAAAGGGGAAAGGGGAGAGAGATAAATGAGGAGCCTGTGATTAAAATATATTCACTACCATATATAAAATAGATAAACAACAAGAACCTACTGTATAGAAAAGGGACCTATACTCAATATCTTGTAATAACCTCTAATGGAAAAGAATCATATATATATATATATATATATATATATATATATATATATATATTCACTTTGCTGTACATATGAAGCTAACACAACATTGTAAGTCAATTATATTTCAAAAAAAGTTTTTAAATAAATGAATGACTGATGACTATATCCAATATAAGCAATCTGCTTGCCTCTATGGGAAGTTTTGTGTTTGGCTAGCAATTGAATTCCTTCTCCCCAGATACAGACCTTCCTTTGCTCTTGACCAGGACCCTGATAGAAACCTCCGATGTTGGAGGCATCTAATGCCAATACCTTGGCCTGGGGACACTTCAGCAAATGTAGGTCTGAACTTTCATAATTCTTCATTCAAGGAAAATCCCAGGTGTGTTTGGTGGTCGGGGAGAGGTGTCACTAGATGGCTAACCTGCTATTCTGAAGCACAATATGAAAACTGTTTGGATATTACATTCTGTCTGATGAGCAGACAGACACATTCTGTAAGTGTTTTCAAAAGGGATTGGATGCAGCATACCCCAGCTGGTAGGGGGCTCATCGGGAAAAGGCCCACACATCCTTGCTGGAGAAAGACCAGATCAATCAGTCATTCTGCAGTGTACATAACTACAGCTCAGATGGTGAGTCTTTCTCTGTGCAATAGAGCCATCAGATAGTAGGTTTTAACAAGACAGTTTAAGTCAATAAGTTTTTACATTAATTTGCTCAAGAATGGAGGTGGAGACTCTAAAAATGTGGTATTCAGCAGAAATGTACATGAAAATTTAAGTGAGAAAGAATACTCTGTGTACAAATAAGGCTCCCTAAATACAAGGGTAGCAAGATAGGACCCTGGTGGGCATGTTTGAGGAACAACAGGAAGGCCCAAGTGGTGGAAGATGTGTAACTTATAACACACCTCTTTACTGTTTTTGTTTTTTGTTTTTTTTCCCTATACATCTTTCCTAAGCTCCTAGACTTAGGAGATATACAGAGCTCCACAGAGGATATTTCTAATCCCAGGGGGATTTTTGGCAGTTGTGATAGTGCTTCACTCCTCTATTGAAGCTTGAAGCTGAAAAGGTGAACAGAAACTAGTTATTCAACATGGAAGATGTTTATGGTCCTCCCCCAAAGTATCTCCAGTGCCCGTAAAACCTACCAGATGTAAATGCATAGTGGCAGGAAGTCTAGACTACCTGAGCTCCTTCTAATTGTAACAGGAGTAAATTTCATTTTAATGGCTATTGATTCAAATTCAATCTTTGCTGAGTCCAGGACTGATCATGAAGTTGCCTGCACCCCCAGATCACGCTTTGCATAAGACTGAGAACCACAAAAGCTCAAGACATACCGAGAGGAGGGATTTCTAATAACTCCATAAAGAAACTTTCATAATGGCACAACATCCATCAAGTTGTCACCAATTTTATAGTTAACACAGAGTTTGAAAAGCTCTTCAATAAAATTTGAAATAAAAAATGTGGTTCTCAAAACATATTTCAATACATCAACATTCTTCAGGATTTCATCAGTGGTTATTACAACTCTGTCTGCAACAGGGAAATCTGTTTAAGAATATGTCAGTGCAGTGAATTCCTAGAAGTCCTGAAGACTGTGTGTGGCAGAAACTGGTTTGATGAAAGATTTTAGGAATGTATTAAGGTTAAATGAGTTATTTGTAAAATAAAATAAATAATGAATTATATAATTATATAAATTACTTGTATAATAATAGTGATTTTTATTATACAAATTATGTTAAACAATAATATTGAGAGAAATGAAGTCCAGGTGGTCAGCAGCCATTGCAAATGGAATCATTTTAATGAGAAAATGAACAGTAGAATTTCTGAGAAAATCAGAAAATATATGTCTAAGTCAGTTCAGGATTTAAATTAAAAAATAGAAAAATAACTCCTTACAATAACATAACTCCAGAAAAATTATTAGACTGATCTCAAAAATTTAACAATTTAAGTCTCTACTATTCAATATTTCCAAGCTGATCAAGAATAATGGATACAATGACTCTTACTTACATCACAATGCTCAGCAAGGACTCAGCACACATTTTATCTCTAACAATGTGCCTGTACATCCAATGATATTTGTTCTGGAGTTCTTGGAATGTGGGGTGTTGGAGATCCAGTACCTCGTGCCCCACATCACTTTCCCTGAAAGGTATCTTTGAATCAGGATACACACAGTGATTCACAGATTGTATAGTCAAGGGGTTTAACCAGAAACTACCAGAGATGAGATGTGAAAGTGATTTGGAGCACCACTTCTGGTGAATTCAAAGAACAAAGCTCTGCTGTGGCCTGTGGAAGAGGTGGGAATAGAACAAACTGTTGACAAAGCACTAATATAAAACCACAGAGCCAGGGACTAGAATCTCCAGGTGGGGAAAAACTTCTCTTTGGACAGCAGAGCATATTGGTTTCACTGAATTCATCCACAAACTGGATAGAGCACCAAGTGGTCAAGAACACTATATTCATGCTGAGATGATTTACAGGCCAAAGGAGCTGTCAAGAGCTGGTAAATCCCACTTTTGGAAAGTTGGTTAACAGACCAAGCTTGAGCACCATGAGTAAACAAATGTAAGTGAACCAGAACAATTCTGACACATTTCATGTCAGGAAGGTTCCAGTGAGATAGACTTCAGAACAACTGGAATATATAAGAGGAACAAATTTCCTAGAAAAGGTAGAGAAGACTGAAATCATGCAGCATAAATATGGACCCACATCTGTAAAGTGCTCAATTCCAGGTCACAGCCTGGGTTTCTGGCACTGCAGCTGTACACTGGCCTGATTCATAAAGCACATCTCTCAACATCTTACAAAATCCCAGGTATTTTTCCAATAGGTATATTGAGATATAATTCACATACTATACAAGTTACTTCTTTAAAGTGTTTTTTTAGTATATTCACAAAATTGGTAACCATCACCAGAATATGACTTCTTTCACTTAACATTATATTGTTAAGTTTCATTCATAATGTATCAGGACTTCATTCTTTTCACTGTCAAATGAAATTCCATTGTATGCGTGTGCCATTTCTGTTTATCCCCAGTTGATAGACACTTGGATTATTTCCACTTTTTGGATACTTCAACTGTACTGCTATGTACATTTAAGTACAAGTTTCTTGTGTCCATATGTTGTCATCGCTCTTGGATAAATACCTAGAAGTAGAATTCCTGGGTATGATTAAGATTTTGAGGACCTGCCAAACTGTTCTGCTAAGTGGCATCACTATTTTGTATTCCCACAATCAAATTGCGAGTGTTAATATTTCTCTGTAGCCTCATCAACATATGTTATCATCTGTCTTTTTCATCATATCCATCAGAGTGAGTGTGAAGTGGTATTTCATGGTGATTTTATTTTGTACCACTCTATTTAATGAGACATATCAACATAACATTTTTAAATTATTTAAAAATTGTTTTTCCTTTAGTTCTTTGAACATATTTATGATAGCTTCATTGAAGTATTTGCCTCCTAAGTCCAACATCTGGGCCCTCTCAAAGTCAGTATCTGTTGTAGGCCTTTTTTTTTTTTTTTTTTTTTTTTTTTTTTAGTTTTTTTTTTTTTTTTTTTTTTCCTGTATGTATAGATTACATTTTACTGTTTCTTTGCATGGCTTGTGATGATTTTTTTTTTGTTGTTATTGAAAACTAGATATATTATATAAACTATTGTAGCAACTGGGCACAGGTTCTTCCCTGGAGCTTGCTGTTGTTGCTGTGGTTTGTTTTCTTCCTGTTTATTTGTGTGGAGGCTGGCTGGATTGATTCAGCAATATCTTCCTCCCACAGACTTTATCTTCTGATGCTGTTCCTCAGAGTATGCATCTTTGGAAATATGTGAGTCTTTCTTAAAACCAAGGATAACTATGGTTTCAGCTGAGCTCTCTTGAGTGGCTCTTTCTTTGATCTCCTAATCAAGCTTCTGGCTCATCTGCCTCTATTGGTATCACACTAAGCTCTTAGCCTCCATTAATTGCTAGCAGTTTCCTAGCTGTTTCAACAATGCTCTGTAACATAAATTGTTCCACAACCCAAAGCACTTAAATCTGAGGCACACTGAAAGGCAGGGTGTTTGATGCTTTCTCAGATCCTCAGAGGGTTTTTCTTGGCTACCTCTTCCTTTGTTCCCTCTGTTAAATTTCCAGCTGGTTTATTATTTTTCCTGTTGCTACTGATGTCTTACTAGTTCACCACCAAGATCACCATCATTTTCAATAAAACCTTAAGCATGAACTTCTGCACAGTCTGTTCCAAATGAAAATGAAGTCATTCCACTTGAGGAGCACTTATAAATCTCTCTTCTTTTCTTATGGCCTTCTCACCCCCTTCACAGAATCATTGCATCACTGCAGTGGGGCTGAGGACAGAGAAAATTGTCCACCTCTTCCGGAGTGAACTCCCCACTATACAAGTTGAGGACTGGGCATGAATGGTAGCCCCAGTATCTTGGTTTTCCTATTCTAGCACTGAACCTTGGGTAAGGGGTTACAGCCCAACATTCTTGACATTCTACATCTAAGTTGGAGTTTCTGTCCTACAGGTTGAGTCTGGTTAGAGGAAAGACTCTCTAGTACAACTGGCTGTACCTTCCTGAAATACAGCTTCTATGTCATGAAGTTGCACAAAATGAGATATGAGAGTGGTTCCCCCCTTTCAGAAAGAAACTGTAGCTCTAGACTGGGGTTCCAGTGGGGAAAGTTAGCCTGGTTTTCTTAGTCATAAACACCTGGAGAGTATCTTCCACTACAACAAGCTGGAAAGGAAGATGGGAGAGAGTCATGACTCAGATGCCACAGACTCTCACTGTTATTAGTGAGATGCAGATATTCTTAAGTGTTTCTCCATTTTGCTGTATGCCCTAAAAACAATTTCCAGATACTTTAATATTTTTTTTCATAATTATCAGCAGTTAAATGGACGTTTTGCTGGTGAGAGGGTCCATCAGCTTTCTCTCACTGCCATTTCAGAATGTCAATTTCAGGTCTTTTTTGAAAAGAGAAATTGAATTTGAAAGACTTACATGAGAACAGCTTTGTGTGATTCCAGCACTGGTGTGATAAAACTATTATGAAAACCCCAATCGTTCACTTTGTGAAAGAGAACTACAGCAAAATATACTTAGGAATTTCTCTTCAAACCCAAAAGCAGTAGAGTCACATATGGTGTCAGCCCCTAGAAGTGCCATAATATTTTTATACCATGATAATATCAATTATATCATAGTATTAATATGGAGCATTATCACCTGAAGAAATAAAACATTCCTCATTTTCTCTCGCTATTTAACGACTGGACATTCTCTTCTAAGTCAACCTCCAAAACCATGACATTACTTTTAAAAAATTGTTTCTTCCATGAAGAAAATTCCTGGGTCCCATGACTGGCTGGACATTTTGCCCTCGTCCAGAACTGTCCATATGCTCTTGGAAACATCTAACAGATGTTAGAAAGGCTCACTGGAAAGGAGCAGAAAGCCTCACTGAATAGGTATAAGAGTCCACCAAATATCTACACAGCATTTCATGAAAGTTTATCTCTGTTAGATTGAGCCTGTCTTCACCAATGAGTAGTGCCACCTAAAACAGCCTTAAGTTGTCATCTTGGATTGTGCCCAGAGTGATGTAAAATCACAAGTCCCTAACTGCATCTGGTTCTCTATTCTTATACCCACATGAGTTCTCTTCTTCCACTTTTTCTTCTTTATATCACATTTGGTTTGCCAAATAGCTATGGACATCATGCAACACCATCAAAGCCTGTTGTTAGGGCCCTGGGGAGAGCTAAAGGATCTTATCCTTTGTAAATTGACTATCACATCCACTCTGTGTATCTCACAGCTCCTCATCTTCTGAAAGAGACAGACTTCCCAGGAGGCTGAGTGTGTCCAGGTCCCGTGGTTCTGATAGCAGCATCTGAGAACTGTGTTTCCTTCTCCTTAATGTCATCAAAGATCTAGTGAATCATGAGCTATGTTGTGTTTTCCAGAAACCCTGCTGTGGCTGGCAGTCTCCTGGAGATCTGATTTGTTGAACAAGGGGGCCTGACGTTAGACTGAGGGCATGGGAGAGAATGGATGCTAGAATTAGTGCTTCCGAGATGTCTTCAGCAAAAATTAAATTTCCATATGAAACCATTATTACACACATGGAATATACATCCTATGCATGACTTCCTAAAGCTTAAAACATTTGCCTCTTTTATGTACTTGACCTTTTGAAGGGAAGCAGGTCTGTATCTTGTCAAGGTTTTGGGAAGATGAATGTTTTCACTTCTATGAGTTCTGAAACAAGTCACAACATTTAAAAGTTACCGTCTTCTACTGTGATTTATCTGAAAACCATTTTGTTAAAGAGTGTCAGCTAACCAGAGATGAGGGCATTGCTACTCCTGAAGATCCTTACATGTTTTCCATGACTTGGGTTAACAACAAACAGCCAGAGGCATCAGGTTTGCTGAGGGTGGCAGCAGTTCAGGTCCTGATTTAAAATCCATGAAAGAGGGGATGTGGTAGTATGTTTTGGGTGATAATGGAAATCTTGTCTTACAAACAATTGCTTAGAGATTTAGAATTAGGTGACCCACAGTTGTACAATTTCATACTGAACAATAAATGGGATGGAGGAACTTGGCATCATGTGCTCTTTAGTCTCTATTTTCTTGTTTATTTGTTTTACAAGTTAACATCATTCTTATTTTACATTCAAGAGAACTATTGCAGAAACGTTGCTGTGCTTGTCCATATAAAATAAATAATATCACTGCTGGAATTTGAAGTCAATCTTCTAATTTCCTGTCTCGTGTTGGAACCCCCAAGCAGCACTACCTTCCTGCTGCTCTCTATTAACTACCTAGTTAGTTGATCCTAGGCGAGGTTTTCTGGGGACACTAGCTCACCATTGTAATAACAATAGCACTCAACCAAGTTGCATCTCAAACAAATCCTTATTTGTTTAAGCTCCCTGTGCACAGGCTGTCAACCTCTCCCTCCAGGAAAAAATATCCTTCCTCTCCCCCTCCTGCCTATTCTTTCTTCCTTTTCTCCTTGCCTCCTTCCTTCCTTGTTCTTCTCTTCTGTCTACAATAATCAATTTTCTCTGACAGGACCATAACAAGACTAAAATAGAGCAAAAAATAGCTCACTAAATTTTTAAGTAATAAAAAAGAAACAAAAGCTTACTTCCAAAATGTTATCATAGTTAGAAGATAATATTGATCATACTTCCCTTATCACCTCAAATAAAATCATTTTATTCCCTTATTGGAACAGAAACTTCTCAAATACATTACCCAGAAGAAAAGGGCTACAACTGGACTGGTGTGGATCTCTTTTTCATCCTTCTGAAAAACGCCTTTACGACAGTGTTTGGTGGCAGAAATACACTAATGTGAAGCTTCAGGTATATGTGTGTGCATGTGTGCACATTAATGTGTGTCTGTGCGTGCGTGTATTTAGACCATGAGAAAATATTCCTTGACATGATTTTTTGTAATTATAATTCCAAACATGAAAGAATATTGCTGGTATCTTGCTGGTCATTTTGGTCAGAGAGTTAAAGAAAGATGACCAGGAGGGAAAGCAGGATCTCCTACCCCTTGGAAGCACCAGATCCACCGGGAAAGTTCATTTGAAAGAAGTACAGTAGGAAACCTGGTATGATCAGGGCTCCATTTGAAAAATCTCCCCATAGGTATAGTCCTGGCCCTCTGAAACCATTTATCTGGCCAGGAGAAGCTACCACTCATCGTAAAGCCAGAGGTAGGAAGAGATGGAGGTTTATTAGACTAGGTAGTACCCTCCTTCTCTAAGGGAATTCTAGAAAAAGGATGTGAGTGTGGAATTTTCAAACTTTTCAAAACATTATTCTTTCATATTTTTCTTTAAAGCAAAAGTGTTTAGTTGTATTTGTTTATGTTTGCTTTACATTGGAAAATAATTCAGAAACTTTAAAAAAACTTGGTTTTTAAAAACAGAAACCTTATGGCAAGCTACCTATCTTGAAACACTTAAGTTTTAGGACCATTTACACTAAAAAAAGAGACCAGAGAGATGTAGGATTTTTGCTTATTTTTAAATCACTTTTTCCCACTCTTTTCCCCCATGGGTTTTCAGAAACATGTTAAGGAAGTTTTCTTTACAACAAAAATAAATAAATAAATGAAACACGCATATATATATATATGCAGAAAGATTGATATCTATCTATATATAATAAAATAAATGTATTTAACAAAATAAATATATAGAGAGATAAATCTAAATATATTGCCATATAAAAATGCCATATATATATATATATATATATATATAAATCACATTATATATATGAGAAATAAATGCCTAAATACACATATTTAGTTTGGATGTATTTCTTTTTTTTTTTTTCTTTTTGCGGTACACGGGCCTCTCACTGTTGTGGCCTCTCCCGTTGCGGAGCACAGGCTCTGGTCGTGCAGGCTCAGCGGCCATGGCTCACGGGCCTAGCCGCTATGCGGCATGTGGGATCTTTCCGGACCGGGGCACGAACCCGTGTCCCCCGCATCGGCAGGCGGACTCTCAACCACTGTGCCACCAGGGAAGCCCTGGATGTATTTCTTAACCAAACAAAGACATACCTGTAGGTTTGGGATAATGAGGATGTTTGGTGCAGGTATCTTTGGGGGAAGACACAGGGTGCTCTTGGGATTAGAGTTTGTATCTAAAGTTGGTGCTAAGTTTTCCATCTACAATCAGGGTTGGAGGGTAGGTGTCAAGCCACAGAGGTGTGTGAGGATTGGGTTGGGTGGTATTAGATTTGATGTTGATTTGCAAAAGGAAGCCACATAGAAGTGAACTGAAGGGGTTGGAGGCCAGGCTTCCTTTAAAGCTGTGCTGTTTCCTGCCCACCTTCCTCCAAATGCTTCTCTCCTGGGAAGTCCCGGTCCAGTGCCAGGTCCTGTCCTTTGGCCAGACATTTGGTCTAGTTGGGTGGCTCATGTGTCTCTTCTGTCTGCTTTTCCCTTGGCTCTGGGTAACCTCCACCCCTAGTGTTCATGGAAGTAGCCCAACATGGTCCCTTTCTTTTTGTGTTTTCTACTTGACTTCTGATAACAAGCACATTTACTTCATGTTTTTGCCTATCATGTACTATGTGATTCTTGCTTAAACACTGTGAGTGAGATGGATTATTTTCCTCCTTTAACAGAGAAGAAATTAAGGTTTAGAAAATCTAGGGTATTAGAAAAGGTAGAAGGCACATACTTGGCATTTTATAAGTAAATATATATTTACACACATATATATTTTATAGTCAGAGGAAGGAAAGAAGGAAGGGAGGGAGGGAGCGAGGGAGGAAGGAAGGAATTATAAATGATACCAGGTATTTGAGACCAGTATCTATCATTGTTCAGTTGTACCCATAGCCCAGTGATTTCCTACATCACCTTGCTAGCTAGTGCTCAGGGAGAATTGAAGCAGATTGGTCCCCTATTATCTAAAATATCACCATCTATAACACACACATGTGTAATGCATATAGGAAATGCAGAGAGTTAAATATAATATTTAGAAACATTAAACTGATGTATGAATGGAGAGTGGAAAATTGAGATTAAACTATAAAAGGAAATTTTAAATATTGCTATATTATTATCTACTTTGGGAGTCTTTAAAAATACGTTGGAGGAGCCCTGAGAAGTCTATCCACATTACAGTAAATTCCACTTAGATTGTGATGGGGATTAGTGTGAATCAAAACCAAGCCCTCATCCCATGTGGAGTGGCAAACTCTCACTGCAGCCTCATTTCCACTAATCTGGGGCTGCTGAGTGATCTTTGATCACACCAAGTATTACAGATGGAAAAGTACTCTTTTCAAATCCCCAACGTGTTTCCAACTGTCAATAAAATCCTTTTTAAGTGTCAGAAGCAATTGCTCTGGTTTACACTTATACTGCTAACCATGGAAGCACATTTCAGTACTTGTAAAGCAAAACAACAACCAAGTGGCATAACTGCGGCCAGAATTCTGACAGACACACTCACCCTCAGCTTTAAAGGCATTGGGAATTCATTTCTAAAAAATGCCATTTATGTTAACTGTACTTTAAAGATTAGATATTTCACTCAGAAATACCTTATCTGGGAGGCAAAACAATTCCCCACTCCAACCCTTGAATTAAACAAACAAATCACACAGGTGACATGTCTAGCCAGATGTTTAAATTCTCAAAGAAAAGGAACCATCCCTAGTTCCCGAGAACATGCGATATAAATTTTAATATTTGGAAACACATGAACAAAGGGTGTCTTCTTACATTTTAAAGATGATCTCAATGAAACTGCATTCTTCTCCATAAATTATACAAGAGGATGGTTTGCAGTAATTGATGTAATAAAGTAGCTGGTAGAAAGAAGCACAATTCCCTTAACTGGATAAAATAAGCAATTACCCCAGCTATCAGAAACCCCGTCAATAGGAAAGTTGTCTGTGTCAGAACAGGGTCTGTAAACACTGTTTCATTTAAGCATCAGAGGCCTTGGCCTTATTATCTTTCTAGGATGTGCCTGTTTAATAAGCTTCTCCAGCAAATGAAGGGGGAATGTTTCTGGCAAAAGGAAAAATGGTGATAAACTATGTCTGGATGATTAATTCACGGAAACCCTCCATCACACAGCGAGGACATATGCCCATCTTCTCTGTTGTCTCTTTGGAGATTTTCCTACTAAACGTATGTGCATATTTTTCATGGCCACTGGTATTTGAATTGCAGCCTGCCACCATGCAGAACATGAAACACTTCAAACTGCATAATGCCGACTAAATTATCAGGTCTGCAGTGGCCGGAGGTAGCAACAGCCATAATAATGAGTGTGCTTAAGTGGTTCATGTGGGTCTCCCCAGCCCCGTAACTTTAATGCTCAGACTTATCAGGTTGGTTTTCTCCCCTCCTTTCCAGGCTAGAGATTGTCTCAACATCACTGGTCATTTTGTGCTGGGGAAATGCAATGGCCTGCCACTGTGGATGACCAAGAAGGCCGGTTGCTAATCATGGTTTAATCACACAAAACAGTCATGTGGCACCTTTACATCTGCTGTTATTCCATCTTGTTTAAATAGAGATAATGATTGATGCACATTCATGGTTGGAGCTTAGGTGGCTTTAAATCATCCACCTGTATGTCTAAAACTGGTTCACCAACCTTCAATGATTTCTCACAATTTGAGATATTTTGCATGAATCATTCACTGAAAAAAAAATGAAAAAACACAAGTGAACATACACATTTACTACTTTAGCAATTAAAAGGGTCTTTTAAAAACCCGTGGTTCTTCTAGTCTTGCTGCATGGCTGTCCCAATTTACACACTTTTCAGTGTGAGATTGAGAAAAAGTAGCTCAACCTCATGAGGGTAACAGTGTTTGTTCTGTGTATCACAACTTTATGTGACCACCCTGCGCCCAGCCTGGATGAAATAACCAGTTTACAGTTATCATAATTCTCTCAAGCTAACAACCACAAAAACACCACTGTGTGGCCAGTGTCTGAACAAAGAGCTTCCGCCTGTAAGGAAAAGAACTGGACCTAAGGAAGGTCAGCTGCAGACTGAACAGGACAGGTGGGGTGTTAGCACCTCCCTGTAGGGGATTTGTGGAGTTTTGTTTTCTTTTATTTTTTCACCTATTGCTCTTTTGTGAATCACACTCTCTCGCATCTCAGTCTGTGGTTTGGAGAAGGTAAATCCAGCCAACACCTCAAGAGGGAGGAACAAGGCTGGGACTTAGCTAAGGACATCCCCTCGTGTCCCGGTCACAGTGACTGGTCAGAGGGGCCATGTGACAACGCTGGGTCAATGGCTCTGAAACCCAGCAATTTTATTCGGGGAAGAGGTGCACCTTTCCATTGGGGCTGGCCAAGATGACAGAAGGTGAGCCTGGAGCAACGGGATCCTCCTTTGCCTCCAAGTATGAAGATCACACTTGTGTGTAAGCCAACTGGAGGCAAACAGACCCAGGAGAAGAAGGGAGCAAGAACATTAGCAGATGACTCGTTTGTTTGTGCCTTTAGGTGTCTGCATCCCAGATCCTCTATCTGCATGATAAGTGCACTTGCTTCTTGCTTTAACCGGTTGGAGGTGATCTTCTGACTTGACCTAGGATCAACCTGACTACTGTAGTCCTTTCCCCTTTATCTGAATCCCCTGGGAACCAGTGCTTGCAGAGGGATCTCAGGCAAGAAGAAATTCCTCCCTGACCTATAAAGACCTTGAATGCCAAATGGAAGCCTTTGATAAGCTAGACAGATGTGAGAAATTTTTTCAATAACGGTATCAGATATTTACCAAACTTGTAGATTTTCCACCAAAAGATAAACTTTGCTGCCTTTCATCCTCTTCTCCTCACATGACCTGTTTAAGGATCCTAAAGCAGTGGTGTTTACGTTTATTCACAGGTTATCAAAATACCACAGCACATCCCTGTTGGGGAGGTCTGGTGGGGGCGTAGAACATTCCAGAGACTTTGTGCTACCGAAACACAAGAGGCTTCAGCTTTCTTGCTCTGCCCCATGCAGCGAGGTCAACACAGTAGGGACACGTCAACAGGAAGCAGTCCCTTCACCCTGGTCGCTGCGGCTTGAGAGTTAACATAAGACTTTCCATCAGAGGAACCCTGCCCTCAGGGTCTGGCCACAGCACAGCGCAGTCAAGGTGAGTGATGTGACCAGCAAAAAGAAGACTTCCCAACTTCACTTTACTAATGCTCATAATCAGGATTTGCCAAATGGAAGAGGCAGTGAGAGAGAACAGGCAGGCCGTGGGGACACTGAGGGCCTCCAACCACCCACCACGTCCCAGAAATCACTTTGGTCCTCTGCTATTTCTGCATCCCTTGGAAATGATGGCAGTGGTGCTTTTGTGGTTGTTAGTTTATTGAGAGAATTATGATAACTGTAAACTGGTTATTTCATCCAGGCTGGGCTCAGGGTGGTCACATAAAGTTGTGATACACAGAACAAACACTGTTACCCTCACGAGGTTGAGCTACTTTTTCTCAATCCCACACTGAAAAGTGTAAATTGTGACAGCCATGCAGCAAGACTAGAATAACACCAGGTTTTTAAAAGACCCTTTTAATTGCTAAAGTAGTAAATGTGTATGTTCACTTTTTTGGTAGTTTTTCATTTTCTTCAACAAATGATTCATGAAAAATATCTCAAATTGCAAGAAATCATTGAAGGTTGGTGCACCAATTTTAGACGCACAGGTGAATGATTTAAAGTCACCTAAGCTCCAACCATGAATGTGCATCAGTCATTATCTCTATTTTAACAAGATGAAATAACAGCAGATGAATAGGTGCCACACAACTGTTTTGAGTGATTAAACCGTGATTATCAACCGGTCTTCACGGTCACTCACAGTGACAGGCCATTGCATTTCCCTCATCATCTGGGTTTGCCTGGAAAAGTGAATAAGGGACATTCAGCCAACCGTTTAGCTAATTAATCCCTCTGAGTTCTAACCCAAGGGCTCCACCCTTCCCTCTCACTCATGCTAGAATTCCCTAAGAGGTTTCTCCTTAGTGAACAACCACACAGGAAAGCATCTCTTATTCACTCACCCTAAGCCCCATTTGTGGTCCTGCCTCTTCCACAACCTCCAATCCCTAAATCTCTGGTTCTTTTTCTACCCATTCCTCTGCAAACTTCAAGTGGTTTCTATGTGGGAGTTCATAACCAGGTGTTGTTGGAAAAGCAGGGTGGAATATTTGCTTCTTGTCTTTTTCATGTTAGTGTTTTCTTTTGAATAGGTAATATATGAACATTTTTCAAAAAATCCAATGGCTCTGGAGAGTAGGCAGTTAAGATGCAATCTCCTGCCCACACATCATGGAACCGCCAAGTGCTTTCCTCTACAGATGTATATCTTCCATTGCTAGTCTTAAGTCTGAAAATATCTTTAAAGCAGACTCCTAGAAGTGGAACTGCTGGATAAAAGGGCCCGAGTGTCTAGATACATGCACCCCAATATTCACAGCAGCACTATTCACAACAGTCAAGACACGGAAACAACCTAAATGTCCATTGACTGATGAAAGGATAAAGAAGATGTGGTATATATCAATATATAAACAATGGAATATTACTCAGTCATAGAAACAATGAAATAATGTCATTTGCAGCAACATAGATGGACTTAGAGATTATCATACTAAGTGAAGTAAGTCAGACAGAGAAAGAAATACCATATTATATCACTTATACGTGAAATCTAAAAGAAGGATACAAATGACCTTATTTACAAAACAGAAATAGACTCACAGACATGGTAAACAAACTCATGGTTACCAAAGGGTGGGAGGGATAAATTAGGAGTTTGGGGTTAAAATATACACACTACTATATATAAAATAGATAACCTACAAGGACCTACTGTATAGCACAGGGAACTATATACAATATCTTGTAATAACTTATAATGGAAGAGAATGTTAAAAAATAATATATATATATATATACATATATGTAAAACTGAATCATTTTACTGTACAATTGAAACTAACTCAACATTGTAAATCCACTATATTTCAATAAAACATTTTAAAATAAAGAAGTTAGGGTACATGTGGACAAATTACTTTCTACATATTATATCAACTGATACTTAAAATAAATGTGCAAGGGTGGATGTTTCTCCACATTCACCAAGAAAATGTTTTCAAACTTTTAAATCTTTGCTGATCTGATCATGTGAGAAGAGATATTTTAATTTCATTTTTCTTTTATTTTTAATGAATAATTTGAGTATGTTTCACATATTTTTAAATATTCATGTTTCTTTTTCTAAAACTCTTTACATTCTTTGATATGTTTTTCACTGTGTTAGTCTTTGTACTACTGATATATGGAATTTTCTTTTATTTTATCCCTTTTGATATTAGTTATGAATATTTTCCCCCATTTGTCACTTGGCTTTTGACTTTGTTGATGGTGTTTTTAAACTACTTATATTTGATTTAATATAGTAAAATTTATCACTTCTTATCTTTGATGGTTTCTGAGTTTTTTCTCACATTTAGAAAAGTTTTTCCTATTCTGAGACAATATTTTAAAAATCTACTGTGTTCTAGTATTCCTATGGTTTCAGATTATTTTTAAAATATGTATGTTTTACATATTTGGATGTAATATTGGTGAAGGAGATAAGGTAGGAATTCCACTGTATTTTTTAGGTTTGTCTATTCAGACAACACAACATTTACTGAATAATTATATTTTCTCCCATTAACTTATATTTTTTTAACATCTTTACTGGAGTATAATTGCTTTACAAAGGTGTGTTACTTTCTGCTGTATAACAAAGTGAATCAGCTATACATATACATATATCCCCATGTCTCCTCCCTCTTGCATCTCACTCTCACCCTCCGTATCCCACCCCTCTAGGTGGACACAAAGCACCGAGCTGATCTCCCTGTGCTATGCAGCCACTTCCCACTAGCTATCTATTTTACATTGGGTAGTATATATATATATATATGTCCATGCCACTCTCTCACTTTGTCCCAGCTTACCCTTCCCCTTCCCGGTGTCATCAAGTCCATTCTCTACGTCTGCATCTTTATTCCTGTCCTGCCCCTAGGTTCTTCATAACCATTTTTTTTTTTTAGATTCCATATATATGTGTTAGCATACGGTATTTGTTTTTCTCGTTCTGAGTTACTTCACTCTGTGTGACAGACTCTAGGTCCATCCACCTCACTACAAATAACTCAATTTCATTTCTTTTTATGGCTGAGCAACATTCCATTGTATATATGTGCCACATCTTCTTTATCCATTCATCTGTCGATGGACACTTAGGTTGTTTCCATGTCCTGGCTATTGTAAATAGAGTTGCAATGAACATTGTGGTACATGACTCTTTTTGAATTATGGTTTTCTCAGGGTATATGCCCAGTAGTGGGATTGCTGGGTCATATGGTAGTTCTATTTTTAGTTTTTTAAGGAAACTTCATACTCTTCTCCATAGTGTTTGTATCAATTTACATTCCCACCAACAGTGCAAGAGGGTTCCCCTTTCTCCACACCCTCTCCAGCATTTATTGTTTGTAGATATTTTGATGATGGCCATTCTGAATTGTGTGAGGTGATACCTCATAGTAGTTTTGATTTGCATTTCTCTAATGATTAGTGATGTTGAGCATCCTTTCATGTGTTTGTTGGCAATCTGTATATTTTCTTTGGAGAAATGTCTATTTAGGTCTTCTGTCCATTTTTGGATTGGGTTGTTTGTTTTATTTTTGGATATTAAGCTGCATGAGCTGCTTGTATATTTTGGAGATTAATCCTTTGTCAGTTGCTTCATTTGCAAATATTTTCTCCCATTCTGAGGGTTTTCTTTTAGTCTTGTTTATGGTTTCCTTTGCTGTGCAAAAGCTTTTAAGTTTCATTAGGTCCCATCTGTTTATTTTTGGTTTTATTTCCATTTCTCTAGGAGATGGGTCAAAAAAGGATTTTTGCTATGATTTATGTCATAGAGTGTTCTGCCTATGTTTTCCTCTAAGAGTTTTATAGTGTCTGGCCTTACATTTACATCTTTAATCTTTTTTGAGCTGATTTGTGTGTATGGTGTTAGGGAGTGTTCTAAATTCATTCTTTTACTTGTAGCTGTCCAGTTTTCCTAGCCCCACTTATTGAAGAGGCTGTCTTTTCTCCACTGTATATTCTTGCCTACCTTATCAAAGATAAGGTGACCATATGTGCGTGGGTTTATCTCTGGGCTTTCTATCCTGTTCCATTGATCTATACTTCTGTTTTTGTGCCAGTATCATACTGTCTTGATTACTGTAGCTTTGTAGTATAGTCTGAAGTCAGGGAGCCTGATTCTTCCAACTCTGTTTTTTCTTTCTCAAGACTGCTTTGGCTATTTGGGGTCTTTGTGTTTCCATACAAATTGTGAAGTTTTTTGTTCTAGTTCTGTGAAAAATGCCATTGGTAGTTTGATAGAGATTGCATTGAATCTGTAGTTTGCTTTGTGTAGTATAGTCATTTTCACAATGTTGATTCTGCCAATCCAAGAACATGGTATATCTCTCCATCTGTTTGTATCATCTTTCATCAGTGTCTTATAGTTTTCTGCATACAGGTCTTTTGTCTCCTTAGGTAGGTTTACTCCTAGTTATTTTATTCTTTTTGTTGCAGTGGTATATATCTCCCATTAACGTATAATGTCACCTTTATCAATTTCCACTAAACCCATTTTATAGATGAGAAAACTGAAGCTTAGTATTTTGAAGCAACTTACTAAAAGTTTCATTTGAACTCACAGTCTGCCTCCAGGGTAGGTTTTTATTTTTATTTCCTCCCTTACACTGTTCTTAATTTTATTTTATTATTTTCTTCATCATTTATTACACAGCCTTTTAAACTTTTGTATATATTTTCTATCAAGAACTGATAGAACTGTGTTAAAATCTCTCATAATCACAGAATTTCTATCATCACCTTGATGCATACAAATTTTAATTTATGATTTCAAAAATCTATTTTGCATAGTATACAAAGATTTCCAATCCTCTAACTTTTTAATAGAATATATAATTAACTAAGAATGATCACTGTGTCACAGTGAATGCTGTTGCTTTAAATTTGACTTTAACATTAATAATGAAACCCTTTCTTTACTGTATTAGTAATATTTGTTAACTGCAACTTTTCTCTCACATAGTTTTAGTTGTACTTCTTGAAGATGTGTTTTTGCTTGATTTTGTTTGTATTCCCAGTTTTTATTGTTTTATGTTTATGAATCTATAACCTATAGATGCAAGAGATACTAAGTCATTTTGCATAAGGAATAATTTTTTATATCTTATTTTATTTTGAAACCACCGTTGCAAGCTTCCAAGAATGAGGGGTACTTACATACTGTTGTGGACTGAATGTTTTTGTCCCCTCAAAATTTGTATGTTCTAACACCTACCCCACTGTGATGGTATTAGGAGGTGGGGCCATTGGGAGGTAATTAAGTTCAGATAAGGTCTTGAGGGTGGGGCATCCAATGATGGGGTTAGTGTCCCCATAAGGAGAAAGACAGAGCTCTCTCTCCCCAGGCAAGCTCAAGGTGAAATCATGTGAGGCATAGCAAGATAGTGGCCATCTGCAAGCCAGGAAGGGAGCCCTTACCAAGCACCATGTCCATTAGTATCTTGATCTTGGACTTCTCAGCCTCCAGAACTGGGAGAATATAAATGTCTTGTTTAAGTCACCCAGTTTATGATATTTTTCTCTATCTGTGCAAGGTAAGACACATACAATATTTATTGTTTTAAAAAAATGATGTAAATCACATTTTTGAGAATTCTGACATATCCACTGAGGCCATCAGAAACAATCAGTAGTTTGGGGTACAGTTATTATTATTATTATTATTTTATTCTTTGAGGTTGGGAGAGTGAGAAAATTTTGCTTAAATATTTTGCTTTCATGTTTTTCTTTAAAACCAAATTCTCTAAATATTGGTTGGTCCTAGCTGTGTTAGGTTCTGATCTCTAATAAACTGAAACCAAACCAATGAAAAGTCTCTGAATTCCTATTAAAGTTAAGAAAGGTTTCAAACAACAGCATTACCTGGGGAAGATGACAACATGCATGTAGAAAGCAATTAATTAATGTGTATCAAAAGCATTAAAAATTGTCCAGGTCCTTTGAAGCCATAATCTTAGTTTCATCTGTTTTTTTTGCTCTCAGAAGAGCAACAGTCAAGCAGAATTTTAAGCACAATGATGTTTACAGAAGCATCAATTACAAGAGGGCAGAGTTTTAGTCTTAGTTGACAATTAAAGTAGATGACAACTATTATGTTGGTCCCATACAATTAAAAGAATATAATTAAAATCATGATATTATAGTTTCAAGGGAAACATAATGAAAGAAAATTACATGTAATATGATTTCAAGATATATTAAAAATTTGTGTAGGAAAAAAACATCTGGGAAATCATCTCACAAAGTGTTCAAATGATGAACCATGTAGTAAGTTTAAGGATGTTTTAACTTGTTTTCAACCTTCCTTTGTTTTAAATTGTTTCTATATTTATAGGATAACATTATTTTAAAATTCAATCCCACTAAAATAACACCAAAGTAAATTAGGAAACCCAGTGAAAAAAGGAATCTGTTCATCAACCATTTATTTATTATTTAGTGATTGTTGGCTGTTTGTTTGTAGATTTATTACCCAAAGAGTTCTTTTTCACCGTTGAAATCTACTTTAAATAAGTAAATTAAAATTGGAAGAGCTAAAGATCTGGACCCTGTGTCCCATCATCGTTCATGCACAATCTCTTGTTTTCTGTTGCATTAGCAGTGTTTTAGGAAATGATGACTTATGCACATGGACAAACACTATTCTGCATGCAGTTTATAAAGTATTTTCAGTAGGGTAAGAGTAGGGATGCTATTTTCTACATCTGTAAAATGGAGATACTCTTTGAGCCACAGGTCTAAGTCTTTCCATATAAAACCTACAGTCTTAGAGTTCTAAACCTTACAGTTAAAAGTCCTCACATCCATGAGCTCTGGCCTGAAAATTCTGGAATCAACAGGAATCCACAGTGAGGTCTTGGCTCACAGCTCAGGTGTTTCCTAAATTATAATGGTCCCATCAAATAGGTGGCCTTTTTAATTCTTGATCTGCCAACATCTCTTTCTTTATAAACTACTTTGTTCTCCAAACTACTTTGGAGAACAAGTTTTACTTACCCTCACATTTTCCCACTAAAACATCCGTGAATGTGAACTGCAAATTATTATTACCAAGTTTTGCATTGTTAAAAAAAAAAAAAAAGGCTTCCCTGGTGGCGCAGTGATTGAGAGTCCGCCTGCCGGTGCAGGGGACACGGCTTCGTGCCCCGGTCCGGGAAGATCCCACATGCCGCGGAGCGGCTAGGCGCGTGAGCCATGGCCGCTGAGCCTGCGTGTCCGGAGCCTGCGTGGCCGGAGCCTGTGCTCCGCAACGGGAGAGGCCACAACAGTGAGAGGCCCGCAACAGTGAGAGGCCCGCGTACCGCAAAAAACAAACAAACAAAAAAACAAAACAAGAAAAAAAGAAGGATATTTCTAAATCTTTCTTAAAATTTTAATAGAAGATACAAGAACCAAGAGAAAAGCTAAGTGATGGAATTGTTGCTCAGCATGCAAATAAGAGAGAACATACCAGTGAAGAAAAATGCCTCAGCAGGGTCAAATCCATATGAGACTCTCATTACCACTAGATCAGTCTGTCCTCCAAAGAGAGCCAGCTTAGATCAGCTTACCAGAGTTTATGTACTTTATAAACTGAGCAAGACAAATAGTGTGTTAAGGCTTTATGGACCTGTTATGACAGCTAATTTTGTATCTCCTGACATAGTATCTGAGCAAATGTACAGATGTTCATTCATTTTCACTCCACTCTAGATACTGTAAATTGAGTGCCTCTGGAAGTCCAGTAATAATAGCTGACAAATACCCTAGCTACCCAGAAGAATGAACGTTGTAAGTCACTGGGCTTTGACATGGAAAGTTAGCAGAGAACTCAGGGACCCATGCATCTTTTTAATGACTTTATGGCAGAAATCTTGTGTGGGTTTACTATGACATTCTACCAGGGGACTCAGAGGACATCTAATGAATTAGCCATAACTTTAATTTAAATGACATAATACCTGATAAATGAGGGGCTCTGACATGCCTTTGAGTTTATCACCCTCTCCATGAAGCCACCATTGTGACCCAAGCCTTGTCTTTGTTTCTTCCTTTATTCTGATTTGTTCCTAATTTTAAAGGATAAAAACCTGTTACTGAACACAGGAGCATGTAGTCTTTCTAAAGAGTGGCACACCGGCACATTCTTCTCTGCTGCAGAAGCCAGCTCCTCATTCCAAGCAGATCATGGGGAAAATGTGTCTGTCTGCAGAAGTTGTCAATATTTATTCCATTTTTATTCCCAGGATAATATTTATGAAACCTCATCTGTTGATTCAGACAGATTAAAACATAAAACCTCAAGATAAAATAAAAATTTTTAATCTTGGATTTTATTAAAGGGAATATGGAATTATCTCATAGCCTATACACTTAAAATTTCATGTTCTTATTTTAACTGCTTATAATTCCCCATTCATCATTATAGGTTTTTTGGTTTTCTTGAGGTCCAGTTTGAACAATCTTGAAAACAAAGGATTTTGAGAAGTTTATTAAGAGAACTGATCTTTGTTTGCTGTGAAAGTAAAAGTTTAAATATTTATATCACATTAAAGATTAAAATAACAGACCAATCTTCTAGCTGTTCTCCACCAGCTTTCATCAAGGTCTCCTGCAAAGTTTTTCATCTTACTGTCATAGTTGCTACCTCCAGAAAGATCCTTCAACAAAAGAGTATTTGAGCCAATTGTTGCTTGAGGTCAACAGTGAGTAGCTCTATAGCTTGTTCAGTTAATATTTAAATGTTCCTCTTTTGTTACAAAACACCTGTGGTGAAGATAACTACTCATACGAAGAGTAGTGTATTTGTTTGTTTTTCTCAAATAGTCTGTTCTGCCAGTTTGCATTTTCAACATTTCTGTGAAAATTATAACCTGAAAGCTGTCAATCTCTCTGGGTAATTTTCTCACTAACCAGGAAAGAACAGAGTGAAAGACAAAGGTCACATTAATGACAAAGAAACTCAAGTTTTATTTTCTACCAGCTGGGCTTGTGAAGCAATGGATTATGTGTCTGACTACTGAATAAAGATATTTTCAGATGAACTCGTTCAAATATAATTCCACATTAGCTATGTTGTTTTGTATCTGAAGCTGTTTCATTGTCATAAATATGTTAGCTAGAAATTATGTCAGGAAATGAACTTCAGGAATCATCGCTGGTTGACAAGCAGAGACTATCAGTTGTTCAACATTTGGTGTGTGTGTTGGGGTCTCTGTCTCTTTTTGCTTTGGTTTTACCCCAGAGGCAAACTTGAATGTAGAAAGTAGTTATTGAGGTAATAGTGTTTTGTTGTTGTTATTTTTTAAGAATGAATATTTAAATACAGAAACCAATACTCCCCAATATGAGATTGTAAATGGTACCTAATATGTGCATTGTTGTAGGTATAATGTGAGTAAAGTAGATTCCTTGTCATTATAGTGCTTCTCTTTACTGGAAATACAGGCAATGATAAACTACATGTATGTGATAATGTCAGCTATGAAGACAAAGCAAAGTAAGATAATATAACCTGATGAAAGTTCACTTTTTTATAAGACAGTCAGTAGGACATAGATGTGCAAAAATGTAGAAAAAAGTAGAAAATGATTTCTAAATATAAGAAATCATGTGAACCACTAAGATTTAATAGATGATATTTAAATTTCAAGTATCATAGAATTTTTCCCCCATAACTTTGTGTCAAAATAGCAAATAACTGAGTAGCATTTTACCTGTCTCAAAGTGCCTCCATTTCTAGGTTTGCCCAAATTTACTGAAGCATCTTCCTTGTGGGCATAACTATGAAAACAGGATATATGCACCATATGGAATTTCACACATCTCAGTTGATTAGAAAATTCCTTTCCATTCCTTTCTTATTTTCCTGAGTGAATATTTTTATAAGGAAATTTTGGGGGAAGTAATACATTTATGGCAAGAGTCACTGAAGATATTGAAGTGGGATTTTTTAATGAAGAAAAGACATTGGAAGATATAATTCTGAGAAGGTTGACTGATGGTGATGATGATAATGGTGATGATGGTGATGACAATGATGATGGTGGTGATGATGATGGTAATGGTGATGGTGGTGATGGTGATGACAGAGATGATGATGGTGGTGGTGATGATAATGGTGATGGTGATGATGGTGGTGAGGATGGTGGTGATGATGATGATAATGGTGATGGTAATGATGGTGGTGATGACAGAGATGATGAGGATAATGGTGATGATGATGACGACAGAGATGATGATGATGGGGATCATGGTGATGATTACAAATTCAACCATATGATTTTCAATGGCACTGAAGTAACTCAACAAAAATAGGATATTCTGCAACATCAAAACATTGGGACAGTGTTAGTCTTGGAGTCAAGAGCTTGAACTCTAGCACATGCTCTCCATTCTTTAGCTGAGTGGAGCTGATGTCCTCCCTCAAATGGTCTAAGAATTTCTCTTGCCCTGGGTGGGCACATAGACAACATCAAGGCCACAGATGTCCCTCCTACAGGTCAATGGTGAATTCCATGATTCATGTCAGTATACTTTGCAGAGCCCAAATTCCATTCCAGAAAACAAAGTGTGTACCACCCATTGATTAGAAGTAGCCACAAAGATAAAATAGCATAGCAAAATTTGGGGAGGATTAGTAGTAGGTGACAGCAGTAAAATGTGAAATAGAAAATGTCAGATCCAAATCCTTTTTAAGGGTTCTCAAATAGTCCTTAGATGATAATCATATAATCTACCATTAACTTCTCTCATAAACTTAGTGTCTGAAAGAAAGAATATAGCATGCATAATAGTTCCAGGAAATATTTACTTTAAAATATGAAAATACATATATTACTGAACCATGTCTACATTTTTGCTATGTTTAGAAGCACCCTTTGGAAAGATTGACATGAATTTTATTTATAATTAATCCATGATTGATTCCACTCAGATATTAGATAACTCAAATCTCTTAATTGTGATTACAAGAACTCTCTCCAACACCACATTTCCTGACCTTATTTAAGTATATTCTTACTTCTCTCTTGTCATATTTAATAATAATCATTTTTTTCTGTAACCATCATTTCCATTCTGTTTTCCCTTAAGTCTTATGTTTAAATTAATTTACTTTTTGAACCAATTTTTCCATTCATTTATTGGCAGGTGGAAATTAGTTGTCTTTCATTTAAAAGGGTTTGTGCAAAATATATCCCTTGAGTTGTTATATGTTAAAATTTTGTATCTGTTCTCTTTGTACTGGAATAAGCCACTTGGCTACATGTATCATTCTTAAATCACATAATTTTTCCTGAGGAATTACTTGGTAGCATACCCTGTGTCTTTCAACTGAAAGCTACTGTGAAGAAGCATGAAATCAGACTTGCCAACACTTATTGGTGGTATTGGTGATTTGATTATTTTCTTATTATCTAAACTTTTTTTTTTATCTTTATCTTTTTAGTCTACAAATTTTCATAGACTCTCTATCCATGCTAATTAATCAAGATTGTATAGTCCTTGAAATTCATAAGTACACATCTTATTTTATTTAAGGAAATTATTCTTAACTCATACCTTGGAAGTTTCTTATTGTTTTCCTTCTGCTTTTCTTCATCAAGAATACCAGTTGCATGTATGTTACATTTACTCTGACTTTCTTGTACGTCATTTCCTCTTTAGCCTTTTAAAAACCTTTACTCCCATTTTATTCATTTGCTTTTCTCAGAACGATTTTCCATGCTCTAACTTAATTCCATCAGCGTCTGTTTTCCTCTAGGATGCCTCCAAAGCATGCTTTCTTTTTGAAGTTTTTTCACTTATTGCTTCCTTTTTTTCCCCCTTTTTTTTTGGAGGATTAATTTCTGAATTGTCCTTTCCTTCATTATTTCTTTTCTCATCCCTTGTGTCTTTGCTTTGAGCGTTCATCAGATAGAAGCCAGATATTCATTAAGACATTTTGTTTCTTAGACAAATCATAAGTAATGATATTTTTACATCTCTTGGCAAAAGATTTTCTTCTTCCATATCTTTCCTTTTTTTCTGTGCATTCCCTCCTTCTCTGCTTGGTGTTAAGTTCTTTCATTTTTCTTTTCTTTTCTTTCTTTTTTTTTTAATCTTATAATGAAGTGAATACTTGATGTTGGTAAGTTGAATGTTCAAGTAAAAGCAGGTCTTTGTAGATGCTGGAGGAAGACTCTTCTACTCCCTACAAGATTCTGAGTGTCACTTGGGGTCAGTGGCCTAGCCTTTCCTCCCCTTCAAGTGACAAAGCTCTGCCACTGCTGCTCACTTTCAGGATCTGCTCCTCCCTGCTGCATGGTTTCCAAAAGTCCAAGTCAGTACATCTGTGTGTAGCCTCCCACTCTGCCTCTCACAAAAGCAGGGAGGTTCCCACAGCTCTTGTCATTCCAAACCAGCTAACACTGACCTCTCTCTCAGAACACACCTCCTACTTCAGAGACATCTGGATGGCAAGTGTGGTGAGGCTGCCACAGCAGTGCACCCTCCCAGGGTCCTCCTCGTGCTGGACCATTTCCTCTACATCTCGCATCCCATGTGCACTTTTGCTACAGGATTCCAGACATCTCTGTGTTTAGTAGAGGACTGAGTTCTTACTTTGATTCTTGCTTTCCTGGCTATAATTCAGTGGATTCATGAAGAAGGATCTGAAGTAGATAATTTTTATTCTAATACTAGAATAAAAATTCTAAAGTTGCTTCTCAATGTTCTTTGTGCTATATTTATTTCAAAACTTTTATTTCAAAATAATTTATAGACTCACAGGAAGCTTCAAAAATAGTACATAGATTTCCTTGAAATTTCCTTCCCAGTTTTCCCCAATAGTGTTATCTTATAAATGTTGTATAATATTATAACCAGGAATTTGACACTAATACAATATAGTTATCTAGACTACAGAGCAGTTTTTATATGCACTCACTTGTGTGAGTGCATGTGTTGGGTAAATGTATTTGTGTGTGGTTTTATGTAAATTGACTCATTGTATATCAACCCCCACTACCAATATACAGAACTGTTCCATGGTACCCCTTTATAGCTCCAACCCTTTTCCTGGAAAAAGTCCATGTGTTCCAATCTCTATATATTTGTCATTTCAACAAGGTCATATAAGGAGAATTGTGCAGTATGTAACCTTTTGAGATTGACTTTGTCACTCAGCATAATCCCCTGGATATTAGTCTAGGTTTTTATGTGTATCAATGCCTGTGCCTTCTTATTTCTGGGGAGTATTCCACGGTATGGACATACCGCACTTGTTTAACCTTCACCCATTGGAAAAACAACTGGGTTGTTCCCAGGTTTTGGCTATTATGAATAAAGCTGCTATGAACATTCATGTACACATTTCTCTGTGAACCTACTTTTCGTTTCCTTAGAACAGACACCCCAAAATGCAATTGCTGGATCTTACAGTAAGAATAGATTTACTTTTTATAAGACAACTACCAAGCTGTTTCCCAGAGTGGCTGTACCATTTTCCAATCCCATAAGCAATGTCTGAGTGACCTGGTATCTCTGTTTCCTCACCACTATTTGGGTGATTTTAGCTATTCTGGTTGATATGTGATGGTGTCATTGTAGTTTTCATTTGTGTTTCCTTAGTAGCTAATGAGGTTGACCATGTTTCCATGCATAAAGTTCCATCTATATCTCTCCATTAGTGAAATGGTTGTTCACATCTGTTGCAAATTTTCTGGGTTTTTTTTGTTGTTGTTGTTTTGTTTTTTTGGGTTTTTTATTGCTGAGTTTGCAAGTGCCTAATATGTTCAAAATATAAGTCCTTCGTAAAATGTGTGGTTTGCAGGCATTTTCTCCAAGCCTGGAACCTGTCATTTCATTCTCTTGTGAAGAGCAAAGGTTCATAATTCAGATAAAATCCAATTTATCAATTTTTCTTTTATGGATCATGCTTTTAGTATTACATCTAAGAATTCTTCATCAAGCCTTGGGTCTCAAAGATTTTCTCCAATTTTCTTCTAAACGTTTTATAGTTTTACATTTTACATCTAAATCTGTGATCTGTTTTGAATTAATTTTGTATAAGGTGTGAGGTTTAGGTCAAAGTTTCTTTTTATTTTGTTATTTTATTCATTTATTTTTGCCTACAGATGTCCAATTGTTCCAGTGCTATTTGTTGAAGACTGTCCTTCCTCTATTAAATTGCTTTTGCCTCTCTGCAAAAACCAGGTGGGCATATTTGCATGGATTATTTCAAGGTTTTCTATTCTGTTCCACTGAGCTATGTTGATCTCTCCATCAACACCATACACCATCTTTATTACTAGAGCTGTGCAATAAAACTTAGCATTGGGTAGAATGAATCCTCTTTATTTTTTTCAAAATTATCTTAGCTGTTCTAGATCTTTTGCCTTTTAAACAAATTTTAGAATAAGCTTATCTATATCTACAAAAATCCTTGCTGGAACTTTGACAGACATTGCATTTCACATAGATAAATTTAGGAAAAATTGATGTCTTTAATAAGTTGAGTTTTCCAATTCATGAACACTGTATGTTTCTGCATTTATTTAGATTTTTACTTCATTCATCAGTGTTTTGTAATTGTCAGCATCAGATAATTCATATATTTTGTTAGATTCATGTTTAAGTATTTCATTTTTTTTTAAATTTTTCATGATCTTTATTTTGCAAAGGAAGAAAATGAGACCCAGATGAATAACTTGATCCAGACCACACAGCTAACCGGAGATGAAGCCCAAACCTTATCTCTAATATTTGGACACAAACCCTGCCATTCTCACTCTTCTTCACCATTGCTCCATGAGGGGGGCATCTTACATAACCAGAGCCTCCCTCCATGGGGGCATATTCCAGGCACAGAGACAAACTAAAACATCATGGGGGGTGCTAATTTTGAGTGGGGAGGGGGCTACACGTAGGCTTGAAGAGGGTTTCCCTGGCTCGTCCTGAAGGACAGCCTCAGGCTTTCCCCCACTTTAAACAACATCTTTCATTTTGTTATCATTTATGAAGCACAGATTTTCTAGAAACATCTAGGTTATTCTGAGAGTTTCTGTCAGTGGCTAAAGAGGCTCTGGGTTTTATAAAGGATGAGGGCAGCTGGGGGACACAGGGAAACAGCTTCCTGCCTCCTTAAATATTCTCGCTGGTTCAGAGACTCCCAAGCCTGGAAAGATCAAGGATCTCATGACCATTGTGATGTTCCAGGTGCCTGTACTCCATTTGCATCAACATTTCATATGGGGTTTCTACTTCCACCTGCAGCTTAACTGTTTGGAATTTGTCTCCTGGAAGGTTTGGAGTGTCTCAAGATGAGATGAAGCACATTGCAGGGGGCAGTGTGTCAGTGAGGAACATGTGAATTTCTGCCCAGGTGGGATCATCCACTTTGCCTGGGGTACAGCTAAAAAGAGCTTATTAGTGTGACACACTTATCTACACCAAAACTATCAGAGAGAGATGGAAAAGAGTGTGTGTGTGTGTGTGTGTGTGTGTGTGTATCTACACATATATACATGCCATCATACTATATATAATTAATTTTTTAACATATGATCCAGCAATCCCACTCTAGACATACATCTGGAAAAGATGAAAACTATAATTTGAAAAGATACATTCACCTCAATGTTCATAGCAACACTGTTTACGATAGCCAAGATATGGAAGCATCCTAAGGGTCCAATGACAGATGAATGGATAATGAAGGTGTGGTATATATATATATGCAATGGAAAGTTACTCAGCCATAAAAAAGAATGAAATAATGCCTTTTGCAGCAACATAGATGGACCTAGAGATTATCAAACTAAGTAAGCCAGGCAGAAAAAGATAAATATCATATGATAACACTTATATGTGGAATCTAAAAAAGGGTATGAATGAACTTATTTACAAAACTTAAATAGACTCATAGACATAGGAAACAAACTTATAGTTACCAAAAGGGAAAGGATGGGGAGAGGGATAAATTGGGAATTTGGGATTAACAGATATACACTACTATATATAAAATAGACAAACAACAAGGCCCTAATGTATAGCACGGGGAACTATATTCAATATCTTGTAATAACCTATAATGGAAAAGAATCTGAAAAAGAATATATATATATATATATGTATATATATATATATATATGTATTATGTACAACTGAATCACTTTGCTGTACACCTGAAACATTGTAAAGCAACTATGCTTTAATTTTAAAATTTAAAAACAAATTTGTCTATTTTTACTTTATATTTTCCTATTTTATCATTACATTAGCTCTACTCTTTCCATGCGGCCATGAAGCCTGACCCTCTCAGTACTAATTAGAGGTGTCTAAGGGGAAAACCACACATTCTACAGTGTCTGCCAAATAAACCTTTCTAATAACTGATGAACTCCAGGGGGTCACATCTCATTATACTGGGCAACTTCATAAACTGATTTGACAGGTAATGTGACCACATGATTCATCAACTTCAAAAACAGGCTTGGGTGGTGGGCAGATGAGCAATGTGAGCCACTTTATAGTGGGTAAGGAGAGAGAGACATTTGCATGATTTCATAAATAGTTAAATACTTCAATATCTTCCCCATGAAGAAAATGTACCTGCAGTTTGTCCTCTACCTGAGCATGTGAAATGAGTCTGTGTGTGTGACCTAAGAGCAGGAAGAGGGAAACACTTTAGCCCAAACATAATTTCCTATAGAACTTGGGGGTAAAGGCAAATGTTCTCTCCCTAATTCTCAGCTCAAACCGGTGGTAGGATTGTCATTAAATATGAGAATAAGAAGGCAAGTAATCTTCACACATAAATCCCCAGGGTCTCTGCCAAGGGAAATTATGCCCAGATTACTGCTTAAGGAGTAATTCTATATGGAGAAAACAGATCATATTCATGCTAATACTTCCATTGTGAAATTCGATTATTGGTACTTTGGATTGGTAAATAGAATTTTAGTATTTTCTCTTTTTGTAATTTAAATCAATATAGATGAATGGTTATAATACTATAAAAGTATTCCTTAGTCAAGATATGTTTTTTTTAAAAATTAAATCCCTCTAATAAAACAATACACTCAGGATTCTATATGATCTAAGAGTTAGACAAAAATTATAAACTTAAACGATTTTTATTACTTTCTAGTGATGACGTTTTAAGTGACACATTCTAAATATATTGGTTTCTTTTTTAGCGATACCCAACACTGAAGGCCTAAGGAGTAGATTTAGAAGGTGGATAGTTTGAAATAATAAGAGGTTAAATCATGATCTAGGATTTTTTTCTTTGAAAAATCTTATTTTTCCTCTATCTCTGACTTAAAACCCATATAATACAGAAAAATTCCAAAACACAGACACTCTAGGGAGGGTGGGAGAGAGGGAGATGCAAGAGGGAGGGGATATGGGGAAACCTGTATATGTATAACTGATTCACTTTGTTATAAAGCAGAAACTAACACACCATTGTAAAGCAATTATACTCCAATAAAAAGGTTAAAAGAAAAGAAAAGAAAAAAAAACAGACACCCTGGTTAGAGGAGGGAAGAGAAGAAAATGCCTGTATCTGCACAGAGACTGCCACATTCCCAGTCCATGGATACAGTTCTGGAAGCCAATGGATATCATCACAGCCTTACTTATCTAGAACATGAGTTCTCAGAAGAAAGACAAATCCAGGCTGAGGTGGCTCCAAACTGTACACCCTGAATACACAGCCCAGCACTCCAATTCACCAGGGACCATGGGAGTCCAGCTGACGCACCATGACCTGTACACCTGGCATCATGGCATAAGATGTCACCTGTCCGTGTCATCTCTGATTTCTGGGACTGCTTCTGGAGCATGTCCTTCCAATCTGATGCAAAAGCCCAGCTTCCTTGGGGCACTTGTGTTTCCTCTGGTACCTCTGACACATCATGCTCACCTTCCTGACTCCCAGGTGCTCAGGCCATCCTTGGAAGTGTTTCATCTCATGGCCTTCTGTCCACCCTGGTGTACTCTCTTGCCATGGGAGGCGTCAGCACCCACCTGGAGTCTGCAAGGGAGATGGCAAGTTCAGGAGAAATTGTTCTGTGTCAACACACCTGAATAAAACTTCCACTGACCCAACTCAGGTTTGACTCTCTTTCCCTTGGAGAAAATGGTCTTAGAAAATACCTGAATATTTTCTCATACAAAACAAGAGTTTTTTTGTTTGTTTTTTTGTTTTTAAGAAGCCAAAATAATAGTGTACCCAAACCTATCAAAGGCACACACACACACACACACACACACACACACACACGCACATGCACAATGCCATCAAACAACAAAACAACCTCACTTCAAATATTAGTGTAAAAATCATACATAAAATATCAACACAGGGAATTAAAAACACTTTAGGTAATAATAATTAAGTTCATGGATATAAGGAAAATTTAATAATATCATATTTCTTAACTGATCAACCATAGGCTGTCTATGTATAAATAAATGATCACAATTGATGCTAATGTAGTATTCAGTGAAATTTAACATCAATTTCTAATTAAATAAAAAATGCTTAAAGTGAACATATAAAATTTCCTATAAAGGTATAGGTAGATACACAGATTATTCTCGAAAGATTGAGAGATGCATTCTCTCTTGAGCAATAATTTCAACTTATCCTTGGCTTGACTTGTCAACAGCCAGAGTCCCAAGGGCTAGTGCATGGAGCCTAGAGGTTAAACTCGGGTAAGGGCAAGAGTCGAGGATGTGAAGACAGAGCAAGTCCCATCTCCAGGAAGCTGAGAAATTGGAGGGAAGAAACAGAAAGATCTAGGAAAATGACCTAGGGACTCCTGGGCCTGACTCACCACAGCCATCACGGAAACCTTGGGAGATGCTGAGTGATGGAGAACCCCGGGTAATTTTGAGGATCTCAGAACTGAAGATTTACTCCTCAGGTTCTGCTGGGATTCCAGGAGGAAGCAGCCCCTGGGAAGCCCTGACATCCACCAGGTCAAGTGCAATGAATGAGAAATGGTAACAAGATAGGTGTGGACAAAGAGGGTGGCCCCTGTGTCCTTCCATCACAAGCATCAAGGACCAGATTCAGAAGATCCCACTTTCCTCAGAGGTAGAAAAGGTAGCAGAAACGCTGCTGACATTGCAGACATCAGGAAACACATGTATAGAGATACCACATGCCGGGCACAGTGACAAGGCTTTACATGGAATAATTTATGTGCAATAACAACCCCTTGAGATTGGGATGTTTTGTACCCATTTTAAAGACTTGTGCCTTCTACTATCTCATGCATTGTGACAAATTGGGCTTCTAACAACTCCTCTTGGCCCAGCGCTATCTCAAGACTCACCTGATACATATTTTTATCCTCTGCCTTTTCTGAATATTTCTTAGGTCAGTGTCTCAAAATAGGTATACCTATTGGCCCACTTTGCCTTCCTTTGCCAGGCCAGATGGTGGACATGGGCCAGCCCGTGGGCTGCTTCCCCTTGGCTGATGTCTATTCCAATCAACTAAGAGCTGGAGGTGTAGTCTCAGAATGAAACAAGGCAGTCTAGGCCTTTTCCATCAACAAGGCAGTGGGAAAAATGGGCACCATGACTGGCCTGGCCCCTGTGTGCTTTATCTTAAAGGTGAGAGAGAGAAGACCCAGAGGGGAAATGCAATGGGTAAAGATTATAACTAGTTCACCATCTTGATTTCAGCATCTCTAGAACTAAAAAGTAGTTGTATATATACAATTGAATACTACTCAGTAATAAAAAAGAATGGAATTTTGCCATATGCAACAGCATGGATGTACTTGAAGGGTATTATGCTTGGTGAAATAAGTCAGAGATAAACAAATACTATATGATATCACTTATATTTTTAATGTAAAACAATCTAGTGAATATATCAAAGAGAAACAGACAGATACGGAGAACAAACTAGCAGTTACCCATGGGGACAGGGAAGTGGGGAGGGGAAAGATAGGGGTAGGGGATTAAGAGGCACAAACTACTATGTCTAAAATAAATAAGCTACAAGGATCTATTGTACAGCACAGGGAATGTAGCCAATATTTTATAAAAACTGTAAATGGAGTATAACCTTTAAAAATTGTGAATCACTATGTTGTACACCTAAAACATATATAATAATGTAAATCAACTATATCTCAATAAAAAAAATTAAAACCTTAAAAAATTAGTTGTCTGAACTAGATGTCCAAAACAGATGAGTATTTTCCACTCAGATATCTTGTCACAATTTAACCACTTCCTGGTTCATATCCTTTTTCTGTAATATCAGTTACTTATTGAAAAGATAAAATTGAACATTTATTTTTTTAATAATTCTGAAGTTGCAAGCCCAGGCTTCTATCTGAACTGTGCTAAAGATACTTCTAAGTTTGATGATAAAATATTTTATACCTAGTTTAGCTTTGCTCCCTAAAAAAAAAAAGTTCCTATTCCTCCCACCCCATAGAATACTATTCAGAAATACAGTTTGATTTTTATTCAATAGTTTGAAGAAAGGAATGAATTTTAGTATTAATATGAAGGTATCAGACTTTTTAAGTAAAATTCAGTTTATGAAAGATTTACCAAGTTTAGAAAGGTGTTCTCTCCTGGACCATTTTAGCTACTTCTAGGAGGCAGGTAGTTTAAATTCGTGAATCTATTCAAAACTGTATTAGATAAGTTTATCTGTTTTCTAGATAGCTGTCAACTGGTCAATTCGTATTCAGTAGTTGACCTAAATGAGAGAATAACCAGCAATTCCCTTATCCATTCCCAAGTAATGCTTTTAGATAGTAATATCCATGGAGGTCTCCTTGTCAGGAACACTGTGAATATAATACCAACGTCTAAACAGGCAGCCCCTGAGATAATATATTTTCCTTTTGAGTACTTTAAGAAACTGCAACTGACATATATAAACAGACAAAAAAATATTTAAAGGAGCTGTTTTCTACCTAAACCTTTATTCTCATTTACTTAGTTGAGAGCACAGAGGTCCACTTCATAGAAATAACATGAAGAAACATATATGCTCTCTTCTGACATTTACTTATGAGTACTGCAAATGAAATCATAAATGAATTAAATCGGTTACTTGGAATTAATGTCAATCCCCTAAAGTGTCCGTTCTTTGAATGGAAGTAAACCTGTTTCAAAAAGTTCAGCTAGAATCTATGAGAAACGTTACACTGTGTTTCTCCCTAAAAATCCAGGCAACGTCTGTTTAGAAAGAGTTGTTACATATGAAATTGTTTCAAACAGAGGATCATACTGAGCCTTTAATTTGTTTATGTGTTAACAGAGGAAAACCTTCTTATTTTCCTTTTGGAAGAAACCATACATACACCTAATACACATAGATGGAGTTCATTGATTTGCACTTGTTCTCAACTGAATACATTTAAAATCCAACCAAAATACATTTCAAAGTTTAGCTTGGAGTGCCCTCTGCTGGTCATACAAATTAAAAGTACAAATACACCTCACTACTCACCGGTTGAATTCGTTTCTCTGTTTTAAAGTTACTTGGGCTACACCAATTACTGATACCCCTTGCAACTGCAATCATATAATTATGAATAGATGTTTTATATAGGCTCCTCTTAAAAGGGATTGCTTAGTGAATGATAAAATGTGTTCTCAGATAGATGATAGGTGAGCAGGTAGATAGATGATGGAGAGAGATAGCTAGATAGATAGATTGATCAACAGATTTATTGACAAATAGACAATAGATATATATCAATAGATAGATATATAGATCACTTGATCATAGATCATCTTCACATGGTAAATTCAGCAAGTCCAAGCTCACATTTTCTGTCTTTGATATAAAGATAATTTTTTCATTGTCTTATGCCAAGTTGAATACGGTAATTAATCTATAATGTTAAGGGTTGAATTGTGTCCCCCAGCACCAACTTCATATGTTGAAGTACTAACTCCCATTACCTCAGAACGTGACATAATTAGGAGATACGGACATTACAGATGTAATTAGTTAAGATTAGGCCATACTTGTTTAGGGTAGACCCTGAATCTAACATGAATGGTGTCCTTATAAAAAGGGGATATTTGAATGCACTCACACACACAAACACACACACATCAACATATACATGGGGAGAATATCATGTAAAGACAAAGGGTTGGAGGGATGCTTCTACAAGCCATGGAACACCAAAGATTGCCAGCAATGCCCCAGAAGCCAGGGAAGAGCCTGGAATAAGTTCAGAAGGAACCAACCCTGCCCACACCTTGACCTCAAACTTCTAACCTCCAAAACTGCCAGAGAGAACACTTTTCTGTTCTTCTAAGCCACCTAGTCTGAGGTATTTTGATAGGACAGCCCAAGGAGATGATACAGATGTAAAGTTAGAACTGCAACATTCATAGCTCATCAAGGTGGAGTGAAGTACAATTTAGCCAAGTGCTGATGTCTGGGGTGGACTTGGAGCTCTGCAGAGACTGCCTGGTGGGAAACTCCCACAAGCCCCTGCAGTAGTCACAGCATCATCACCACTCACACAGGAACCTGATGCTGGAGACCAGGGCAGGCAGTGGTGGGGGACAGAGCTTGAATTCAAACTCAGATCTGTGGGCACCCTGACTGCCCTGATTTCAAACTCTGCCCCTTCCACTACCTGTGTTTCCTCCTAGCTCCAGCATATATGAACATGCACGCGTGCCCATGCACACAGGTGTACACATGCACTCATACATGCATATGAATGCACGTATACATACACGCATATGCATGCACGTATACATACACATATACGCACGCATGCCATGCACATTCTCTTACACATGCATGCATGTGCACATATAAGCCCCATGCTCACACTCATATATAAACACATGTACGTTCTACACATGCACACACATGGAACACACTCTTACACATACATACACACGCACACATAGAGTCACAGTTATATATACACAGCCCAATGACAGCAAGAAAGGATAGAGTTTAACTTCTTGCAAAAACAATCTCCACCTGGCAGTTGCAGCCACTTCTGTTTCTAGCAGTGGAGAAGGCAGTCTTCTTCCTTTTGGTCACAGTGTTCTGTGCGGCATCACTTCTGACCAGGGAACTCTTTATACAGCAAATTATGTTGCAGAAGTGAAGACTGTAAGTTATGAGGTTGTTTCTTTATTCTGATGTGAAAACATTTCTGTAGCTATTGACTGAATTAATTTTCTACGTCTGCTGTAACAATTTGTCACAAACTGAGTGGCTTAAGATAAAACGAGTGCATTATCCTACAGTTCTGGAGGTCCAGAGTCTGACCCTGACCTCAGTGTGCTGGCCTCAGATGTTGCCAGGGCTGGATCCTTCTGGAGGTTCTAGGAGAGAATTCCTGTTCTCCCCTTTTCTGGCTTCTGGAGGTATTCCGTTCCTCGTTTGTGTGCACAGCCAGCAATGGTGGGTTGAGTCCTTCTCCCTCTGCACCCCTCTGCCTCCCTCTCCTACTTACGATGACCCTGTAGTAACACCTGCTCACCTGGATAACCCGAGACTATGCCCCCACGAGGAAGCCAGCTGATTAGGCACCTTAATTCTCTCTGCCCCTTACTGCCCTTTTGTCACATGCCCCATCATACCCATGTTTCGGGGACCTGGGCCTGGGTGTCCTTGGGAGTTTTGTCCCATGCCCAGGTCGACTCATTCACTTCTCCCTCTCACCATCCTCTAAGCATCTAGCAAAGGACTTTCCACGTGTCAGGATTTAAGGACATCACGGGGGAATGAGCATCACCGCAGGCAGCCAGAGCGACACAAATGTTGTATCCCCCTGGTGAAGGGAGCCCCATGTTTTCATTTGCATGGTGTTGTCTTTGTCTTTATTTGGAAATTAGGTCAACTTCAAAGAGGCAGGTGTGGGTGCAGGGTGACGATGCTGACCTGTGGTGGTTTAGCGTCAGTTCAGCCAAGCTGGACCTACGTTTCCAGAATTCCCTTCCCTGCGTGTCTGGCCACCAGAGAATCCTGCAGGAGATTTGGGGAGCAGGGGTGACGCGATGCTGGCATGTACTGAAGGCCTGAGCTGGGCCCTGGGACGTTTCACTGTCGCTGGTCTGCTGGCTCGTCTTTGATGTGGGGCGGCCGGGGTCCCCTGCTGGATGCCCCTGAATTCTCTCTCCTCCTCCCCATCTCCCCTCTCCTTTCCTCGTCTTCTCTTATCTCCTGTTCTCTCTCTCTTCTCTTCTCCTTGGCAATCTTGCCTTTTAAACCACCACTAATACAATGAAACGCCTGCATGTGTGTACACATGTGCCTCTGATATACGTATATTAATATATATATGTAAATCCAGGCTTGACCTCACTTAAAATACTCACGAATATCCTCAACTGCCAAAATGAAACCCACGGACGTTCTAAAGGCACCTCAGACCCAACACGTATAGGACCAAATTCTCACTTTCCCCAGGTCTTCAAAGCCACAGCTCAGACCCCAGGTGACCTCTCTGATGCCCACGCCTCTCTCTGCTTATCACTGAGGACTGGGTTTCATCTCCTAAAGCTCTTGCATCTCTTTTCTATGCCTCCTTTGCTGCCATCACCAGCCTGGGCCAGGCTGCCAAGACCATGAAACACGTGAGAGGTCTCCACCGCTCCAAGTGTGAAGGCTGAAAGGGGGCCCCTTCCACAGCCCAGCACGTGGGTCCCCACCAGCTCTCCCACCACTGGCTGCCCTGGGATCCCTTGTTTCCTGCATCCTGCCACGCTGGTCTTTGAACTCTCTCCCAAATGCAACATGCCTTCTCTCTCGTCAGCACCTCTTAAGTCCGATGTCCCGCATCAAAGAGAGAAGGGACGGAACGTGTGTCCACTCTTCCTTTCTCTGGTTCCTTCTCCTGGACATCGAGGTCTCAGCCAAGTTCGCCCTAGGTTAGATTCTTGTCATGTCCCCACATGGAGCTGTGGTCCTTTCTGAAGAATGTGGATCTGTCTCTAGAATCATAACTTAATAATAATGATTAGGCAATTGGGAACTATCTCCCCCACCCCAACACTTATAGAATGCAACCCCAATGAGATAGCTCGTTTACCCTTAGTGGCCTCTCTGGTTCCCAGTCTGTACCTGGGTCTGGGCATGTACTAGGAAACCATATAATATATGTACTAAATGGGCAAATTCCTTTGCTCTGAAAGAATCTGCATGAGTGCTTGTGTTGGAAAGATGTGGGAGAGAAAGCCCCTGTCATCTTGGGGAGGACGTGGCAGCCATCATAGTGACTTTGCCAAAGCCAGGTTCCACCTCCTTATGAAGATAGCAAAGTGTGTTCGTGACTCCATTTACTTAAAGGTGAGAATTTGAGGCTTTCAGGAACCAAGTGGACGACGTAGCACAGCGCCAAATGCTTTTGCAGGAGGAAGGGGGCTGCTGTTCTCCTGGACTGTTGTCACATGGGGCGGCAGGGTGTCTACCCCACACCCTAAGGGCTTTCTCTCCCTGGATCGGTGAGGCAGCCCTCACTGGAGAAGCAAACCCCAATACCTACTGCTACTGTGGCAGCACAAGAGGTCAGACGTTCATCCACGGTGGAGTCAGAGTGCAGACAGAGAACAGGAAGGGAGGCTGGAGGCACAGTGGCAGCCTCCACACAGCTCGGTCAGTTCTGCATGCCTCCTACACTTTCCCAGTGTGGCCGGCTTCCCCTTTAATTTCTTATGTCAAGTTAAGTCAACATCTAACGGCCCAAGGAGGCTTTCACTCAAGCTGCATCAAGAGTACGCATCATGGGAGGGAGGGAGACGCAAGAGGGAAAAGATATGGGAACATATGTGTGTCTAACTGACTCGCTTTGTTATGAAGCAGAAACTAACACACCACTGTAAAGCAATTACACTCCAATAAAGATGTAAAAAAAAAAAAAAAAGAAAAGAAAACAGAATACGCATCAGATGCTCCAGGGAAGAATCTCATAATTCTGCCCTGGCTTAGGGCTGGCGGTTGGACCCCCCATGACTCAGCCAGCTGATCCCTGCAGACGTGTTCCAGGCATCATCGGGTACCAGCTGAAGTAGCTGTAGCAACAACAGCCCAGCCCTAGGATGGTGATGAGGAGGGTCACGACTGAGCCCCTAACCTGCAGGAAAGAGTCTCCTACTTCGTTCCTTTTCCCGCCACAGAGAAAGTACTGCTGAACCAGGGGTTCTGATGAGGAATAGGAAAGCCAGAACATTCTAAATGAATCATAGCAATCACTTTCTGAGCAGTCACTGCAGTGTATTCCAGGCACCATGATAACCGCCTTCCATCAGGATTTTGTTTCATGCTGAAGACATTCCTGGGAAGTTTAGAATCTTGCCCAGATGAAGAAATAGGCTGTTTCCCTATTTATTTAAAGTGTATACTCCAAACACAAAGACAAATATAATAAAAATGGAAAAATGAATTCCAGGAAAGTCTCAAACATATATTAAGGCCTCAATAACTGTGCCGTTTTTATTATCTTGTCAGATAACTGGACCGGGGACTGAAAGAGGAGGGAATGCATTTGAGTGTTTTTGTGTGTTTGTTTAGTTTTTTTTATTTTATTGAAGTATAGTTGATTTTCAGTGTTGTGTTAGCTTCAGGTGTACAGCAGTGATTCAGATAGATAGGTAGATATAGAGATATAGATATATAGTTATAAATATATAGATATAGATAATATATATGTATATATTCCTTCTCAGATTCTTTTCCCTTATAGGTCACTACAAAATATTGAGTAGAGTCCCCTGTGCTATACAGTAGGTCTTTGTTGACTATCTATTTTATATATAGTTGTGTATATATGTTAATCCCAACCTCCTAATTTATCCCTCCCTTCTTTCCACTTTGGTAACTATAAGTTTGTCTTCTATGTATGTGAGTCTATTTCTGTTTTGTAAATAAGTTTATTTGCATGTTTTTTGTTTTTTTTTTTAGATTCCACATATAAGTGATATCATGTGATATTTGTCTTTCTCTGTCTTACTTCACTTAGTATGATAATCTCTAGGTCCATCCAAGGGATGGATTTGGTTTTTAACTGTGCCTCTTTTGAGCTCACTACTGTTAACTCAGTACAATCCACTGTTAAGATTATCATCAAAGTATATTAAAAGGTCTACCTAAATCACAAGGGGGGAAATGTAGGATTTCTGGGAAAATCTTGTCACCTGCATTTAAACATTTAAGGGGCGTTAAATGTTGCTTCTGATCTACATGCCACCAGGGGGCACTGCTGAGCTGGGACACCAAGGTCCTAAAATGCATCACGTCACACAGCTTCAGTGGTAAGTGGGAGTAGAGGGCAGGGACTTTGTCAGGGTCTTACCCAGATCTCGGGATGGCAGGAAAGCGTTTCATAAGCCAGTTTAACAATTTTTTAAACAAGATTTCTAGAGAGTTTTTACTTATAGTGATTTTCTCCTTGCTTTTTCAAAATTGTCTCGGAGTGAGTTATTCTCTTTCACTCTCCCTACTTCATTACTTTTTATTGAAAAATGTCTTATCATCCTCTTTAGACAGGAACATACAGGGTTACATCCACACGTATTTAGTTGTTCCCTCACTGTGCATTCCCAGGTGCTGAGCAAGTGGCCCCAGGGAGCTGCTGTCTGTGGTCTAGGAAGACACTTCCAGGAACCCCGGCCAGGGAAGGGGTGAGCCCGGGGAACTCGGGAAGAACAAAGCCTAAAAAATGAACAGGTGAAAAGCTGGTCCCCAAGGTCTCCCATGGGGAAGCAGCAGAGAGAGGCCCTGGAGGATGCAGGTGGTGGACACAGGTCTTGGGAATAGGCAGCTTCCACCAAACCCTCAGCTTTCACTGTCCTCCTTCTCTCCACAACTTAACACCTTGTTATTACTATCAAGTTATCTGAAATTAGCATTACAACAAGCCTAAATTTCTTGAAACCAGCACCCTTGCTGCAAAGGGCATGAGAACCCAGAAACCGGCACTCAGTGTCTCTGGCTTTGCCTTTGAGCTCTGAAACCCTGTTGGTCCCGTGTCCCTCAGCTTCATGAAGGGCCCTGCACTCTGCACTTAGGACGCTTTCGTACGGCCCCCTCCTGCAAGGCTCTGGTAAGACTGCCTGAGGAAGGAGGATGGGGGTCCCTGTTCCGAGTGTGTTGTGCTTCCACTGAAGACAGATGTATGGAGATGTTATACCTTCCCGATAGTAAATGGATGCATGTTCGGCCCAACTGGGCTGAGACCTGCTTCACTTGTACCATTTCCACTTGGGAGCAAGCTCATGTGGGCAAGACTTCAGAGCCTTCATGTAGACTAGATGCTGGGCTTGCCAACACCAGCCACATGGAGCCTGACAAAGGGAGAAGGGTTCACTGGCTTTCCCAAGCTGAATGCTGACATTTCTGCCTCTGTATCTAGTGACCATGAAGTGCCTCTGGCCACAGGGCCTTTGCACATGCTTTTTTTCCTTTTTCTGGAGATCTCGGTCATGCTTTCTGTGCCAAATTCACTCCTATTCATCTTTAAGAGCACAGATAAGTTATTTTTTTTTTTTTCTCAGAGAAGCCTCCCTGGAATTCTCTGAATTAATAAAACATTCTTAGTATTTCCTACCACCATGCCATGCACTTATCCTTTGCAACAGTTACAGTTGTGATTTGACATTTTGTGTGTGCGTTGATGTTTATCTCTGTCTCCCCAGCCAAAACATAAACTCTGGTAGGACTGGAAACTGCCTGGTTTTGTTCACCAACATACTCTCAAGATACTTAAGAAATATTTATTGAAAAAATGAATGATTTTTAACCGTAATATTATGTGCCTGATTCCAGAGTCCTGCCCCATCACTCTGCACTCAGGTGGACAAAGACTAAGTTTGGCCTGCATCCCAAGGCAGCAATTTTGTCTCCTAAATCTGCTTCCACAGTGCTTAGTCTGGGTTGGATGCTGCAGCTTAGTAAAGAGCAGCCATCCTCTAATTAGCCTAAACTCCGCTTGCTGTTGATTCTGAAGAGGCATACTTCCTCCTTCGTTACAAGTCAGATACCAGTAATGCTTTAGCCTAGAGACAGGCCCATGTTCTGATTTGAGCCCGGGGATTAGAACCAGTAGGTTTTTATTGTCATCTCAATATAGAAACAGAGTCAGGTGGTGTCACGTACGTTCGTGATCCCCAGAGGTGCATCCCCAGCATGCACTGTGCTTTGTGAGAATGAAGAGAACACCCAGCAGTCATGGGGGTGTCATTCATTTTTCTTCCCAAAAGACTTGAGCCTGCTTTCAAGCCCCTTTGGTTCTTAGGCATATAGAGTGGCTATTGCATTATCCTCCACAGCCTCAGGAGGCAGGAATAAGAGTCTAATTCTACTCCCACTTTACAGTTAGTAAGCCAAGTCCAGGAAGAAGTGCTTCCTGCAGTCACCCAGGAAGTGCTCACCAGGCTCAGTGCTTCCTGAACCTCAGTGTGCAAATGAGTCACCCGAAGGCTCTGATTCCACAGGTCTGGGCTGAGATCTGAGACGGTGCGTTTTTCACACACTCCCAGGAGCGCTGGTGCTGACACACAGGGGCTTCACTCTGAGTGGCAGGCTCTGTTCCACTGGACTGTGAGCTCACCAGCCGGGGGCTGTGCTGTATGGTCCACCCTCTCCCTCTTGTTCCCACTGCAATGAGACTCACAGGAAATGCCAGTTGAATGAATGTTCAATCCAAGCCCGAGACTAGCACCCAGTCCCACACACCAAACTTCTCTTAGATGTTACTTTGTATCCTTTTATTACATTTAACAAGCACACAATTTGTTTTCCAGCTAAATCTGGATCCCCAAAAGAAGTGTCTCTGTCTCTGACTTCTTTTCAGTGTCATTATACCACTAAACTGGCATAATTAGTCCTCAACAGTAAGTGTGGAGTGAAGAACTTATGAACAGGGGCAGTTCTCTAATATGCCCAAGGAGAAACCTATTTGGATTACTTTGGAAAAACACCAAGAATTAAAAAAGAATAAGGATGCTCAAAGGAAAAGGGAAGAAAATGGAAAGTTTACAAAACTCTTTATGAAAGTAAGGTAGCGGTTGAGTGGCTACAGGGTTAACGTCATGTTCTAGATGTGAGCTGCCTGGACCCCACACCAGCTTTCCCTACAGTGGCTGCTAACCACACACACCTTGCTCAACATATCTGCACCCCAGTTTCCTTGTCTGTGAGGTAGCGGTAATTTTAGTATTTATACCATAGGGTTGTTATGCATCCAACTGCACCAGCACATGAAAGTCTTCTTTGTGTCCCTACAAAATCTTTCATGAGGACAATCAGGGAGCCTTAAGGGTGGTGAAGAACTGAGGCCTCCCATCAATACCCGAGAGATGTTGAAGCCTCTTGGGAACAGCGATGTGGGCACCATCTTGGAAGTGGCTCCCAGCCCCTGATGACATCTGACTGCGTCTTAGTGAGAGACCTTGAGTCAGAGCTGCCCAGCTAGCTGATCCCCAAATTTCTGACCTGCATAAACACTGAGACAATAAATCTTTGTTGCTTTAAGTGACTAACTTTTGGGGAAATTTATTATGCAGTAAAAAGTTACTAACACCATATTTAAATGGCAGTTTCTAATTTTCAAAGCATGTTCACAACACTTACATGTGAGAATTTCTTAAAGCTCTATGAAATAAGTAGAACAAGTTATTGTCATAATTTCCCAATTGATAAAAATAGAACTGCCATATGACCCAGCAATTCCACTCCTGAGTGTACATCCAAAAAAAACCAAAAACACTAATTCAAAGAGATACAGGCACCCCAATATTCATAGCAGCATGATTTACAATTGTCAAGGTATGGAAGCAACCTAAGTGCTCATCAACAGATGAATGGATAAAGAAGACGTGGTATATATATATATTTATATATATATATACACAAACACACACAATGGAATACTACTCAGCCATTAAAAAAGGATGAAATTCTGCCATTAGAAACAACTTGGATGGACCCAGGGGGTCTTATGCTTGGTGAAATAAGTCAGAAAGAGAAAGACAAGTATTGTATGGTATCACTTACATGTGGAATCTAAAAAATAAAACAAACTAGTAACTATTACAAAAAAGAAATAGACTCACAGATATAGAGAACAATTTGTGGCTACCAGTGGGGACGGGCAATATAGGGGTAAGGGATTAAGAGACACAAAGCCATGCACAAAATAAATAAGCTACAAAGATATATTGTACAACACTGGGAATATAGCCAATATTTTATAATAACTATAACTGGGGTATAACATTTAAAAATTGTGACTCACTATGTTGTACACCTGAAACTTAAATAATACTGTACACTAATTCTACCTCAATTAGATTTTCCCAGGAGGCTCCAAAGGGGAAGCCTTGGTCATGGGCAGTACTTCCTCCAGTCCGCCTTGGAGGGTGGGCAGGTTTTGACCAGGCCTCAGCTCAATGTCTTCCCTACCAGCGGTGGTGCTGGGGTCATCCACGCCTCTCATCACATCTTTCCAAGGACCCCTGAAAAAAATGTAGGGTCATAGCCACCAAATATCATGTATGTTTACTACTCTCAAACCTGGAGACAAGCCTCAGGGTGCATTGGCCATCTTCAGATACATGAAGGAATGGGTATAAATAGAGTGACTGGGTACAGAGCCATCAGCATTCCTCCTTAAGACATGATTGTGCCCAGGATCCTATGTCCTGTCTCTATTCTTTCAGAGAGAGCAGTTTATTGAATATATTTCTCAGAACGTAGAATATAGTGTTCTAAAATAAACATACTTTAACTTTCTGTTCCCTGTTCTGGAATATTCCTCCTATAACTATTTGCTCCTCTGTACTGACTTTCCCAATTTTCCCATTAGATCGTTACCTTCTTGAAACAAGGGCTATGTCCTTAAGAGCACCAAGCACAGTGCCTATCATTTTAAAAGAAAGGAAAGAAGTCATAAAGTAAATCTTAATGAAGAATTTGAAAAATAGAAAATCAGTATATGAAATTTTCTACAAGAGGTTCTATAAGAATTGTGTAGCATCATGCAGGAAATTTTTCAATATTTGCTACAATATAAATTGTAGTTCATGAGTTCATGAGTATCTTCAGGGAGAAGAAAATGTCTTAAGAATTGAAGGATTAAGAAAAAGACAATTCAGAAATTGAATGAAATATTTTCAAATGTGGGAAAAAACAAAGGATCTGCACGAAAATATCCATGTGCTCATATCTGAGTAAACAGACTCAGATTGGTATATGCATTTCTTTTTCACATTACTGTATTTTCCATATCTTCCTTAATAAACATGTACTATTTTAAAGGGAAAAAAATCTCTCAAATATGTAACTACAAAATAAATTTCAAAAGATTTAGATTCTGAGATTCTGCTCACATTCTGAGATTTGAATGAACTAGTTTCAAAAATATAAAGTGATTTCTTTAAAAAGAAAAAAAAAAGAATATGGAAGTAAATGTCTTTAATAATTCTGCATAAATATAACTATTAAAGAGGAGACCTTCAAGATGGCGGGGGAGTAAGATGTGGAGATTGCCTTCCTCCCCACAAATACATCAGAAATACATCTACGTGTGGAACAGCTCACACAGAACACCTACTGAATGCTGGCAGAAGATCTCAGACCTCCCAAAAGGCAAGAAACTCCCCACGTACCTGGGTAGGGCAAAAGAAAAAAGAAAAAACAGAGACAAAAGAATAGGGATGTGACCTGCACCAGTGGGAGAGAGCTGTGAAGGAGGAAATGGGTCCACACGCTAGAAGCCCCTTCGTGGGTGGAGACTGTGGGTGTCGGAGCGGGGAAGCTTCAGAGCTGCAGAGGACAGCACAGCAACAGGGGTGCGGAGGGCAAAGCAGAGAGATTCCCGCACAGAGGATAAGTGCCGACTGGCACTCACCAGCCCGAGAGGCTTGTCTGCTCCCCTGCCAGAGCCGGCGGGGCTGGGAGCTGAGGCTCGGGCTTCGGTCAGAGCGCAGGGAGAGGGCTGGCTGCGTGAACACAGCCTGAAGGGGCTAGTGCACCATGGCTATAGCCAGGAGGGAATCCGAGGAAAAGTCTGGACCTGCCGAAGAGGCAAGAGACTTTTTTTCCCTCTTTGTTTCCTGGTGCGCGAGGAGAGGGGATTAAGAGCACCACTTAAAGGAGCTCCAGAGACGGGCGCGAGCCGCGGCTAAAAGCGCGGACCCCAGAGACGGGCATGAGACGCTAAGGCTGCTGCTGCCGCCACCAAGAAGCCTGTGTGTGAGCACAGGTCACTATCCACACCTCCCTTCCGGAAGCCTGTGCAGCCCGCCACTGCCAGGGTCCTGGGATCCAGGGACAATTCCCTGGGAGAACGCACGGCATGCCTCGGGCTGGTGCAACATCACGCTGGCCTCTGCCGCCGCAGCCTCGCCCCCAATCGTGCCCCTCCCTCCCCCCTGCTTGAGTGAGCCTGAGCCCCTGAATCAGCTGCTCCTTTAACCCCGTCCTGTCTGAGCGAAGAACAGATGCCCTCCGGCGACCTACACGCAGAGGTGGGGCCGAATCCAAAGCTGAACCCTGAGAACTGTGTGAACAAAGAAGAGAAAGGGAAATCTCCCCCAGCAGCCTCAGGAGCAGCAGATTAAATCTCCACAGTCAACGTGATGTACCTCCATCTGTGAAATACCTGAATAGACAAGGAATCATCCCAAATTGAAGAGGTGGACTTTGAGAGGAACTGCAGACTTGGGGTTTGCTGTATGCGACTGACTGGTTTCTGGTTTTATGTTTATCTTAGTTTAGTATTTAGAGTTTATTATCATTGGTAGACTTGTTTATTCATTTGGTTGCTCTCTTCCTCTTTTTTATATATAGATACATACTTTTTTCCTTTTTTTCTTTTTGTGAGTGTGTGTGTGTATGCTTCTTTATGTAATTTTGTCTGCATAGCTTTGCTTTTACAACTTGTCCTAGGGTTCTGTCTGTCTGTTTATTTAATTTCTTTTTCTTTGTATAGCTTTGCACTTGTTATCATTGGTGGGTTTGTTTTTGGTTTGGTTGCTCTATACTTTCTTTCTTTCTTTTTCTTTACTTTTTTATTTTTATTTATTTTAATAACTTTTTATTTTATTTATTTATTTATTTATTTCTCTTTTGTTCTTTCTTTTTTTCTCCCTTTTCTTCTGAGCTCTGTGGCTGACAGGGTTTTTGTGCTCCGGCTGGGTGTCAGGCCTGCGCCTCTGAGGTGGGAGAGCCAAGTTCAGTACATCGGTCCACCAGAGACCTCCTGGCTCCATGCAACATCAAACAGCAAAAGCTCTCCCAGAGATCTCAATCTCAATGCTAAGACCCAGCTCCACTCAACAAGCAGCAAACTACACTGCTGGACACCCCATGTCAAACAACTAGCAAGACAGGAACACAACACAACCCATTAGCAGAGAGGCTGCCTAAAATCATAAGGTCACAGACACCCAAAACACACACCACCAGTCATGGTCCTGCCTACAAGAAAGAAAAGATCCAGGTTTATCCACCAGAACACAGGCACCAGTCTGCTCCACCAGGAAGCCTACACAACCCATTGAAACAACCTTAGCCACTGGGGACAGACACCAAAAGCAATGGGAACTACAAAACTGCAGCCTGTGAAAAGGAGACCCCAAATACAGTAAGTTAAGCAAAATGAGAAGACAGAGAAACACACTGCAGGTGAAGGAGCAAGGTGAAAACCCACCAGACCAAACAAATGAAGAGGAAATAGGCAGTCTACCTGAAAAAGAATTCAGGGTAATGATAGTAAACATGATCCAAAATATTGGAAATAGAATGGAGAAAATACAAGACACATTTAATAGGGACCTAGAAGAACTAAAGAGCAAA
>NW_020837973.1:3673804-3711203 GCF_003676395.1 Aethalodelphis obliquidens
AAAAAAAAAAAAAAAAAAAAAAAAAAAAAAAAAACAGTGGTGAACAACACAATAAATTAAATTTAAAATTCTCTAGAAGGAACCAATAGCAGAATAACTGAGGCAGTAGAACGGATAAGTGACCTGGAAGATAAAATAGTGGAAATAACTACCGCAGAGCTGAATAATGAAAAAAGAATGAAAAGAATTGAGGACAGAGCATCCCTGGTGGCGCAGTGGTTGAGAGTCCGCCTGACTATGCGGGGGACGTGGGTTCATGCCCCAGTCCAGGAAGATCCCACATGGCATGAAATGGCTGGGCCCGTGAGCCATGGCCGCTGAGCCTGTGCATCTGGAGCCTGTGCTCCGCAATGGGAGAGGCCACAACAGTGAGAGTCCCGCATACCATAAAAAAAAAGAAAAAAAAAAAAAGAATTGAGGACAGTCTCAGAGACCTCTGGGACAACATTAAATGCACCAACATTTGAATTATAGGGGTCCCAGGAGAAGAAGAGAAAAAGAAAGGGAGTGAGAAAATATTCGAAGAGATTAGATTTGAAAACTTCCCTAATATGGGAAAGGAAATTGTCAATTAAGTCCAGGAAGTGCAGAGAGCCCCAAGGAGCTCCAAGGAGAAACACGCCAGGACACATATTAATCAAACTATCAAAAATTAAATACAAAGAGAAAATATTAAAAGCAGCAACGGAAAAGCAACAAATAACATGCAATGGAATCCCCGTAAGGTTAACAGCTGATCTTTCAGCAGAAACTCTGCAAGCCAGGAGGAAGTGGCAAGACATATTTAAAATGATGAAAGGGAAGAACCTACAACCAATATTACTCTACCCAGCAAGGATCTCGTTCAGATTCGACGGAGAAATTAAAACCTTTACAGACAAGCAAAAGCTAAGAGAATTCAGCACCACAAAACCAGCTTTACAACAAATGCTAAAGGAACTTCTCTAGGCAGGACACACAAGAGAAGGAAAAGACCTACAATAACAAACCAAAAACAATTAAGAAAATGGTAATAGGAACATACATATCGATAACTACCTTAAATGTAAATGGATTCAATGCTCCCACCAAAAGATATAGACTGGTTGAATGGATACAAAAACAAGACCCATATATATACTGTCTACAAGAGACCCACTTCAGACCTGGGGACACGTACAGACTGAAAGTGAGGGGATGGAAAAAGATATTCCATGCAAATGGAAATCAAAAGAAAGCTGGAGTAGAAATTCTCATATCAGAGAAAATAAACTTTAAAATAAAGACTATTACAAGAGACAAAGAAGGACACTACATAATGATCAAGGGATCAATCGAAGGAGAAGATATAAAATTGTAAATATTTATGCAACCAGCAGAGGAACACCTCAATACATAAGGCAAATGCTAACAGCCATAAAAGGGGAAATTGACAGTAACGCAATCCTAGTAGGGGACGTTAACACCCCACTTTCACCAACAGACAGATCACCCTAAATGAAAATAAATGAATAAACACAATCTTTAAATGATACATTAAACAACATGGACTTAATTGATATTTTAGGACATTCCATCCAAAAACAACAGAACACACTTTCTTCTCAAGTGCTCATAGGACATTCTCCAGGATAGATCATATCTTGGGTCACAAATCAAGCCTTGGTAAATTTAAGAAAACTGAAATCATATCAAGTATCTTTTACAACCACAAAGCTATGAGACTAGATATCAATTACAGGAAAAATCTGTAAAAAATACAAATACATGGAGGTTATACAATACACTACTAAATAACCAAGAGATCACTGAAGAAATCAAAGAGCAAATGAAAAAATACCTAGAAATAAATGACAATGAAAACACGATGGCCCAAAATCTATGGGATGCAGTGAAAGCAGTTCTAAGAGAGAAGTTTAGAGCAATACAAACCAACCTCAAGAAACAAGAAACATCTCAAATAAACAATCTAACCTTAAACCTAAAGCAATTAGAGAAAGGAGAACAAAAAGAACCCAAAGTTAACAGAAGGAAATAAATCATAAAGATTAGATCAGAAATGAATGAAAAAGAAATGAAGGAAACAATAAAAAAGATCGATAAAACTAAAAGCTGGTTCTTTGAGAAGATAAACAAAATTCATAAACCATTAGCCAGACTCATCAAGGAAAAAGGGGAGAAGACTCAAATCAATAGAATTAGAAATGAAAAAGAAGTAACAACTGAAACTGAAGAAATACAAAAGATCGTGAGAGATTACTACAAGCAATTATATGCCCATAAAACGGACAACCTGGAAGAAATGGACAAATTCTTATGAAAGCACAAACTTCCATGAATGAACCAGGAAGAAATAGAAAATATAAACAGACCAATCACAAGCACTGAAATTGAGACTGTGATGAAAAATCTTCCAACAGGAAAAGTCCAGGACCAGGTGACTTCACAGGCGAGTTCTGTCAAACATTTAGAGAAGAGCTAACACCTATCCTTCTAAAACTCTTCCAAAATACAGGAGAGGGAGGAACACTCTCAAATTCATTCTATGAGGCCACCATTATGCTGATACCAAAACCAGACACAGATATCAAAAGAAAAAAACAAACAAAAACAAAAACAAAAAAACTACAGGCCAATGCCACTGATGAACATAGATGCAAAAATCCTCAACAAAATTCTAGCAAACAGAATCCAACAGCACATGAAAAGGATCATACACGATGATCAAGTGGGGTTTATCCCAGGATTGCAAGGATTCTTCAATACATGCAAATCAATCAATGTGATACACCATACTAAGAATTAAAGGATAAAAACCAGATGATCATCTCAATAGATGTAGAAGAAGCTTTCGACAAAGTTCAACACCTATTTTTGACAAAAAACCCTCCAGAAAGTAGGCATAGAGGGAACTTATCTCAACGTAATAAAGGCCATATATAACAAAACCCACAGCCAACATCATTCTCAATGGTGAAAAACTGAAACCATTTCCTCTAAGATCAGGAACAAGACAAAGTTGTCCACTCTCATCATAATTATTCAACATAGTTTTGGAAGTTTTAGCCACAGCAATCAGAGAAGAAAAAGAAATGAAAGGAATCCAAATCAGAAAAGAAGAAGTAAAGCTGTAACTGTTTGCAGATGACATGATACTATACATAGAGAATCCTAAAGATGCTACCAGAAAACTACTAGAGATAATCAATGAATTTGGTAAAGTAGCAGGATACAAAATTAATGCACAGAAATCTCTGGCATTCCTATGTACTAATGATGAAAAATCTGAAAGTGAAATTAAGGAAACACTCCCATTTACCATTGCAACAAAGAGAATAAAATACCTAGGAATAAACCTACCTGAGGAGACAAAAGACCTGTATGCAGAAAACTATAAGACACTGATGAAAGAAAATAAAGATGATACCAACAGATGGAGAGATATACTATGTTCTTGGATTGGCAGAATCAACATTGTGAAAATGACTCTACTACCCAAAGCAATCTACAGATTCAGTGCAACTCCTAACTAAATACCAACAGCATTTTTCAGAGAACTAGAACAAACATTTTCACAATTTGTTTGGAAACACAAAAGACCTTGAAGAGCCAAAGCAATCTTGAGAAAGAAAAACGGAGCTGGAGGAATCAGGCTCCCTGACTTCAGACTATACTACAAAGCTACAGTAATCAAGACAGTATGGTACTGGCAATAAACAGAAATATAGATCAATGGAATAAGATAGAAAGCCCAGAGACAGACCCACGCACATATGATCACCTTATTTTTAATAAAGGTGGCAAGAATATACAATTGAGAAAAGGCAGTCTCTTCAATAAGTCATCCTGGGAATACTGGACATCTACAAGTAAAGAATGAAATTAGAACACTCCCTAACACCGTACACAAAAATTAACTCAAAATGGATTAAAGACCTAAATGTAAGACCAGACACTATCAAACTCTTAGAGGAGAACTTAGGCAGAACACTCTATGACATAAACCACAGCAAGAACTCTTTGACCCACCTCCTTGAGAAATGGAAAGAAAAATAAACAAATGGGTCCTAATGAAACTTAAAAGCTATTGCACAGCAAAGGAAACCATAAACAAGAGGAAAAGACAACCCTCAGAATGGGAGGAAATATTTGCAAATTAAGCAACTGACAAAGGATTAATCTCCAAAATTTACAAGCAGCTCATGCAGCTCAATATCAAAAAAAAACAAACAACCCAATCCAAAAATGGACAGAAGACCTAAGTAGACATTTCTCCAAAGAAGGTACACAGATTGCAAACAAACACATGAAAGGATGCTCAACATCACTAATCATTAGAGAAACGAATATCAAAACTACAGTGAGGTATCATCTCACACCAGTCAGAATGGCCATCATCATAAAATCTACAAACAAATGCTGGAGAGGGTGTGGAGAAAAGGGAACCCTCTTGCACTGTTGGTGAGAATGCAAATCGTTACAGCCCCTATGGAGAACAGTATGAAGGTTCCTTAAAACACTAAGAATAGAACTGCCATACGATCCAGCAATCCCACTACTGGGCATATACCCTGAGAAAACCATAATTCAAAAAGAGTCATGTACCCCAATATTCATTGCAGCTCTATTTACTGTAGCCAGGACCTGGAAGCAACCTAAGTGTGTATCAACAGATGAATGGACAAAGAAGATGTGGTACATATATATATAATGGAATATACCTAGCCATAAAAAGAAACAAAATTAAGTTACTTGTAGTGAGGTGGATGTACCTAGAATCTGTCATACAGAGTGAAGTAAGTCAGAAAGAAAAAAACAAATGCCGTACGCTAACACTTATATAAGGAATCTAAAAAAAAAAAAAAAAGGTTCTGAAGAACCTAGGGGTAGGACAGGAATAAAGATGCAGACATAAAGAATGGACTTGAGGACAAGGGGAGGGGGAAGGGTAAGCTAGGACTAAGTGAGAGAGTGGCATGGACATATATACACTAACAAATGTACGGTAGATAGCTAGTGGGAAGCAGCTGCAGAGCACAGGGAGATCAGCTCAGTGCTTTGTGACCACCTAGAGGGGTGGGATAGGGAGGGTGGGAGGGAGACACAAGGGGAAGGAGATATGGGGATATATGTATATCTAAAGCTGTTTCACTTTGTTACAAAGCAGAAACTAACAACAACAACAAAAAAAAGACCCAAAAAATATAACTATTAAAAACCCCCGCTGCCTAATGTAATATTAGATGAGTTTGAAATTTGGCTCAGGGCTCCCTGGAGTATTAAAGGGTCTCCTAGCCCCCAGCGAACAGGCTCTAGAAGAAGAGCCAGAGGACGTTACTGCATTCTGAGCCCAGTTACTCAACGCAGAGAAGGGCCCTGAAATTGACTTCAAATGGGAATGGATGCAGCTGAGGAGGAACAGGTCCATTCAGACTAACAGTGAAGGGGAACATTTGTGTCACGCCTTGAACACAGGGGTGGCAAAGGCCCTATGTGTCTCTGAATCATTAAGTCAACAGGAGTAAGAGGGGGTCTCATTCAGAATCCAGCAAGTCTCGCTTCCGTAGCAGAATTTCAATCCCAAGCGGGCACCCACCTTGAGTAAGTCTGCCCTGGAGTTGGGTGTGACTTTCTCGGCTCTGTATCTAATCCACACAGTCAGACACGTGATGGAGCTGAAACGATCACCTCGGTGTCACAGTGAGACAGTACTGCAAGCCTTACAATTACAGGCTTACCTCCACTGGAAAGCAAAGCCACGTTTCGGGCACTGCACATGCTAAAGAAATCATTTCAGCAAAGCGTTAGCTAAGCCTGCGTCCCTGGTGTGAAAAGGGAGACATGTCTGGATGCACACAGGTGGGGGATGTGGATAGAGGAGACTTCTGCTAACAGGACTCTTATGACAAAGCCGTGACAACTGGAAGGCAGAGATTAACATTATGTAAACATTTGTTTAATGAGAATAAGTAAATATGCAACCTTGGTTTTCATTCTCCGCTCCTCATGCTAAGGATGGGATGATGCACTCAAACTTTCTCATCTAGATGTCAAACTGCATGGTCCTCCGTATGGCACGTTGCCATCACTAAAGTTCCCTACAGCTCTGTCGTCCAGGTGCCCCGAGAGACGGAAGCTGGTGTGGGTCCCTCTAGAGTACGCGTGTTCTCCCTCCTAGAATCAGCACTGGGCACCCCTATGTGCTCCAGGGTCTCCCCAGTGGTGTCACTTTCTCTTTCTCCTGTCCTGTCAGGGTGGCCTTGTTTAGGGGAAATTGGAAAGAGAATATCATTCATGAGGTTTTTTTATGTCATACCATCTCCTTTGTACCCTCGTGTTCTTTACACGTCTGCAAGAATCCGAAAGGATTACCAGCTTAGGGCACCTGCAGCCTAGACTCTGGTTTGAAGGTATACATCTCAGCCACACTCTGTAGCATCTGGTCACTGGCTGTGTCTCACAGTATCCTTTGGCTTATGAACACTTCTGGTTTCTAGGACTGCATAACAAACATCCCCACACTTGGTGGCATTAAGCAAAACCCATGTCATTAAGCTCATGGATTCTATGGGCCAAGAATTTGGACACAGCACGGAGGACTGGCTTATCTCTGATCCCCCATGTCTGGGGCCTCAGATGGGAAGATGGGAATGTCTGGAGTCCTCTGCAGGTTCCCGCCCTTACACGGCTAGCCAGACTCGGATGCTGGGCTCATCGGCACTTGCAGCCCCCGTGGCCTGTCCTTGGGACCTGCCTTCTCTGAGTGCCCTGAGACATTCCTCAGAGGAGCCATGGCCTTTTAAAGATCTCATCTTGGAAATTCTTCCACACTCTCTTGGTGGAAGGAGCCAGAGGGTCACCCAGGTTCAGGAGGGAAGAATGTAGACCCCAGAGAAGACCAAAGTTTAAAGCAGTCCCTCTGTCATCTGAGCAGTTTATCAAAGTGCCTGCCCACTAGGATGGTGATGAATGGTCTCCTCTATTTAGCCTGGTGCATCCAGGGTGTGTGTCTGCTTCAAACTCAGTGTATAATACAGACTTGGGGGGTGAGGGTCTCTCTACCAATAATGCTGCCTCTTGTCAGAACAGAAGGTTTCCCTGAGCTTTGACCATGATAATTCTCCGGAAGGGATAGAAAACTTTCACCAAGTTACATTAATTCTTTATTTTTTTCCCCAATGTCTATTATCTGTCATATTGAAACAGGAAGATAATTGGCCAAAATCCCATATCTCACAATTCTTTCCTCCTCAAGTTCTGGGGAAGATGGATGTGCTCTGATGACAGTGCCAAGCCAGTGATGTATATTTATTAGCTCAGAGCCCTGGCCCCAATCCCCAGTACCTGAGCCAATCACTGACCTGCTTCATTCTATCACAATGACCTGCTACTGGACTGTCTCCCCAGAGACTGCAAATTCCCCAGTGGCAACAGCACCTTGCATTTGGATCTGCACCCTCAGGGTGCAACCCTAGGACCTGCCATGAATTATCTGCTCAAAAAAGACTTTTCCCTGTGAAAAGCATTCACTCAGTGTGGCCAGCATGAGGGAGGGGACAAAGGTAGAACTTAGTGTTCTAGGGGCATGGAGACCATAGTTTCAGAAGGGCAGGCAGGTCACACCACCCTGAGATTTCCCTGAGCTACTGGCAGGTTGCCCAGAGTTCCCACATTATCAGGCATTCTGTCTCCATTCCACCCCAACTCTGGGACTACAGCATCCTCTGTCCCCTCCTCAGCCTACAGCCTCCAGTCAACTTCTCAAGGTTGCTCAGAGCCTGGTCCCCAGGCATGAGGGTGTAAAATCAAGAAGCTTGTCGATGCAGTGAGAGCTCCTGGAGATGCCAGGAAGGAGCCACAAAAGGTGCAGGTAAAACAAAGGGGTGCTTCCAAGTCCGCATCCCAGTGGGCCAAGCAAAAGCAGCATGGAGACCTTCCCCATCACTGGCAGTTAACTAGTTTTGCCCAGAAGTGTCTCTGTGCAGAAGAAAGTACTAACCTGTTTTCAAAGGTGCTGGATATGATGCTGGGGAGGTTAACTAGCTCATCCAAATCACAGAGGCTCTGTGATAACAGTGTGGACAGCTGAGATTTGGGGAGAAGGAGCACAGGTGGTGACCAAGTTCAGCTCCGCTACCAGCCTCTAGGTGACCTGGGACATGTCACTGCAGCCTCTGTGACTCAGCCTCCTCAAGGGCAAAACCTCAAGGGATTATGGGGACAAGTGACAGTGGTGAACAAGGTTGGCACTGAAGGCAACTTTTACCAAAGTCAGCCCCAAAGTTAATGCAGCTAACGTTCTGGGGCTGGACTCAGGTACCATCCACTCCCCGCAGCACTCCCTGGGGCAGGAATTAATAACACCTGGGGCTGTTAAACCCGGAGCTGGAGCCCTTCCCATGTAAGAAAGTGCCACTCAGGAAGGATCACGGTGGGGAGGCCAGAGGCGTGGTGTTGGGCTAAGTGTGCACCAAAGCCCATGGAGCTTGCTCACGGTGGAGGTATTCCCCGCTCTCCATGACACAGGACATACTTACTATTCCGTAATCACAACTCCCCATCTTCAGATAATATTGCCATGAGATGTTTAAAGAAACTGGGAAGTATATGAAAGGCATCGTATGGTCAGACCACTCAGGATGGCTGTTCTCTTGCTCTCTGTCCATCCCCTGCTAGACCAGTCCCTGCTTCTTCTACACCTACTCACCTGACTATCCAATCCTCTTAGCCGTAGGGCTTAATCAGTAACAACCTCGGTGCTGGCCCCCTACATCAGCCGCTGGTTTTCTGTGTAACTGGTGAGCCATCCTGATGTCATTTTTCCCTATAAATGGTAGCCTCCTTCCCCCTCAAGTAGTGAAGGTCACTGCCATGTCCTGTCTGCGGTTTGCTGTACATGGTGGGGTCTCACTCCAGGACTTTTGCATCAGACGGGTAAGATCCCCTGTCCAATAAACCATGGATGTCTCTGTCACTGTCTTCAGGCTCTTTCTTAGTTCTGCCAGCTGGGCAACTACAAGACTTTCAGGACTGCGGTTGCAGCCCGACAGACATTTACAAATAAAAATACAAATAATAAAAATGCTTTTCTTTCATTTTCAAAAGTTATGGTTTATTTGATCTTTTCATTGACTACATTATTTGTTTTGTGTATTTATTTATTAATTTTTACTTTGTGATGTTTTGCTTAAAATTTTTAAGAACTTCACCCACCTGAAACAAAAATAAACCTCGGTCATCTGCCCTGTGCATTTTCAGGGACCCTCTCGGTCCCCCAGCACATCACACGTGGGTTATACACTAGGGGTGTTTACTTACAAGTGTAAGCAACTACTGACTCATTTGTGCATAGTCAAATTTGTCATTTGTAACTGTTTCCTTGTAATTATTTATGTTGCCGTGAAAAGCAGCTTTGATACTTGGCCTGTACTTTGGTCCAGGACTTGGTTGGGAAGACTGGGGACAGAAATGGCTGTTGCCAGGAGTCAGTGATATTTGTACAAAGTCCCCCCGACCCCTGTCCTTAGCCCTTAATCAAAGTTTGCCATGTTTGCTGTTTGTATCAACTGACTCAGAACTTTTTGCCCTTTTTTCTTGCTTTCTTTTAGGAATTCTGTGGGTGAGTAGGCTGCGGGGTTGAAGGCAGGAGCACCCTCCTGTTAGGAGCCAGGGAGGCTAATTCTTGAGGCCAGTCTCCCTGGCAACTGCCCACAGCCTTGACCTGTTTCCACAGGGCAGCAACTCACTTGCGGGCAAGGGCAATTTTTTTTTTTTAATCTTTAACTTCCCAATTGTAAATGTTTGCTTGCTCTTTTCTCTTTTTTATAAAAAAAAAAGTTTCTATTTGGAAAAGGAGCTTTGCAATTCTTGCTTTACTTGAGAAGGAATGACTAGGAAACCCCCTTTCTGCAGCCCAGCATAGACAGCAAGAAGAATTCAGACGGAGGGAGTGCTCTGGCTGAGGAAGTAAGCCCTCTGGAAGGAGAGATGGCCAGGCTCGGAGGGAGGACGGGCTGGACTTTTCCTGCAGAGGGGGTCCGTGGGGTGTTCCAGACGCAGAGCAGACACACACCGGCATGGGCTGCATCATGCTGAGGAGTTGGGTCCAGGCCGTGGGTGGCACCCCAGTGATGGCATTACCCCAGTGGACGCCTTCAATGCCGACAGACTCTGCGGAGACTGAGCCCACTCAACAGGCCCACACACAGCAGTGACTCCACAGTGCACCCACTGATTCTCATTTCCAGGTGCTTCTCTGTCTTATTAGCCTCCCATTTGCCAGTTAGTCATAACCTCACTGGTAAGCCAAGCAAATCATTAAATTGCAGATGGAACCAAACTGGTGAGTGGTCACCATGTAGAAGGAACCCTACTCCTCAGCTTCAGCCCCATGTGGTCCTGGCAATGACAGGTTCCCACTGTTCTAGGACTTGCAGAATTTTTTTTTAAAAGTCCTGTGTTCCTGGAAATCTCCCATCCAGTCCCCACCAAGCTAGGTCAGTTGGTCGCCCTAATTTGGAAACGTTAAGATCCACCCACACTGGATGCTGAGTACATCAAAGCCAGCCCCACAGAAGCCCTTGGGTTCAAATAAAGGCGCCTCATCCTAGTGTTCCAAATACGGCCACCAGAGGGCAGCGGAGGATCATCGCTGTAACCTGGACTTGGGGTGCCAAGGTTAAATCCCACCTCTCAGGTCCAGGCCTCTTTTCTGGGTGGCATCATGGATTTCTATATACTATTTTTTGTGATGTAATGTCTTAGTCATAGTCTATCATCAGATATTTTAGGACTATGTTTAATGTTTAGAAGTATGTTAGCACCATGCAATACTTACATCCCAAGTTCTCAAACAGAGGTGGTCCACTGCAAGGACATTCTTGGCTGCAGTTATTATGGGCTGTTTTAAGATAGAAAACTGAATAGCAACAGTGAATACTGGGGAAATGTACTTTGCTCAGGAATAGTCCAGTTGTTGCAAAATTTGACTGTCCATTTGGTTATTACAGAAAAACCCTTAACTGTTACGTAGTGGTTGTTCCTGTAATAGTCTATTACATGTGTTTCTACCTCTAGTGATGGGCTTTATGTGCTAGACCTTAATAGCCTTAAACCTGGGTAAGTGCATGGGTGCCTGTAAAAGAAACATGGTTTACAAGGATCAGACACCATGATCAAGTGGGGTTTACCCCAGAGATTCAAAGATTCTTCAGTATAGGCAAATCAATCGATGTGATACACCACATTAACAAATTGAAGAATAAAAACCATATGATCATCTTAATAGATGCAGAAAAGGTTTTTTGACAAAATTCAGCATCCATTTATGATAAAAACTGTCCACAGGGTGGATATAGAGGGAACCTACCTCAACATAGTAAAGACCATATAAGACAAACCCACAGCTAACCTCACATTCAATGGTGAAAAGTTGAAAGCGTTTTCTCTAAGATCAGGAACAAGACAAGGATGCTGACTTTTGTCACTTTTATTCAACATAGTATTGGAAATCCTAGCCATAGCAATCAGACAAGAAAAAGAAAGAAAAGGAATCCAAATTGGAAAGGAAGAAGTAAAAATGTCACTGTTTGCAGATGACATGATACTATGCATAGAAAATCCTAAAGATGCTACCAGAAAACTACTAGAGCTCATCAATGAATTCAGTAAAGTTGCAGGATACAAAATTAATATACAGAAATCTGTTGCATTTCTATACACTAACAACAAACTATCAGAAAGAGAAGTTAAGGAAACAATCCCATTTACCATTGCATCAAAAAGAATAAAGTACCTAGGAATAAACCTACATAAGGAGATGAAAGACCTGTACTTGGAAAACTGTAAGACACTGATGAAAGAAATTGAAGATGACACAAACAGATGGAAAGATATATCATGTTCTTGGAGTGGAAGAATCAATATTATTAAAATGACCATATTACCGGAGGCAATCTACAGATTTAATGCAGTCCCTAACAAAAAAACAATGCTATTTTTCACTGAACTAGAATAAATAATTTTAAAATCTGTATGGAAACACAAAAGATCCCAAATAACTAAAACAGTCTTGAGAAAGAAGAACAGAGATCGAGGAATCACACTGCCTGACTTCAGACTATACTGCAAAGCTACAGTAATCAACTAGTATGGTACTGGCACAAAAACACACACAAAAATCAATGGAACAGAATAGAGAGCACAGAAATAAACCCACACACCCATGGTCAATTAATCTACAACAGAGGAAGCAAGAATATGCAATGGAGAAAAGACAGTCTCTTCAATAAGTGGTGCTGGGAAAACTGGACAGTTACATGTAAAAGAATGAAATCAGAACATTTTCTTACACCTTATACAAAAATAAACTCAAAATGGATTAAAAACCTAAATGTAAGACCAGAAAATATAAAACATAGACAATGCACTGTTTGACATAAATCTTAGTAATAATTTTTTTGAATCTGTCTCCTAAGGCATGGGAAGCAAAAACAAAAAACAAACAAATGAGATCTAATTAAACTTAAAAGCTTTTGCACAGCAAAGAAAAGCATCAACAAAATGAAAAGACAGCCTACAGAATGGGAGAAAATATTTTTAAATGATATGACCAATTAAGGGTTAATATCCAAAACTATATCAACAGCTTACATAACTCAACATCAAAAAACAAACAACCTGATTTAAAAATGGGCAAAATGACAAAATAGGCATTTTTTCAAAGAGGCCAGATGGCCAACAGGCACGTGAGAAGAAGCTCAGTATCACAAATCATCAGGGAGATGCAAATCAAAATCACAATGAGATATCACTTCTCACCTGTTAGAATGGCCTCATCAAAAAGAACAGATATAACAAATGTTGACAAGGATGTGGAGAAAAGGGAACCCTCATATATAAATGTAAATTTGTGCAACCATTATGAAAAACAGTATGAAGAATCTCAAAAAACTATAAATAAAACTACCATATGACTCAACAATTCTACTTCTGGGTATATATCTGAAAAAAAAAAAAAAAACTGAAAACACTAGTTCAAAATGACACATGCACCCCAATGTTCATAGTAACATTATTTACAATTACCAAGATATGGAAGCAATCTTAGTGTCCGTCAACACATAAATGGATAAAGAAGATATGGTACCTCTCTGCCATGGAATACCACTCAGCCATAAAAAAGAATAAAATTTGTCATTTGTAGCAACACAGATGGACTTGGAGCATATTATGCTAAGTGAAATAAGTCAGACAGAGAAAGACAAATACTATATGATATCATTTATATGTGGAACCTAAAAAAAATAAAACAAACTAGTGACTAAGACAAAAAAGAAACTGACTCACAGATATAGAGAACAAACTAGTGGTTTACCACTGGAGACAGGGAAAGGGGAAGGGGCAAGATAGGGGTAAGGCAATGACATATCACCTCACACCAGTCAGGATGGGCATCATCAAAATATCTACAAACAATAAATGCTGGAGAGGGTGTGGAGAAAAGGGAATCCTCATACACTGTTGGTGGGAATGTAAATTGATATAGACACTATGGAGAACAGTATGGAGGTTCCTTAAAATACTAAAAAGAGAGCTACCACATGACCCAGTGATCCCACTATTGGGCATATACCCAGAGAAAACTATAATTCAAAAAGAGTCATGTACCACAATGTTCATTGCAGCTCTATTTACAATAGCCAGGACATGGAAGCAACTTAAGTGTCCAACAGATGAATGGATAAAAAAGATGTGGCACATATATACAATGGAATATTACTCAGATATAAAATGAAACAAAATTGAGTTCTTTGTAGTGAGGTGAATGGACCTAGTGTCTGTCATACTGAGTGAAGTAAGTCAGAAAAAGAAAAATAAATACCATATGCTAACACATATATATGGAAACTAAAAAAAAAAAAATGGTTCTGAAGAACCTAGGGGTAAGACAGGAATAAAGACTCAGATATAGAGAATGCACTTGAGGACATGGGGAGGGGGAAGGGTAAGCTGGGACGAAATGAGAGAGTGACATGGACATATATCCACTACCAAATGTAAAATAGATAGCTAGTGGGAAGCAGCCCCATAGCACAGGAAGATCAGCTCGGTGCTTTGTGACCACCCAGAGGGGTGGGATACGGAGGGTGGGAGGGAGATGCAAGAGGGAGGGCATATGGGTATATATGTGTACATATAACTGATTCACTTTATAATACAGCAGAAACTAACACAACAATGTAAAGCAATTATACTCCAATAAAGATGTTAAAAAAAAAAAATGATAGGGGTAGGGGATTAAGGGATACAAACTATTATGGATAAATTAAGCTACCAGGATATATTGCACAACATGGGGAATATAGCCAATATTTTACAATAACTATAAATGGAATATAACTTTTAAAATTGTGAATAACTATGTTGTATACCTGTAACTTATATAATATTGTATAGCAGCTATAAATCAATAAGAAAACTAAAAAAACTTAAAATAATTTATCTCTAAAAGAAAGAAACATGGTTTACCTGCACAACACTGATGAATTTTGAGAGATCATTAATATCCTTGAGGTGGTTTTGTGGATATAAACATATGATGACAATCTGAATTAGTCCCTCTCATTCTAGCAATGAAATTGTCTACTTAATTTATAAAGTCATGGTCATGCCCTGATTTTATATACTTGTATCTATCAATGAACATTGTGATACTGAGGAAAACAAAGGAAGATGCCACATCCGTTTCTATGAGATGTCCACAAAGTCCAAGCTGATATTTTTCAGAATAAAATCTTCACTGAAATTGTTTTTATTATATTTGAAGGGTGAAGACTTCTAGTAGTTTAGTGGAAAATACATCCTGTGATTTTGGAAGAGATAAAAATGCATGACATATTTTCATCTGGAATGTGGAGAATAAGTCAGGGCCTTAGAATCTCCAGATGGTTTACAGTTGGGAGAGTCCCGAGGTTATTTGATTAGGCTGCTCCACTCTCTGGGGTGGAGACGTCTTGTCAGGCGGGAGGTGACCACCAGGGCTGGATGCCAGTCTTCAGCTGGAGCCACAGCAGCCTTGGTACCATCCTGTGCACTTACACAGATCCCTTCTCCTGTCCTGAGACCTGCAGGGAGGTAGGTGCCAACAGCTCCACGTCACAGGGGAGAAGCTGAGGTCAGGGCAGTACCAGGAATGGGTGTCTGGCCTGGGCGTCTTCTCTGTCATTCTGGGCCCACACAGCTCTCTGAGGACACCCCTCCTACAGAACACACCTGCAGGGCCAGCCCTTGGGTCCAGGGAAGCTGCTCCAGGTGAGCTTGCAGAGAACATTGCAAACTAGCTAAAAACTGGGAATCAATCCCACAAGTTCTAGAGGCTGGGGGTTCCTATAATTTCACACCCTTTTTCCACAGTAGTGCCTGCCATGTAGTAGGCACTTAAGAACCTTTGTAGGGTGAATAATTATCCCAATGGACTGGTTCTCAAGAATAGGGTCCCAAGGAGGGTTTAGTCTTTGTTTTATTCCTTAAGCATTTTAAATGATATAACACTCTTCTTAGTTTCCTAGGGCTGCTGTAACAATTTGCCATAATCTGCATGGCTTAAACAACAGAACTGTATTCCTTCACAGTTTGGGAAGCCAGAAGTCCAAAATCAAGGTGTGGGTAGGGCCACACTCTCTCTAAAGGTTTTAGGGGAGGGTCCCTCCTTGCCTCTTCCAGCTGCTGGTGTTGCTGGCAATCCTCAGCACTCCTTGGCTTGTGGCCGCATCACTCCAATCTCTATTACCATTTTCACAGGTCACTCTCTTCTTTCCCATGTCTCCCTGTGTCCAAATCTGTCTTTCATAAGGCCACTGTCATTGGATTAATCCCACTTTGATCCAGTATGATCTCACCTCAATCCTTACCCTAGTTACATCTGAAAAGACCCTATTTCCAAATAAGGTCATGTTCTGAGGTTCCAGGGAGTGTGAATTTTGGGAGCTCGCTGTTCACTGCACTGCATACATCAGAACAACAGCATCTGTGGGTGCTAACCTGGCAGTCCCTATGTTACGTGCTTTGCTTGTTTTCATATTTTATTCTCAACACCACCCAACGTGGGAGGTACTATTATTATCATTCCCATTTTACATGTAGAAAAACTGAAGCAATTTATGTAATTTATCTGAGGTCTCAAAGATAAAGGTTGCAAACCCAGGGCTAGAGTCCAAGTAGACATGAGACATTTGACCCTGGGGAGCACCTGGTGAAGCTGCCCAGGGATGACCTGTCTGGGATGATTCTCCAACACTCAGCTCTGCTGGGAAATACTCTGAGACACCTTTAATGAATAATTAGAAGTAACTGAAATTTTATTTTTTTGTAATTACTTTAAAAATTCTGGAATGTCCAGAAAATGAATATGGGAAAAGAACAAAGCCAGCTGTTGACATCCAGATGTCCATCCCCCTCTGTAAAATTCTTGGCCTGCCACACACCGGAGGGAGTTCTCACTAATCTTAAATTCCTCAACGTGCCAAAAATGAGATCTTCATAACCTTCCAGGCTATAATTTTGAGGGGCACAAGGGAGGACAAAGCACATGATGCAGAAATTTAGGTCCTCACCGATCTCCTAGCCGGGATGTTCACAGCACACTTAGGTGACACGTGTGGCCCCACAGAGCACCCCTAGTTCACAGGCACTGTGGTGTCAGACCTAAAACTAAGTCTTAGTATTAGGGACTGCCTTGACATCTGATGAAACTGGGAGGGACTTGGATGTCCTCACCACAGGCCCCCTCCCCATACTGCTCCCTGGACAAAGTGCTTTAGCCAGCACCTCCCCCTTCCCCTGACCAAGGGAGCAGACACTGTGCCTGCATCTCCCTTCAGGGTGGGTGTCAGGCCCTGCCAGACTGTGAAATTATCAAACAAGTCAATCACATCTTCCCTCGGGAATCAGAGGTCACCTCACCCTCTCGTTACTACAAAGCCAGCCCCCCACTGACCCTGACACCCTCTCGTTACTACAAAGCCAGCCCCCCACTGACCCTGACGATTTCCTCTGTTCTGAGCACAACCTCCGTGAGGCCCTGGGTGGCCTGGGACATGCGATATCTTCCACCCTAGGGGCTGTGAGTATAAGTGGCTAATCAGCTGACACTAATCTCGTCTGTCAAGTGTTGGGGGTAGAGTGTTTGGCTGTCCCCATAACCCTGGGGCAGGAATCCTTCCCTCACTAAGGGAGTGAAGAGAGATAGCCACAGGGAGAAATATCTACAACACAATGTGAAAAACATGAGACAAGAGACAAGTGTGCAAAGCTTAAGGAAAGCAGAGAAACAAACAGTTTTCCCTGGAGCTTAGAGAAGATACCAAGAGGTGGACCCTGGGCATATGCAGTGCTGGAGGGACTTTGGGTCACGGGACAACATGGGCATGGCTGTGACAACCAGGAGGGAGCTCGGGACACCCCATCTCACCCCTCAGCTCTTGAATCCAGACTCCAGCACTACTGTTCAGTGGACACGGTGTGGATACCTTCTGAACAGGAGCTGCAGAGGTCACTGTAGGTGGAAGGGAGGTGTTTAAGAGGCTCCGAGTCTGATGGAGGAGAATTGTCTGCCTGTTGCCAGCTGTAGGGTGCCCTGGCCTTACCTGTAATCAAGAAATGGTACAGGGTAAGGACTTACCTGAACTACTGCCTCCAGGTACTTTAGTGGATGGTATTACTCACTGGATTCGCAGTAGCTTCTCGGGGGCTTTGGTTGTGTGGACACATTTTTGACAGAGCTGTAGAGGTAACTTTTTAAAACCCATATGAAATATACACAACCCTGATGAGGGTGAGGCGATTGCAATCTGGCAAAGGTTTTTTAAACAAATGGAAATGCAAGCCAAGGAGCACGCTGTCAGGAGGCACTGAGAGCAGCGAGCTGGATGAATCTCAAGTGTACAAGCTAAAGGGCATCCTGTTAATATAACAAAAGAGCCAGAGTTCAAGGGGATCATATAACTGTCACCTCAAAAAAGGCAAGACTTGATTCATGAATGAGTCAGGATATGAATCCTTGATTCATATTCAATGCATGACATTTGTCCATGTTTCTGTGCCAATAATTTTAATTTAATAAGCCCATGTGTCAGGGGCCACTCAGATATGTTACAGCTGCAGCCTCCCCCTCTCTCATGCTTTGGAAAGTCCAGCTCCCTGGCTGGTTCCTCCCTCCAGCATCTACAGGGACATTCTGGGCTTGAATTTGCTGTGTGCATGTGCCTTTCTAATGGGGCACAGGGATACCTCCTCAGGTCACGCCAGCTGTAATGGCCCAAATGTAACCCTCAAGACTCTACGAGAATGGCCTTCAGTGACTCTGGGGACATTCCCATGCAGTGAAGAAAAATGCTGAGAACAGGAAAAATACAGGAAGCAAATATATAGGTTACCTGAATTTGAGGCTAAATATCAAAATTACTCAAATACAACAATGAACTTAGGCATGACAAGGACAATTTTCTGGTTATGAATCCTTTTACAAAAGAGTATACAGTAAAAGGGAAATAATAGGTCATTTTTAATCCCAGATAAGGAAGAGTATTGAAGAGGAATTAATATTAGGTCTCCTAATTAATTAATATCAATGGGGACTTACACAAAACAAAGAGGTAGTGACTTTAACATAAATTCTTTTTTTCTCCCTAGTCAAACAAAGAAAAACACTTGGCTAGGATTAGGAAAAATATCTTCCAAAATACTCTCCAAGATTTGTATCCTTAAGTAAATGGGTATGAAAAAGTCAAAGGAGAAGAAAGAATGAGATGGCACTATAAGGTCTGGAATATCTAAAAGGAAAGACACTGGTAGAACCAGTCATTTGTTGAAACTGTGCCAACTTTCTGAATACCAGACCATTGACATTCGGCAGGATCCATTCAACTGTCCCTAGATATCAATTTCTGAGCAGGTTTTGTTTTGTTTTTTAACTCAGTAATGTTAGTAATGAAGTAACAATTTCAAGTTAGTAAGTAGTAACAAGTTAGTAACAAGTAACAAGTTAGTAATGAAGTAACAAGTAATGAAGTTCTTGACAATAACCAAGCCCAGCGTACAGTGAGAACTAAATGTCCTTTATCACAGGCACCCTCAGCCAAGATGACGCTGCCCTTGTTAGCGTCAACACGGACCTGGGGATTGAGTTCTGATGCGTGCAGTTCCATAGACCAGTGTAGACTCTCAGAGTTCTCTAGAGGTCCAGTCTCCCAGATCCAAATCCTCTCTGGGCCCACATTGTGTTTCTCCATGTTACCTGTGAAACACTGCTTTGTTTCTTTGATTTATAGTTTTTTTATTGTCTTATGAGAGTTTTCCATGTAGACCTTTTCAATTCCTCAAGACATTCTCAGTACAACCCGTAAGTATTTATTGATTTCCCCCTTTCAATTAACAGACTTTTTAAAATGCTGTTCCCATTTAACTAGGAATGGCTATTTTGTGATGCCTTGACCTTGCCTTTCTCTCTCTTTAACCTGAACAGCCTGTCCACCATCAGTTCACTGAACTCTCACTGAAGATGCAGGTACCATTTCCCAGACACCAAGAAGACAGAGCCTATGATCTGATGGCTTAAGGACTTCCTCTTGGAGGCTGGCTTTCCTATACGGGGAGTTTCAGCAGACAGTGTCTGATATGCCAAGAGCTGGGTGTAAGAAGGTGAGAGAGTAGTGTGCCCAGTTTCCCACAAAGGAGGGGTAACTGGATAAAAGGAATTGAGTTTTGGGGGATAGGTAATCTTGGCCAGAGGAAGAAAATTAAAGTCATATTTTAGACAGAAGGGACAGCTGAGCAGACGTATATGGACAAACACAAGAGCACACTTATGTTTAGTAAATATTCACTACCGTGGAAAGACGGGAAGTGAGGGTTGGTGGGGTGGAAGACAGAGAGTCAGATGGGGCTTGTGAGAAGGCCGTCTTCAGCCTCTGGGGCTTTGAGCTTCTGTCTGTAGCAGGAGAGGGAGGTCAAAGTGAGATTACAGTATATGCACATCTAGTCAAGTGAGAACCCCCTGGACCTTTCAGTCTAATGAGATAGTAGTTTCCTTTGTTGGTGTAAAGCTATTCTGAGTTGTCTTCTGTGATCTGCAACTAACACAAACGGGAAGCCACAGAAGCATTTGATGGGGGTAGGGATGTGGTCCCCCTGCATCTTAGAGCTGTCTTTAGCTGCCGTTGGAGGATGAGGGATGATGGAGGGGGATGGGGGATTCAGGACATGGAGTGGAGATTACTGCAATGTCCCCAGTAGAGTAGGCTCTAACATAGGACAGGAAGAGAGAAAGTTTAGAAAAAGAACAGCCAAAGTTCGAGCTCAATTAAACGTGGAGGAAGATTGTGGAGAATGACCCCAGGTCTCTGATGTAGGTGAGTGGCAGAGAGAAGGATCAGCTCTGGGAGAAGGTGGACCTGCTTCATCTTTATTATTTGGAGTTTGAGTTATTGTTGGAGATTTAGGGTCCCAATAAATAATATACCTCTGCTCGAGGGCTCAATTCAGAGATAAACAGAGGTCAGTTAACTGGAGAGGCAAGTGTGAGATTTATTATTGAAAAGTGATCTACAGGAAGATGGAGCTTAGGAGGGCAGTTCATTGGGCCTATCAGTATATCCCTCTGCTCTGCATGGCCTAGAAAAGGTGAGAACTCAGAAACTGTGCAGACACATCAGCCCCGAGGGAGGACCCAGAAGAGCTGAAGCCCCACATTGTCTATTATTTCTGCCCAAACTCACCTATTAGGAGTGAGAGAAGAGGGCAAGAGAGGTGAGGAGTGGTGTTATAAAGGCAGTTCTGCCACAGCAGACCCAGGAGTAGGGTGAGTGCTGCTGCCAGCAGACCTCTTACAACCTATAAGTGAAGCACCCAGCAGGTCCTTCCAAGCTTGTGTCCGATGTTCACAAGGGAGATCCCAGGGCATGAAAGATGCACATGTGTGTGCTGGATACACATGAAATGAAATCTCAAGAAGGCATGGGCTGCCCCTGGGAGAGACTTTGCTTAGGAGACAGCAGTGGCCTGCAGTGGCCTGAGGATGGATCGCTCAGTATCACCACTGTCTAAAGAGAGGGATCAGAAGAGGAGCAACTCTTTAATGAGACAAAACAGTGACTTCCAAGGAGAGCTAGCAAAGAGGAGTGTCCCAAAAGCCAAATGTTATACTCTGTAAAGAAGTCCATTAGGATATGCAATGAAAACTGTCCTTAGGTTTCAGCAATATGGGCATCACATATGAAATTCAGAGAAATAGCCAGGGCAGGATTCCCATGTCGGTCATGTTGTAGTATCGAGGGGGGCTACCTCCTGATCACTAAGTTGAGCAGGGCCACTTCCTGTTGGGATCCCAAGTGAAAATGAAGCGGCATGACTCTGGGTGTTGCCTACTGAATTCTCACTAGTGTAGCTCAGAGAGGAGGCTGAGTGTCACCACCCCACAGCCCCTATGTTTTCAGCCAGACGTTTTCAATCTGTGCTCCTGGGAACCTTGAGGTTTCAGGGATCCCTTAGAGCCAGCAAACAGTCTGCTTACACTCCAAAGCAAGTGTCTCTGAACATTACAGCTCTACCTTTTCAACACATACCCGATACTCTACTTGAATGGCAGGGTCCCAATTTTCCTTAAAATTTGAAAAATTCCATTAAAGACTAATAAAATGATATCTAAATTTATGCTACATTTTTTTGTTTCATCTTGTTTTTTATTCTTTGTAAATACACTAAATTAAAATACACACTTGAAAGATCAATGCTGAAAAAACAAGGGCCAAAAAATCTCATGAAATTATGGTTTGGCATTGAGTTGGGAGGGTATATGCATTTGTAGAAAAGATTGGGTTATGGCTGCAAGTTAAAAATAAATCCACAAAAAGGACCTGTATCTTTACTGTTAAGCATAAGCTGAAATCATCGAAATATTACTCAAATTATCTGCCAAGGATATTTTTTATTGACTAAAATGTATATTTTCCTGCATAGTTTTACATTTAATGGTGCATTTAATTATTTGATCTGTAAGATGTTTTCTGGATATTACAAAGGTATTTTGCTCTATGAAATATAGGGTTGTGACAGAGATACTTCTTTAGAATTTTACTTGAAATATAAATAACTGCTCTTCACCTTGGTCTCATCAGGCTGCCTGTGACCAGAGGGAAGAGAAGGGACAGCAGGATAAAGGCAGGAGTCCTGAGGAGGGGGCTGGGAGGAGCTTGGATTCAGCTAAAGGAAGTAAACAATGCAGAGGGTGAAGGCTACAGTTTGAGTCTTCAAGAAAAGAAGTTCCCTTTTTCAACTGTATTTATGGCAGAGGCAGGCAGTTGAGTCCTGGACCTCCTTATATTCCAAAAAACATCTTGATCCACAGCCTAGTTTATGAAGCTTAGGAGAGGTCTCCTATCTATTCTAGTGGTTTTGTTTTGTTTCAATTTTGACCCTGTCTCTTTCTCTAATACTTACTGGAATCAAATGCTTTAGAAGCCCAAGCAGGCTGCTTATCCAGGGACCTGCAAGGATAATTTAGGAGACTGGTAAACTGGCATTTCCTTCAGTGGAGAAAAATCTAATGGAAGAAGAACAGTTGGCAGGTGGGTCATAGAAGAACCAGCCAGAAGGTTCTAAAGAAGAAGGAGCTTAGTGGGATGGGATCCACCCCGAAACACCAAGCCCCATGGACTGTGCTCCTGGCAGGTGAACCTCGGATGATCTCTATTTCTTCTGGCTTCTCTCAAGTCTTCCTGTCTAAATGGTTCAAACAGCAATGAAAGAGCTATGGAATTCAAGGAATGTTGTGTCTCCCATTGCTTCCTGGTGACTGTTAGAAGATTTGGTCATTCCACCTAGAGGGGTGGGATAGAGAGGTTGAGAGGGAGATGCAAGAGGGAGGAGATATGGGGATATATGTATAGCTGATTCCCTTTGCTATAAATCAGAAACTAACACACCATTGTAAAGCAATTATACTCCGATAAAGATGTTAAAAAAAAAAAAAGAAAAGAAGATTTGGTCATTATAGAAAAACAATTTGCTCTCTAACAGTTTCAAACAATCTTTTCCCACTGCATTTGCCATCACATGTTGATTCTTTTCCAGAATTTAAATATCAGACAAAGAAAAAGGGGTGAGGGAGATAGCAAGAGCATGCCCGGAGCACTAATATGCAACGGTGCATTTATTTCCACACCACATGAAGGAAGGCTGGCCCTATCACTGCCTTATATGTGCAGTCCTCTAATGAATTCAAATACCTCGTGCTTTGAAAAACTATGACATTAGCATGTGTTGAGTTTCACATGTGATGTATTTCATTCCTACATCCACCCTATGCGATAGGTATTCCTATCCTACTTTTAAGGTGAGAACACCAAGAACCAGCAAGGTGAGTGACTTCTTAGCATCAAGTGGCAGAGATAAGTCCGAAGCAGATTTGGGACTAACAGCTAGACAGGCCAGAAAGCAAGAACAGTCAGTAGGTAAAAAGTGAGGGGGAAGGGTAAGCTGGGACAAAGTGAGAGAGTGGCATGGACATATATACACTACCAAATGTAAAATAGATAGCTAGTGGGAAGCAGCCACATAGCACAGGGAGATCAGCTAGGTGCTCTCTGTCCACCTAGAGGGGTGGGATACGGAGGGTGGGAGGGAGATGCAAGAGGGAGGAGATATGGGGATATATGTATATGTGTAGCTGATTCAACAAAGCTGACTTTGTTATACAGCAGAAACTAACACACCTTTGTAAAGCAATTATACTCCAATAAAGATGTTAAAAAACAGTGATTTGCTAACAAATACGAGGACATAATCATGTTCTCTTTAATAGAACCATCAAACCGCAAAGTGGAGCCAATTTACTCTGCTCCTTTTGTGTTGTCTTATTTCCCTGGGAGTACAGAGTAATCTGTACATGTTTATCATCCCATTATTATTGAGTGAGCAGGATGGCTTCCAAGTGTTTCCCATGGTTTTCCACATTTTAAACCCGCAGACCCGAGCTTAGAGCAACTTTAAAATGTTAGCATTTGAAACCGATGTGTATTAAGACAAGAATGATGAGTGCATAAACTGTTCGGAATGAAATTTCAAAATTCAGCACGCGCCCCTTGAAGACCAACAAACACGCTGACCAGTCCGGCGATTGTACGCGGGATCTCAGTGCCAAGCCCTCCATTATGCAAAAGTAGGTTCTTCCCAAGTGCTCTTTTTGATAAGGAAAACAGTGCAGATTTTGCCAAATTAAATCTGTCCTGTGTAAGGGAGGCTCTTCTTGCTGAGTTGAGAACTATCTAAAGAGAATAATAAAATCACATATCCAAGTCCAGAGGGAAATAAAAGTACAGAGTTTTCCTGATTTCAATAAAACATTTAGGCCTGGCTAACCCTCCGTGACCAGGACTAGATGGGCTTGCCCAGCTTCTCTGATTTGTGTCCATCCCAAAGACCGAAAATGGCGCCCTGGTCCTCATCACGCAAAAGACAGGAAAGGGAGTCTTCGAGATGTTTAGAAACTCGTTTACAGAATCTACATAGTAGAGCTTCCTAATTTCTAATCAAGCATGAAATTAAAATGCCTTTTTTCTCCTTCTAACTACCTCCTGTTCTGTTTATAACAGAAGGAGATGGAGTGATTCATGGGCTTCCATTTTGGTGATCAATAAATTTTAAAAATTGGAGATTAAAAAAAAAAGATTTCTGGGCCTTAACCTCATGGATTCTCATTGGCAGATCAGGTGGGCCTCCAAATGTGGTCTCTGAGGTGTTTTCTAGTTTTAATATGCGTTTCTTCTTTTTTATTATAATCTTTCATTAATTTTTTCCTTGCTAGTCAATGTTTATTCACCAGGCCCACTCCCTGTTAACTCAGCCATCATAATTCAGTTGACCTTTTCCATTAGACCTATTTTCTAACCATTTGATTGTTTTTACTGCTCTCATGTGAATTTTCTAAAATTCCCAACCCCTTTAAAAATATTATTACATTAATCATATTATGATTATGATAATATTTCCAGAGGTGATATTTACCATTGTCAGACTGATAGCTCGTACACACACACACACACACACACACACACACACACATATAATTATCTCTGTTAAGTTACTCCAGGGAAATAACAACAAGCTGTTTTTCCACTGACTCAATATTGTCTGCCCTATAGTAGGTTTATTGCTACTATCATCTTTCCAGAAGTTGTCTCTTTATCCCCAGCTTCCCTATGAAGAAGAGTTTCACTAGAATATTGCACTGTCTGGGGGGTGTGGTTTGTAGGTTGGAAGAAATCTGCTTTAGTGCATTTGGAAGTATACTGTGCATCCCCATGAGACTAATAGATCTGTTATAAATAATTCCTTTTAGTTTCCTTGTCAGAAAAGGATTCGTTTATCCCAAATGAGTATGGCTGTCCTAGGTCTATTGCTGTAGAGCTGGAGATGCAGTATTGAGCTGGTGAAGGTGTTTATTAGTTTATTTGGGAAATGCAACTGCTGACCACAGATCAATTCACTTGCACCAGGCCTACTGCACATGCTGAGCGCTGTTTGGTTAGTGAACTGGGTCTCATGTCGGTGCCTCCTGGTGCTAAGTTTATTGTCTGCGGGTGGTGGGAGCTTACACAGTTAGTCCCTGAGGAACTTGTGCAGATCTTGTGTTTGTACCTGGTGTCAGCTGCGAGAAATTTCATCTTCTAACTGCAGCTTCGTGGCTGGAATTTTTCAGCCACCACAACACAAAAGGTGAAATATATGGAATATTGTCTCTAGGCATTAACAAAGTAGAATTGGAGAGGGTCTATGATCTGAACAGAATCAGAAAGTGGTTCAGATCCCACTCATGGAGCGACCTCCTGTCACACTCCTGGACCCGTGTGGCCAGCCAGGAGGTTTGCCACTTCTCCTGCAAAACGTAAATAGAAATCAAAGTTGACAAAGTACATGGTACTGTGCAGGCATGCATTTTAATCTACATTTAAGCCATTCAGCTCATTCTGGCCACCGCCCCTTGGCTCTGTCTCCGTGATGCATAAGTGTGGCTGCTTATTTTGGGCTCCCTGTTGGTCAAAATCATATTCTTCTTGACTGAAGATTCTTTCCGTGTCTCTACTTTGAGTGATATATCATAATCATATCCGTATTTCTCAACATAAGTTTTTATTATTATTATATTATTATATATTATTATTATATAATAATAATAATTATATAAGCTTATTATTATATCATTATTATATCATAATAATTATATTATTATTAATATTTATTAATATATTGTCATTAATATTATTATTTTATTATTATTATTATCACCCAGGTGCCCCACTCCTCAGGACAACAGCTGGTCTAGAAGGAGCTGTCCACCTCTCCCTCCTGGCACTTCTCACTCCCTCACCCGCAGGTACAATGCCAGGGGTGGGGTGTCTGCCCTCTCAGAGTCGACACCCGGGCCCGTTCTATCCTGAGGTGTCATCCTCTCCAGCAACAAGCCCCCACCCCCACTGCATTTCCCCAGGAGGAACAGCTCGGGACAGCAGCCTCCCTGACCTATCACCCAGCTGTTCTAGGCGGGAACAGAGCAAAGGGTGGACCGTGGTGAAGTCTTTTGCCTGAAGCGGTATTGTCTCCCTTTAAATTCCCTGCTATCTGAATTATTATTTATGCATGTTAATTTGTCCAATAAGTCCTTATTGAGACTATTTGCAAGGCACCTTGACAGTTACGGATGAAGTTAATGAAGCTTCAGCATCAGCGCCTAGCCCATCTGGCCCGTGGACCCGAGGATGGTCTCCAGAAATGCATTGGTGTAATCATGTTTTAACGAAATTTGCCAAGGTAAGAATTAACTGAAATTGGGGTCAATTCTACCCCAATTACCCCTTTCCACATTCCCCTAGTGGCTGGGGACCTTGATTGACCATGGACAATTTAGGGATCTAGTCTATGGAGTTGCTTTAAAGATACATTTAGCCTGTAACTTAACCTGATCTATTTAATGGCTTCGTAGTCACTTCCCTGTGTAATTAAGTTACTGTTAGCTGCCCCTACCATCAGCTCATGAGACACGTGCAAAGACCCAGGCCAGAGGTCCTGTGACAGGAAAATCTCCCACAGGTGTTGGCACCAGAGCCTGTGGTAACAGAGGAGAAAAGAGTTTCAAAACTGACAGCCTTAGGAGGTCATTCATGGGACCGTCTTCCAGTCCCCAGATGTGTAAAACTGTAAGCAGATTTCCTCATCGCAATGGATGTTCCCCCCATCAGACACATCCTCAGGAAAACAGCAATGATATTTAGAAATACATTCATAATTTTTTTTCCTTTTTGATGGAAATCTCCTGAAACAGAATTTATCAGTATCCTTGTGTTTGTAGAGCACACACCCACTTCAGTGCTACCCCATGTGAAGGACCTACCCCATGTGAAGCTGCATATTTTATGTTCAGCCATACAAATAAATTTTAAGCAAGTAACATGAGGCAAAGGCTCAATTACCTTTCTAGTTTTTCTACGGAAAATCACAATCATTTAAAAAGATGATCAAAAGTACTATACACCGCCAAATTACAGGAAAATAAAATAGTAGATCTGTAGCAGTTCACTCATTCATTCGTGTGTTTCAGTTTAAGTAATAATTTGTTGTTATTTACTTTTTCATTTGAAACAAGTATTCTTATTTGTACCATGTGTTGTAATCTTAAAACAAGCTTCAGATCTTACAGAAGTCGAGTGAGAAAGACAGAATCCCTGCAGCTTCCTGCTTGTGTACCAGTTTGAGTGCACTACTCTGTCCTGGCCTTATAATTCATGCGCCCTTAGTCATGGATGCAAGGGGTTAAAAAAAGTGTCCTCACCCCTTCCCTCTGTCTGTACATTCTGGCTCCTGTTGCCTCCACTCTTTGATCTGATTTCAGGCCACCACCCCATTGCTCAGGAGTAGAAAAGTACCTGCTTGTTCTCTGGCATCCTGGTCAGAGTTTCTGAGCATATTATATGATTAGCCCATACTTCTGTTGGGTTTCTGTTAAGCACCTCTTTCTGGACCTGGCAGGACTCACTTAGTCCCTCATCCCTGTTCAATCCCTGCACCCTGATGACATTTTTCATATGCAAGTTTGGCAAGCTGATAACTTCATGCCATTGTCTGAAGCCAGGCTGGCCCCGCATCCCTCCACCTCATCAGGACTCTGCCCTCCCCTGCAGCTCAAAGCATGGCTAGTCTTGCCTCCATGGAACCCCTGGAGCCACCTCCCAGCAACGTTTTCACACAAGGTGTTGGCTGGAGCTCCTGAAGATAGGGATTGGAATGTTTACTCAGCTATTAGAACAGATGATTTGTGCGTGCATGCCAAAAAATGAGGGAATGACTTGCAAACCTGATACTAAGACTGTTTTTTCTTGTATCCTCACCCAGTGGCAAGGCCAGGGAGTGGAGACATACTGCCTCACTGACTTCTAAGTGCTAGAGGCTATGTTTATCCAAAAATCTAACAATTGCTGAGAGGATGAATTCATGTAGGTCAGTGTTCCACACTGCTTCACAAACTTGGCCTGTACCTCTGGAATCATACCCCCAAATCCTGGTTATCATTCTTCTTGTGCTCAGTTCTGCTCCAATCCTATATCTCCTTTCAGGCCATTCATGATCCCTACATGGGATCTGCTCTTCCAGGCTCCTCAATTTCCTGTCTCTGTAAATGTAGTCCCTTATAGTTCTACAGTACAGGCCTAAATCATTCCACCTGGCATAGCTAGAATCCATCCCCAGGCAGCAAAGGAGAAACACTCTGCCCTTCCAGGGAGTCCCAATTCACAACAGCGTGATAAAGTCAATCTCCATCCAGACCTCGGAAGCCCCCCTTGTCTTATATTATGACACATATGTCACCATTTTTGCATTTGCATGCATCAACTACTAATTCGTGTCTGGGGTTTGTGCTTCCATAAATCAGAGCAAACCTCCATAAACTTAGGAATTGCTATTTCCTATGGAAAGATACAGTAGCTGGGTCTGTGCAGAGCAAGAGGATTGTTCTAGAATCAAGTCTGATCCCAGTGAGGATTTAGACCTAGTGGGCATGGGAAGATATAGGCTCCGATTTCTCAATTTTTAAGTAGTGAGAAGGTAAACCATGGAAAGAAGATTGTGGAAGACTCGTGAGGTTGGTGCTTTAGATACATGGTAAGGCCATGTGGTCTTGCTCTATTCACAGGACTGTATCCAGTTATAATATATTCCCAAGATGCAGTCCCTTCGCTAGGGGAGGGGAAGTTAGACAATAATAAACTATAGCTATTTACAAGTGAGCACTCATGGATATGGGTTGAAGAAATGTGTATAAACATTATGGATTGGAATCGTTCCTTTTTGGAATAATGGTATTTTAACTTCTCCAGAATGCTGACTGATAGCTTCAGTATTGTGAAATTTAAAATAATAAATGGATTTTGCCCATTTCTTAATGATGCTTAAAATGATGCAGAAAACAATGCAAGAGCAATGGAAAGGAATAAACATGTTAGACTTAGACATGAAACATTCTGGCAGCCACACTGTGTTAGTAATTTTGACCTGCTGCCTTTGTCCACATGGATGACTTGGGTGGCTCAAGTCCACTGAGCCATGTGGCTTGAGTCGCTTCCCAGGGGGTATGATGGATCTGAACTGGTCCAGCCACAGTCTCCCACCCAGTCCCCCTTGTGACCAAAGGCATGTGTTTGTGAGAGAGCTGGATGCTTCCAGGGGTGAGATCGATGATGAAGGAACAGAGCAAAAAAGAAAAACGGCCAGCACAGCCATGAATCCCCAGCCACTGGCTCCTCCGCAGTGTGTTCTGACCAACTAAGCAAACAGACTCTCGCCTGTAGCCTGAGAAAGAGGATTCACTGGGGACCCTTGGCACCAGGACAGCTGTGTCCAGAAAGGCCTGCTTTGCTACACAGACTACCTAAAACCAAGATCTCAGGGAAACAAGGATCACAGCAGCCGTGAGCAAGAAACATCAGACTTCTCTGCAGCATCACCTTGAGTATCGCAGGTATTAAAATGTGTCTTAAACATTCTTTTCTGAAGCTTATCCTGTTCTTATAGTTTTCTAAAAGTGTAGGAAAACAGGAAAAGATCAAAACTTTTGATTTAAGTATATCCTATCCCAAACATTTCCATAAAATAAGAATTGTATCCTCTTGAAATAACAGTGATAAACCAAAAAAAAAAAAATGATTCAATAAAAACTTCCAACCAAGTTGATCAAGAATCTGCATAAAGTACTTCTTTCAACTGTCTATGCCAAGCAAAATTTTTGAAAGGCTTGGTATTTCTTGAACATTTCTGAAGAATTCAAAATTTCAGGGGTGGGGAGTGGATGGCTACAAATGCTGTAGGGACTTAAAGTAAACTTGGTATAAAATTAAAGGAAGAAATCTTTCCTCTCCTTCCTTACACTGGAACGTTTTCAAAATAGTGAATTATCTTATGAATATGCATTCTCAAGTAAAAGCAATGGAAAATCACCAAACAAGGGAGGACCCGCCAAGGACAAGATTAGAAACAACAAACTAGAAGACGTAAGATGTATTGTATATAAAAGGTAGGAAAATAAGACAACAGATCCCAAATGAAAGATATTCTCACATACACGACAGGATTTTAAAATTTAAGGTACTGCTTCAATGACGTGTCTTAACATAATTTGACCTAGGACTTCCCTGGTGGCACAATGGTTAAGAATCCACCTGCCAATGCAGGGGACGCAGGTTCTAGCCCTGGTCTGGGAAGATTCCCACATGCCGCGGAGCAACTAATCCAGTGCACTACAACTGCTGAGCCTGCGCTCTAAAGCCCACGAGCCACAACTACTGAAGCCTGAGTGCCTAGAGCCCATGCTCTGCAACAAGAGAAGCCACCACAATGAGAAGCCCATGCACCACGACAAAGAGTAGCCCCCACTCGCCACAACTAGGGAAAGCCCACACACAGCAGTGAAGACCCAATGCAGCCAAAAATAAATGTTAATTAATTAATTAAACATAATAATTTGACCTAATTTAAAATAACTTCATCATAAAAAACAGCAAAAATTAAAAAGTTTTATTGATAAACCTATATGCAGTTTAACAAGGCTTTCAAAACTGTGTACACATCTGACCTAGGTAATTCTCAATAGAAACGTTTAAATCACTCTTCTGGCTAAATATACTCATTTAGCTCCATTAATTGAAATTACAGTCACCACATGATGGTGTCTCAGTATCTCTGACTCTGCATGTGAACAGAACTCTCACTGGAGGCTGAGGACCCAAACCAGGAAGAAGAGCTTAAGAAGTTGTGTCCAACACACACTACTATTTTCTTCTCATGTTAGTCTCTTACAGGAGTTGAAAAAAAGGCTTGTTTTTGCCTGGTCCACAAGCTAACAATGGATTTTACATTTTAAAATGTTTAAAACATAATAAAAGAAGAATGCTATTTGGTGACACATGAAAATAATCTGAAATTTAAATTTCAGAGTTTGTAAATAAAGTTTTATTGGAACACAGCCACATCCATTAATTCATGGGTTATTGGCCACAGCTGCTTTGCACTAAACTATATGCATAGTTGAACAGCTACAGCAGAAACCATATTGCCCACGAAGCTGAACATATTAATTAACCCTTTACAGAAAACCTTTGCTGACCTCTGGTCTGGTGGCAGAGACAAAGGAGTGGAAGACGGGTCTCTCATGCTTCTTGAGAGGCATCTGGTCCCCAGTGGAAGGCCAGGGTTGTCCTGGGCAGGGTGACCACATCTGGGGACATCAGGGGGTAGGTCCACGTAGAGAGGGGAAGAAAACCAAGTGGTCGAATAACTGGTCACATGTTCATGTTTCTAAGAATACTATAGCATGTGCCCCCCATGGGTCAAGGAGAAAGCTTCTTTCTTTATGTTCCAAATATTTGATGGTTTCCAATAATAACGTCAAACTTGTAAATCACAACATGAGAATTTCTTGAGTCCTTGAACCACAAAGAAGGTTTGACATATATGTCATATTAAGACATGGAATGTCCCCCTGACATAGAGCTGGGCTGTGGGGCTGAAATTGAGGGGTCCCCAGCTAGAATCAGAAAATTCCCAAGACAATGCATTGTGAAAAAACAAAAAACTTCCTTCATATAAGAGCAAATAGCCAAAATCAGGAGGTGGAAATGCAGGTCATACGTATGAAATAAATACGAAAAATCACAAAAACATCCTTGTAGAGGTTCATTCAGAATGTGATGAGACACTACACTGAACACATATTCTGGTAGGAGTAATTGTTTCCCCTAGCTTGGGAATCTCACCTATACCCAGATGAAGGTTGCCTGGGGTCCACACCACAGACGGCACTCTGGGAACAGAACCGTTTCTCCATCAGACTTCACTAGAATGTGCACTTCACTCTGCTTAGAGGCCTGGCATGAGGAGAATATGCTGTCCAGCCTGCTTGCTTCCTGGGCTCTGAAGCGAGTTATTTCTGAGCAATGTCAATAGTTTCCAGGCTACAGGGGAAGCATGGGACCCTCAAGCTTCCTCTTCCTGACACCTGTATCCACAAACATATAAAAACTGAAGGCCAACAAGATTGTGGCAAAAGAAGAAGAAGAAAAAAATTCAGATCAGACAGGGTTTGCTCTGAAATAATTTTCTTTGGTGAGAGGCAAAATAATCATGTGATCCAGGATGTGCCATGACAGCAACTCAAAGTTGAATCGATGCTGAGAAGACTGCTCATTCCTACCTTACGGTATGGAAGAACAGGCCATCTCCCAGAGAAAATGAGAGAAAAAACCAGTCCCTGAGCAGATGCTCTCATTCCAGTGGGTGTAAAATGGTCCAAGAGACTCCACAGTGGAAGGGAGGTTGAATCAGGAGGTCCTCACGTGCTTTCCTGCAGGGGAATAGGGAAAGAGTGTTTGCAGGGATTCATGTGGGGCTACAGTCATGGACCAGAGAAAGGAGTCAGGCATGGACCAGGTGTGGAGCAAATGAGCCAGTGCCACATCTTTGTAAGGTCACCACTCTCTTCCCCTATTTTCCGGCGAATTAGAGCTGGACCAATTTCAGCCTTCTTCTTCTCCAGAACATCCACCGGTATGAAGGGAGCTGGTACTGGACTGCTGTCCCTGTCATTCTGCCAAATTGAGAGAGAGTCAGAGCTAGATATTTCATTTATATCCCTTGTTTGATTTGAAACATGTGTGGACGAGGAATGTAACCGGCTTGGTTGCAACAGGAATTCAGTCCAACAGATGACAGTTTTTATGGCCCTGACACATCTTCCTACCACAGCAATTAGTATCCGGTGGGGACCAGGCACTGTCTGCTTGTCATTTTCAATATCTTGTTGTTATTTAACATCATGAAGTCCCAAACATAGCATGAAGTCACAATCCCATGTTGTCAGTTACAGAGGCTTAAGAGGCTTAAGACCCTGTGTCATTTCTCTGTGGGGAGTTTCACATAATAATGTGAAATAAATTATAATTTATTTCACATAATAATGTGAAATAAATAATAAATTATTATTTGGCATTTTCCTCTCAATAGGAGATTGTGTTTAAGGATTTGTCATGGAGAGGAGCTCTGGGCTTATTTGTTTCCATCTTCAGTCGGACACGCCCTCCCTGGTGGGACCAGCAACCCCACCAGTTGGTTGCTCTGGGCTCCTTCTCCTTCATGCCAACAGACCTACAGTCTCCTGGGGCACATCACGGGGGCTCAGGCCCCGCAGGTTTCATGCTGTGTGTCTGTCTCCATGAAATCACCCACACAAAAATGCAGTCCTTTCTTTGGGCCATGGGCCTGGATGTCAGGTCCAGCCAGGGGAAGGTTCTCAGCGGCTGGGAGAGGAAGAGAGTCAAGAGTCCCTGATCCTGCAATTAGCTCCTCTTTGCTGGGCAGTTGTCCTTAGGCCCAGAAAACCATCCATATTACTATCCACACCCCCAAAAAAGTGGGAACATCAGTGTTCACCTCTCCATCTAGGTACTGTGTCAGGGACAAGGAAGGCTTTCCATGGGGTAAAGGAAGCATCTGAAGCAAGGTGGCTTCAAAACATTTGAAATCTTACCAGGTTGGATGATAATGCTTTCTCCTTACTATCTCCATGTGAAGACTCACTCAGATTTTCTTTTTTTTTTTTAAATGCACACAAGTAAGCACCAAATTCTCCAACTCCCTACAGTATATCTTGTCCAAGTCTTTGTAATATATCAAAGTAGGAGTAGTTCCACAATTAGAACTAATTAACATCTGTGGTTTTATTAGAGTCATATTAATTTCTTCAGCTCAGTGAACAACCAGAAAGTGCAAAAGCACAGATAACACAGAAATCACTGAAACTGAGCCTACTAACCTTCCAGAGAAGACAGGGAATGTGGAGTGAGGGACAGAGATGTCCGGCCTTTGCCTGGTACAGCTGGGCAGCAAGGAAAGAAAGATTTAAGCAAGGATCGTAAATGTGATATCTCGTCACATTTCCAATTTTCAAATTCTTAAAATCATATCCTTTTCTGTTTTCTATTCCATCTAAACAATTATCAGTTGGGTAAATGCTTTTGTAATAATATAGACCTGACTTTGATATAAAATATAGGTAAATATATGTGAATTTGCATGCAAGGAAAAATTATACCCCTGCTTGAGTCTCTTTAAAGCATAACACAAAGTAAAGAAAAAAAATGATGTGATGATTTGTGGGGCTTTTAGTATTTGACTGACTTTTCTGTGTAAATCAATTAGGAAGCTGTGACTAGTCTTGAGGAAAGAATGTAAACAAGGCAAGATTTAAAATCTGTTTCCACTGAGGGCCTGGTTGTGTGATTGGCCACCATCACACTGTTTCCTCTCTAAGCTTTTCTGTGGCTCCATGTCCCCATGAAATTTCAGGAGGAGTTTGACATCTTGGTCCTTCCCTACAGATTTCCTAGGGTGAGACCAACACACACACATACACACACACATCAAAAAGACAATTAAAAGATTAAAAGGATAAAAGGACAGCTTCCAAGCAATATGTTTCACAAGAACAATTTAGGGGTGGGTCATAGGCAAGACTAGAGGGACAGAATCCTCCAACTTATGTCAATGTCACTGGCACTTTATGGTTCCATGAACATAAATGTAAAATTAATCCCTTATGAGTCATTCTCTAAGAAACTAAAAACCAAAGTGCTGGCACAAGGCAACGAGCCCCAGGGACCCAAGAAGTGTCCTAAAACCAAGGAAATTTATTATTTTCAGTACTACATTAATATTTTTTTAAATCAAACTTTATCTTTTCTTAGTAATTTTGCTTTGGAATTTTAAAGATCAAATTTTCTCATTCATTGCCTTTTATTTAGTAAAATTTAAATTCAACCCAGATGAACAACTAAGATCTTAAGGAAACATATTTATTAATCTAATGAAAGCATTTTAAGTGAAACTTTGAAAGTATTATACTATGTTAACATCACTCTTTGAACTCTGTCTAATTCCTGTAGTGTTGAATTGGTAGATCACTAAAGTAACACTTCCTTATAAGTCATATATATGAGCAAACTAATAATATTGTTTCATGAGGAATAGAATACATACATATATATACACATATATATACCTCCTTTATAAGATTTCTATAATAGAGAAATATATGAGAGCAAATTCTACTTCCTGTCAAGGTACTGTATTTACTCTCTCATCTGAAGCAACTGAAAAAAAAAATAGACAAAATATATGAAACCCACAGTGTCAAGGCTGGACAATCAAGCAATGATCCCTGAGAGATGAAAACCCAAATATGTGAGCCCTACCATTGCCCCAGCTTTCTGCCTTGAGTTTCCAGGCCCAGGCAAGGGGTGGGGGGAACTATTAGAGACCTGCAGTCTGTCTAGGTTGAGAAGCTGGGAGTTCAGGTGGGCATAGGCAGGTAGAATTCCCTGCAGAGAATACCAGAGAGGAGTTAGCGCTGAGAGACAGAGACCTCCAGAGACCTGCAGAGGGTTGCTGTGGAGAAGTGTGCTGAGTACCAATGGAAACACATGTGTGTGGGACAAGTATTCAAGGCCAGGGCAAGAACCACAAGAAAGCATGGGGGAAACAGTGTCAGCAACTCCCGTAGGGCTAAGAACAGTGCCTGTTCCCACCAGCCAGACAGGAAAACTCACGATTTATGGGCTACTGGACAAAGTACACAAAAGGGTCTTGTATGAGTTTTGTCTAAGGCCCAGACCAAAGTTTTTCAGTCTTACACTCTTGGCATTTTGGTCTGAATAATTATTTGTTATGGGGTTTTTGTCCTGTGCATGGTAGGATGTATAAGAGCACCCCTGATGTTAGCCCATTAGATGCCAATACCATAAACCACACAGACGTTGCTAAATGTCCCTTGAAGACAAAATCATCCCTTGTTGAAAACCACTGTCTTAGACTGACAAGTCTTACATTAACCCATCTTAGACTGACTTTTCCAGTCCTGCATAACAAGTCTTCTAAGCAAGATATGAGAGTATCAAAATATTTACATGTAAATTAATGGCATCTCAGGACAAAGTTCAAGATATTTATAAGAAAACAAAATTACCCAATACATAAGATAAAATAACAGTACCTTGCATCATATAAAATTTACCAAGCTTTCAAAAAAATGAGAAAACATACCATATAAGGAGAAAAATCAATCAACTGAAATTTACCCAGTACTAGCACAGGTGTTATATTTAAGCAGATAATATCTTGAAACAATTATTATAGCTGTACCTCACATGTTCAAAGTGCTAAGTAAAGACATGGAATATTTAAAAAAAACATCCAAATCAATTTTATAGAGATGAAAAATATTAAGTGTTAGATTTTAAAATACACTGGATAAGAAAAATGACAGATAAGACATTACAGAGGAAAACACAAATGAACTTGAAAACATAACACTGTAACTTGTAAATGAAACAGGGAAAACAGAATTAAAAAGAATTTATCTGTGAGCTCTAGGACAAATGCAAGCAGAATAATATGCAAGTAATTAAAGTTCTTGAAAGAAGATTGAAGAGGAAGGAGGGAAAATGGAGAAAACAAAGAAAGAGGAGGGAAGGAGGAAGAAAGAAAAAATGAAAGAAATAAAGGAAGGAAGAAAGGGAGGAAGGAAGGAAGGAAGAAAGCAAGCAAGCAAGAAAGAAGATATAATGATAAAAATTTTTCCTAATTTGGTAAAAACTACAAACCCACAAATTCAAGAAACACCATGAGGGCTTCCCTGGTGGTAAGTGGTTGAGAGTCTGCCTGCCGATGCAAGGGACACAGATTCATGCCCCAGTCCAGGAAGATCCCACATGCCATGGAGTGGCTGGGCCTGTGAGCCATGGCCACTGAGCCTGCGCGTCCGGAGCCT